>NC_088300.1:71551318-71906347 GCF_032854445.1 Liolophura sinensis
AATCTCCAATCAGCGTCTGACTGGACATGGTAACCATAGGACTACTGATTGTTAGACAAAACTCAAATTAAGGCGAAGCCTGCAGTTTGCACTGGTTTCCACAATGTATCTAATAAATCTTACTCATCTAGCATGACAAGTAATACACACTTATTCCTACATCTTTGTTAAAAATAAGACCATATTAGTATATAAAAATACAAAATTAACTCGTATGTGTATACCCACATATGAACATACAATAATTCTTTACCTTAATACAATATAAAATACATAGTAGACACCCATATGAAATCTAATAACCTAACTGGTAACATATGTACATGCATAATTCATTCACATATGGATATAAACATAAAGCCATACAATAATTCTTTACATTAATGCAAATATAAAATACATAATTGACACCATATGAAAATCTAGTAACAATAGTCTTTAATATCAATTAGACAATCTTTTTAGTTTATGTATACTTCATGTGTACAATACAACAATATTTTACCGATCGTGCTTTCAATAAGGCATCACCGAGAAAACAGGAAGTGGTGAATTGCGCCGTACGTACACTATATAGTGAGATTATATTTATCGTTCCCGTAGATGTTGCCAAGATATCTATAGCTCCAGTTCAAACTAAATTGACATACAGGGAACAGCAGATTCAGGAAGTTTCAAATAAATAAGTCATGTGCCGTTTAATAGTGTGTGATAGACTTGTCACATGTTTATAGCGTCACAAGCTCATATAGTATGGTGTAATCGAAAACAAAAGTGAAATGCGAAATAACTTTTCAGACATGCACAATTCTTAATAACTGGAAACAAATAGCGAAGAAATTGCTGAACTATAAGTTACAGTAAAACACTGTCCCAACACAGGTTTATATATAATGACTTATTTTTTTTTTTTTTTTTGTTGATTTTCATCGCCATTCTCATGAATTTTTTAATCACTTACTGGTGGTCAGTTGTATTAGTTGGGGGAAATAAGGTTGCACAGCGTAAACTACAGAAATTTGGAAAGTTACTGACTAACTTTCCTTCGTGTGACGTGCATATATTCACAGCACATATATTGGTAGAAGACAGCTGGTCTTCATTGATCTGCGCAAGCGTTCATACGAGTGTCGGCACTCGTTTATAGTCACCAGGGTTCCATGAAACAATGAAAATGGAAGAAGGTAAAAAAATTGCTGTCCTCGGTTGGAATTGAACCCTTGCCTCGTATGTCCTCTAGACTGAAAACATGCGATTCATTTTTGTTTTGAAAATATATGTATTAACCAGAGTTCTGGACACAGGCCTACTTTACACCTCGGTCACGACCCACTCCTCATAAGAAAATTAGATTTTCCTGTACTGACACATGTAGGCCTGTAGGCCTACAACGGTGCAGCGAACATACACTTCATAGTTTTATAGTTCAACATTGGTTGCACAGGATATGTGAACGTATGTTTTCACACTGCCATACGTGATTCCGTCGACCTTAAAATAGACTGCATGACATTTGCTTCAGTACTATTCTCCTAGGCCATCATTTAACCTTCCTTTTATAATACTTATGGCCTAACTGTTAAACATTTATTCAACTTATGCAATCAAACAAATAATCTGTTAAATTTAATAGCAAGTCTGTTGTATGAGTGACGCTAGAATGTATTCTGCTATTGCAGCAGATTGTTCTTTTAAATATAACACACACACTGATTCAACATAAATATTCTATTTAACAGAATATGATGTTGATTAGGTCAGAATATTGTGTTATTATAACACAATACATTCTAGCATCACTCAGATAACAAACATTCTGTTAAAATGAACAGATTATTTTTTTGAGCGTAGGCTTGGTACCCTCCTGACTGATTACAGAGGAATTATAGGATGTGTTTTGTGGGAACTATATCCGACTGCCTAGGTGTATTTACATTATTAAACAGGCCATTAAAACATCATATGACCGCATGGTTTCATTCAAAGTTATTGGTACAGCTATATAACCTGTTGTGTGAATAGGCCAGTCTCTCCCGATCACGGAAGTAGGCCTGCACCAGTGCACTCTTGTATGACAAATCTTAATTGTCACTCACAACACCGACAGGAAATTCCGAGAGAATTTTTTGTAATATGTGCACGAGGTAAAAAAAAAATTAAACATTGCATATAGGAAGCGTTCGCCCTCACTCCCTCCTCAACTCTAATTGCGTGAACCCTTGAACCCAGTTGGCTGTCCTATAATTTAGAAAGGCCAGTAAATCTGCATGTTGCATGTAGATATAAACCATATCTTTTTTATTAACATTTTAAAAATTTATTCTAAGAAAATGAAAATGCGTATATATAGTTGCATAGAATAACTTATTCATGTAAGCCTGCTGATGAAGGTTGATGTTATGTTGTTGACACAGCCGCTCATAAAATATATAAGAACTTGAAGTTAAATAACTTTTACCCGAAATACTAAGTAAAGTTGATGAGATGTGGTACTGTCCAACAGTATGAAGATTATTTTCAGTGGGAAGAAGTTATATCAGCCACACATGAAACTTCAATTTGTACTCAAAACTTAATGTGTACTATTTTGTACACATTGTTTGTGTAGCTCGCGTGTATATATCACGAGTACACCATGTGGTACACATTTTCAGGATAGGTACACAAACAATATGATACACGTTTTGTATGTGTTTTACACCACATTGCTTTTGGGGAGTAGAAGATCGCTTTAAGTGGGTAATGGGAAGAATTATTTTGAAATCAAATTACTACCGGTAACATTTATTCTCAAATCAGAAAGCACGACACATACTAAGGTGAGTTACAGGAATAAGCAGCGGGTGTCATTCTCGCTTTGATTTCAGATGTATAGGGCTGACGTTTGCAGGTTAATAAGGAGGCCCACTGTGTATCGATTTGTTTTCCCTTTCTTTTTCCGCCTTCATCAGGCTCCGCTAGACACGCCCTTTCCTGCGCTCTGTGCAGCATTCACCTAACATCTGCCTTCGTTCTCTCCAGTACAACTACGTTATATATATAGGCTCCTTACAGCTTTTATCATACAGCTTTCGGATTCACTTGAATAAAAAGTTTGAATAATTGGGTTTAATGTCTCACTGCAAATGTTTCAGCCATATCCAGTGGAGTAAACCTGGACACAACTGTAAGGCACCAGGGAACACTGAAAAACGCTTGGATTCATTTCAATATAGCTATACATATGTAGCTGGCTGTGTGTATGGCTAAAACAAGTTAGTGGGAACACCGTCCTTAGAATGCCATTATATACTAACGCCAGGACTGACGCAAAAAACAACTACTACAAAAATAAGGTAATATACTGTATAATTGGTTCTAACCAGTTTTATATCCTTCCGATTTCAGGGCCCCAATGTCATATTAAAGGGAAACAAACTTATTGCGGTACTTCCTCTTCCAATGTGAGCGCTGAAGGGTTATAGGTCATCTAGGGTCTAAACTGCCTGTCTGTTTCATTGTTATATAAGTCAGGGGAATTTTCAACACCCATTACAGTTAGTTGTGACTTTAGTCCGATATGGATATAGATCGAAGCAAAGCAGTTGATATTCACATAGGTATGGGGCAACGTGGTCTAATTGGAGTCCTCTTATTTCTGTACATATGCAATGCCCGAGCAGACATTGTAACACCACCACCCCAAAATGACGACGCTGGATATGACGCTAGTTTGTACACGGAGGACGTCGGCTTTCGCCCACCACTGTGTCAACTAAAGGCGAACGTTAGTGATGCCAAAAAGTTCTTGCGACTGATGCTGTGGAAAAAAGCCGATTTTGCTTTCTTGCGGTTGAAAATTCCACCTACTGTCGCAGTTAAGTATGAGAAACACGTGTTTCTGCCTTACGTCTGGGTATGGACGACTTCTCTACCAGACAGTGGGTACCCTTTCCTGCGATTTCAGCATGATGCCGGAAAACTGTCTTTTGGTCTTTTAGATTTCTATACTTTACGTAATATTAAGTTGGGACTTGAACCACAGTCCCCAAACTGCTCATTACATTTCGGCGAGGTCAACACAACGACAGCTATAGCAACTGCTTTAGGAAACATGGCACTGGATAATTTCCCGCCTACCATGGAGCGGAATTACAGCCTGTTTTGTCACATTATTAAGCTTGACCCATTGGCTGACGGTCAACCATTGTTCTACGTTTATACTTATTTTGGCTACTGGCAGGACCCCACAGCTTATGTATGCTGCAACTTTTATCGTGAGCAGGGATCGTTTCGTCTGAATGTGAGGTGTAATGACAACCCCTTTGTGCTGACCGAGTGGCCAACGCTGTTTTATTTCTTAAGTGTTATTTTCTTCTTGTATTTGCCGCTTCCCTTAGCACGCATCTGTGATTATGTCACTGCGTCCCCTGGAAGCGCATTTTCCGGCCAGAGACCCAAAACCCAAGACTCATCGGATGTTGACGACACTGGTAATGAAGAAGTCACTCTGCTAGATGGCGGTACTCAGAGTAGCAGGTCGGATTTAGAAGCCCACGATGAGATCTGGCTCTATCTGGGAATAGATAAACCAGTTAATTGGGTCTGTCTAATAGGAACACCTTTCAGGTGCATAGGGGATAAGTTTCCCATGTATGTTAATAAATTACAGAGATTTGCTCTCTTTTCCATTTTGATTCCATTACCTGTGTATATTAAGATTGTGTACTACACGTTAAAGGGCACATTTTCCACAAACGCGCGTATAAGAGCCGGGATACCAGTTGGTTTTTTGAGCATTCCATACGGACTTCGCCTGAGTGCTGGTAACTGGCTGACAAGCCTCGGTGGACCAACTGCCGTGCTGGCCATTTACCTCACAATAGGACAGATTTGCATATGTGCTCCCAGGGACATATCTGCCCTTTTTATGTCCGTGTTTAAAAGAAGGCCAGGTAATCTAAGACGGGGAGATAACCTAAGAACGCTGTTGTCGCTGGACTTATCTGCCATAGAACATTTCGGGGCTGTTCAGCTTTGTGACAAGAGGTCACACAAGCTCGTCTGCACTCTCATGCTTGGAAATCTCTACACTCTTCTGAATCCAACATTTTGGAAATTTGTTTTCACCTTTGTCACAGATAGATTTAAGACATGGTTCAAGCCCGAAGACCGTTACCGCCTCGTCACTGTCATATTGGCCATGTTGTATGCAGTACTGTGTTTTATTGAAGTTACTCTGTCCATTGTGTATTATGGATGTCCCACTATCTTTTACTGGGTTAACTTGGCGAAAGCGTTCATACGTCATTACGCTTTACGTAGTAAGTTTAAAGTTGTGTTAACTCCTTTTGTTCTTGTGTGTTTGCTTTTCACGTATTATGCCTTTTTTCTTATATTTATACGGGGAATGTTTTTCGTATTGTCCTCTATTAATCATACGTATATAGGGATTATCATTTATCCGAGTGTTGCTCTTGGTTTTGTCATTGGCGTCGGTACAATGCTTCTATATATAGGGACTAGCTCTCAGAAACTAATCGACTCTTATTTGCTCATACTCCATGAGCTTGTCGACATTAGTATACAGATGCAAAACTCCAGAGAAACAGAACAGGTTGCAAAAATCGAAAACAATACCATAGTCTTGAGAAACGTTGACGGGAGATGGATTCAAACATTGGATATTAACGAAATGACCATACATTTTACCAGTGAACAGCGACAGGTTCTTTCGCTAGCTCAGCCTGTTCTAAATGCATACACACGACAACTGAGGAAAGTGCCTCAATACGTTCGCTGGCGTGGAGAATATCCGGGAATTCCCGCCAAGCTGTTCTATCATGTGATGGAGAAACACCAGCCCCTGCGCGTCGCTGTGTTTACCTTCGTGGTTGAATTTTCGGCCTTTTTACTTGTTGTGGCTTCTCTGGTGAACTTGATCATAAAATTCGATCGTGTCAGTAGTTTTACACTTCCGGCTCAGGTAGTGACAGCCATTGCGCTGACCGTGTTGCCCAAACTGAATGCTTTCCTGATATCGCCCATGGAGAATCGCATCCAAAACGAAATTAAAGCAAACAGACTGAAAATAACTGTGAAGCAGTTCTACCACCGGAATTCGAACACGATCCACGCTGAAAAGACACGGCGTTTGTACTCTGATCTCTCGTGAAAGATAAGCCTCAATCTACACACAGAAACCGGAACTCAGCTGGATAACTCACATAGATGTGATGACTGAATCTAAGGCAAACTGCAGACCTAGGGTCGTTCTGAAATAATTTTGTACTTTTTAAACTCTTTTACATATTATGGACTTTATTTAGTTATTATCTTTTCAATTCAGACAAAAGCGGTCAGTCGAGGCCTTACGACGTCATATTATGTTCATATTCATACATGTATTGATTTATACCTGTTTACCGAGGCATTCACCGCTAATGGTGACAGTACCCGCCTCGTAGTCGCTAGCCCCAGGATCAAACCTGGGTCGAGTCATATCAAAGGATTTAAATACGGTACTTGTTGTTGCCTCATTTATTTATTATCTCGTTCTGTGCACGAAATTTACCTGTGTTCAGGATAAGAGCTCTTACATTTTGCATCGCGGGGAGTTAATTAACTTTGGTTACTGTAAATACGCACATTTAAGAAAGCTTGGTGGAACAACGTCAATGTTAAACTGTCTTAGCGGTGTAAAATCAAAAGAACTGACTCCATATATCAGCAACATTTAATGATGGTTACGTTATAACAGGTTCAAATATGTCTAAATGATGTGTGTAACATTTTCGCCACTGACGTTTTGTTTTGTACAATGTACTGTGTTGAGTTTATGTTGTATACAACAAAAGATTATATCTTTTTGTGCACTACTATGTTGAGTTTATTTTGGTTAGCGCGCTGGCCCAGCGTAATGACCCAGAGGCCTTTCACCAATGCGGTCGCTGTGAGTGCAAGTCCAGCTCATGCTAGCTTCCTCTCCGGCAGTAAGTGGGAAGGCTTTCCAGCAACCTGTGGATGGTCGTGTGTTTCCCCCGGGCTGTGCCCGGTTTCCTCCCACCATAATCCTGGCCGCCGCAGTATAAGTGAAATATTTTTGAGTACGGCGTAAAACACCAATCAAATAAGAAATAAATTTTGTATACCACAAAAGATTATATCCTCTTGTGCACTACTATGTTCGGAATCATTTTGCTTTTTTTATTTTTGATATAATTTTCAATTTGATGTGTTATTTTTTCACTGTTTACAAATTCAGTATACCTATCGCCAATTCTAAATTCGATGTGCTTATACCAGAATCTATAAAAATGTTTGATGTTCGTACTTATTTTATTTCATTTCCCTGCATAATGCGCTCTTTGTATGGTATTTATAGCTAGTCACTTGTAGCAGTCATAAAAATGCTGTTCAGAATGGTTATGCTGTTATTATTTGTTGTAAAATACCAAAAGGTTTGTTGCTTATCTGTTTACAAATTCAGTATGCTTATTGCAAATCTTAACTGCGGTGTGTATATAGCATAATCTATAGAATATTCGATTTACATACTTATAGCTTATCAGTTCCTGTTGTTCAATAACGTAGGCGCTGATCAAATAAAACTGTGTTAATATAATACAAAGATTTCATAAGTTTTAGTCGTGTTCTGATTTACGTCTTGTTTTATGGCGCACGAAATAACACCCATTAACAGTTTTATTCCTTGACAGTACATGTATAGAGCGTATGGCACTCGACAAAGGCATTGCGAACAAAGGTGATGATTTCAAATTCATCTCTGCTTGATTGCACTGAATGAATAGTGAGAATAAACCAGATGAGTATACATGTGGATGTAGTTTTGCACACATATACAGCAGAGTAACCATGTACAGAATTTCCCCACAAAGGTAATGGTACATTGTTTATAGCTGGAATGGTTACAATTCTTATTTAAGAATCGGTTAAGAACTTTATTCAAACGCTCACTTTATATTTATTTATCTATTTAATTGGTGTTTTACGCCATGCGCAAGAATATTTCTCTGATAGGATGACGGCCAGCATTGTGGTGGGAGGAAACCCACAACCATGCACAGGTTGTTCATGGAAGGAAGACCTTCCAACGTACGGCCGGAGAGGAAGCCAGCAAGAGCTGGACTTGAACTCACAGGGGCCGCATTGGTGAGAAACTCCTGGGTCATTGCGCCGTGCTGGCACGCTAACCCCCTCACCCACGAAGGTCGCTGCATCTGGATAAGGTATGTCTTTAATTCTCTTTTAGGTCTTGAGAGAAACATTCATGAGAGGAACATTCATGACACAGCTCACCATAAGTACAACTGCTGGAAGTAATATACATATCTTGACCCTCACGTATTCTGTGCCGGTAACAGCCATACCATATTTCTGCTTAATTGCTTCCTTATATCTATAAATCGAAGCTATTAGGGCAGACATTGTGATAGCAACACACATGATTGTTAGGTTATTAACTTTCTCGTCAACATCGTAATGAAATAACTAAGGTTTCTTTAGCGAGATGGAAGAACAACTTCGTTGTTTCAAGACGCTGCCTTCACAAATGTTTTGATTCTTTTGTGAATGGATGACATGCGCAGTTCACCTTTATCGACGGAGCAGTCTAAATTGGCATGGAAGGAGTCAGCAAAGTTTCATTTTGTGTTGCTTTACCACATGGTGTCATATGCAACGTTTTATGTTTTTTCTATCTCTTTTGGTTTTACTTCTGCTCGATGGCACAGACACGCAGTTACCTGTGGGTAACCTGACTGTAAACTCATACGATGCCAAAATTTTAGTGCGGGATTGCACACAAAGGCGATCGTTTTGTTTTCTTTACACTAAACGGGAGCAACATTTCATTAACAGAGAAGCTCATTTTGTTTTACCCGTACTCTTGGATATGGACATCGAATTCATCGTATGGTTCTTTTCCATTCATAAGCTTTGTTAGAAAAGCATTTTGCAACGCAAACAATTTCATAACCTCTGGGCAAAATGGTATGTCGAAGAAGACCAGCCTTGCCGAGGGGACGACTGCATATATCTGGGGGCGTTTCGGTCCTCTTTAATCGGTACACTTTTCAGGTGTGTGAGACAAAGGTTTTCCAGTGCTGATGTCAAGACTGTGCAAGATGATCATATTTTAAGTGTTGATTCCCTATCTACTTTAAAATGACTTATTACATGCTGTTCGTGTTAAGTACCATAAGGCTACTGAGCTTATTAAGGCCAAAATTCCTGTCGGCTTTCTGCGTATACCGTGTACCGATTTTCGGCATGTTACGGCAACTGGTGGACACAATTTGGCGGACCGATGATTGTACTTGGAATTTATTTCACAGTGAGTCAAATCTGCATATGTATTCTGAAAAACCAGTCGGCTTGCTTTGTCTTCGTGTTGTAGTGACATGGCGGCTATGAGATGAAGTCAACTTGGAAGGCAAAAGTTCACACAGTGTAGTTTAGTTTTTTACTCTCCTTATTTTTTACTCTCCTTAATCCATCATTTTTGGGATTTGTCTGTCTCTTCTGCTGCAAAAGATTCCAAAAATACACACGCTCGGTAAACCTGTCACTTGCTATCAGTAGTGTTTTACTTTACGACCAAAATTTAATGGAGTGACCCAATTGCAATTGTGCAATTGGGGCAATTTGGGTTCAAGATTTGCCCCGGATTGAGCAAAGGACCATTGACTGAATAATATCTCCACACTTTTAGGTTGATGACACACTATAAAAATCTGCACTGTTAGTTTGCACCTAGTTAAAATACATGTACATCAGAATTTTGTCTGTTATGGACAGAACTGAGAACGTTTTTGCCAGTGTTCCTTCCGATCCCCCTCCCCCTTCCGGATGTTGCCAGGGTAACAACATGCTATTACTTCACTTTCAGCGACCACAGCTCCAAAAAATGGTGGTCATGCTAGGTTGCTTTTTGGATATATTGCAGAGAAAAGTATAAGCTGTAGTGGTGGTATGGTATTGTACCACGCGAAAGTTAGGGCACATATATTCCTGAGGTTGAATTTGACAAACTTACTACATAAAAAGCAAGGAAAATCAATGCGCTCGTGTAAGCTTAGGACGTGCATTAAATCACATCCTAATAATGCCGGCCATACCGTAACCTTTTAAGCGTTTCAGTTTTCCTTGCTGGCGAAGGAAATAGATGTAGTCGCAAAGATACAGAGTCGTAGAAACTAAATGCAACGAGGAATATAAGAAAAGATAGGTATATAGAGCTAATATGTATTAACATAACTTAATCACTGAAAGAAAACCGACGACGCTGCCTTTTCCGTGGAGTCACTATTCCGCCAGCTTTACGCGCGTGGTATTTTCATATAGAAATGACGCCGAATGCAGACCTGTTCATCTCAAAATTTTACTTAGAGTAATCAAGTAACTAAAATTAGTAATCTCAGACAAAAATTAGTAGTTTTTGAGCACAACAATTTATTGTTGACTATCAGATACTCCCAAGGTCTTTTGGTAAGTCAATAAAAAAAAAATAAAAAAATAAAAAAACCAGGAGACCAATTTTTTTTTCTTACAAACAATTACAAAAAACACTCAAAGTTCATTTATTAATATTAACACACTCAGACATTGACTTGTGAACAGCACAAGAACTAAACAACTCATTAACCGTGTAAAACACGACATTTTGATCTATTAGAAAGTTTTACTGTCCAAGAATGAAAACATCGTTCCAAAATTTTACACTGAAACAAAAAGGCGACGGTTCAACGACATTTTGCAGCCACAGAAAGGTAATATGCAGACTTGAAGCGGTCTATTTCAGATGTAGGGTAGCCAAATCTGTCCGGGAGTGATTTAAATAGAAGCAAGCTTTCAAAAATACTGTCAGACGAGCAATCTTTGATCAGTTCGGTTTTTTTCGGGCACAAGAGAAAACCCTATCACAATGGGCACTAGAATGTGGAATAGTTAGAATCCCTCATATGACAACTCATAATAGTAACTCTCCACAGTTAGAATCCCTCATATGACAACTCATAATAGTAACTCTCCACAGTTAGAATCCCTCATATGACAACTCATAATAGTAACTCTCATTCTCATTCCAACTTCGGTAAGCTGCAAACTGACCTAGAACTGTCTGGCGCTGAACATCTTTTGGAATAAGGCGTGGAAATTAGTCGACAAAAAACCTCTCTTGTCTTCTACGCTAGACCTCTCAGCTGGATCAGCCACCTTGGCATGATTTAGTAAGCCATCTGAAAAAAGGTAAATTTCTCCAAAAAGCACTTAGTTAATGTCTGATAATACTTAACAGACTTGTGAAAATCACTGATTCTTTTCCTTCCTTAGATAATTTTCTCCTCTGTTGCCCAGGAAAGCTTCTGTATCATCACCAATAAGTATACTCTGCTTGTCTTTCAAGCTATAAGGCTGCAAGTAATGGACTTCCCTCTCATGACTTTAAGTAACGATTAAATATGGTCCCTACTAGTCTTTGAAGACATCTTCCAAAGATGTGAATTTTCCGCTCTTCAGTTGAAAAGCAAGAAGCACTGAATCAAAAAGAGAATGGACATACAGAAGGAAATGAGCCAACAAACAGTTTGTTGGTGAACTAACGACAAACAGAGTACTTTCAATGCTCTTCCTGCATAAGAATCATTCTTATTTGGCTCCTGCTCTATTTCCTATTTTTGATGAGAAAATAGACTTTCAGAGCATCCCAGTTCTGAACCATCTGACGAAGGCACCTGAAACAAAACCAAAGATGTTGTTACCAATAACTTTCAACTTTATACAAATTATTAATTCCAGGTATAAACAAAATAATAAGTAACTTAATAATGAAGTGAACATTTCCTTAAACAGACACTATAATATACTACTTACTTGGAAGTTAACATTTCTTAATCATCTATATGTTCCAAGAAACAGATAATATTTACACTGGCAATATGCATTATAATGTAAAAGAGTAACTACCTGCTGATACTAAGCAATTTGGTATAGACATGCTTCAACGTTTTCCTCTCTTCGATGCCACAGAAATCGTATGTTCTTTTAAATTTATCAAGTCGTGTAGAACTCTTCTGGAAAAAAAAGTAGATGCCAGTCAAGGCCTCTTCAAAGGGGGCACTCAGTTGCAGCCTTCCGTGCCCCAATGTGAATGGTATATAAACGAGCAAAGGAACACTCTTGGATGGTCATCTTTAGCATATGCATAGACTCCTTTGTGCTTCCCGACCATGACGTTAGCATTGCCATAGCCTAAAGCAAGACAATTTGTCCAGCTCTACCCAGCAGATTTCACCTCTGTATCCAGAAACTTGAATTACCTGTTGATGATCAAAAAAGAAAGATTTTTTACATCATGAATCATTAACTAAGAAACAGTATCGTAACCTTTAGTTTTAGAAAATCTGGAGTATTGTTTTTAAAAATTCACTGTCAATAAATTTTCTGTTCACTGAAATTTATTTTTAATACCTGTGGCAGATCATTGGAGATTGCGAGTCTGAGCAATTCAGATGTGACTTCTTTGGTTTTTTGAATTTAGGCTCGTCACCACGACTGGGGAATTGCTTGCTACTACTGTCATTACTTCAATCTGTGGAAATGGTTAAAGTCATTAGAAACAGAAGAGCATATATACATAATAATGAAATTATAGTTTAAATCACTACCAGCTGAACACATTTTATACAACTTCTTAACAATAAGCCTACATAATATTTATATATATATTGTATGCTTCTAATTTCGCATAAAAAATCTCCTCCACTAAACCAGCATATATATGTATATTTTTTCATGCAAATTTAACAGAGGATTACAAATTATAGCTGCCAATCAACTGACATGCGACTGGTATCCACAGAAGATAAAAGCAAAATCATATTACCCTTTCCCTTCATTGTATCTTTAATCTGAGAGTCTTAATAAACCACTTTGTTTAGTTAAAGTTTAGTTTGTACATCACTCTATAGAGTGATGTACAAAATAAAATCAATAAATCACAGCAGAAAATGCTTACTATCTATGAGATTCCGATGTGGCGTTAAGCCATAATCATTCATTCATTCATTCTATGAGATTCGTAAGCTTTTTTCTTTTCACACAAAATATTACAATACTTTACCTAACACCATGATGTCAACGGTAATGACAGCCCAAGTGCTAACCAAAAGACAACATGGTGGTAAACACCAAAAAGAATTCCATAACTTTAGCTATTTCAGAGTCGGGAAACATCCTTTGGAAGCACTGGGTTAGCCAGTCAGCAATGGCCAGCGGCAAATTCAGCTCTGCAATCATTTCGCACATCATCACTTCAACTTTTACGATTTGTTGCTGAAGCTTTGTTTGGCTGTTTTTCTCCCTCCTCACGACGAATGTGGTCATGGTGCTTGATGGAGCAGCCCTCGAAACAATGTTTTTATGATACATGGAGTTGGTATGATTTCTGCAGTCATTTTGTCCTCCGTGTGCGCAACTAAAATCTTTTCTACACAGTCGGCAGTGCACATCACACTGCGCTTTAGCAGGTGCTCCAAGACATGGTCAGACATTTGTATATGTCCTTCAGAATCTCGACTTGGATAATTTGTGTGTCTGTTTGGTGGGTATCTCGTCATCATCGGACATATCAGAATCGGACTCATGAGCGCATCTTGATATGGTTGGCAACAAGTATGTAAGAAGTGAATTGGCGGCAAAAGCGGCAAGTCAGTTTTCTCCACGGTACGGAGCAATGCATATCGGCATACTGTATTCAGTATTAACAATACTGCCACCCCTGCGCGGAGAATGCTATGTAATGGGAGATCACTTATTGCAGTCGTTAAAGAGTTGTTTCCTTTATCGGTTCTCAAGAGTAAACCGAAATATTTGTCACTGAATTGTGCGGAGTTAATTCAACAGAATTAGTGGTATAAACACTTCAATATTCATAATTATTTCGGGGATGGCGTAGTGGCGTAATTATTGATAAAAATCCTAACAATTATTTGTTCAGTGTTCTAGCACGGTTACGTCGCTGTCCGTTACTTGCTGTTTATAACACGATTGACACCGTAGTGTTAGAAAGGAGAAACAAGTCGACACAGTTGAATGATGTAATACGGAGCAGTGTGCTTGAGTAGTGTGCTTGAGTAGCGTGCTTGCCCCGTGTGCTTTCCTTTTTGTAGTTTTATCTGTATTGAAAACTGACCATTTCTTTGATTTCTGTAAAATGGGTATGACACAAGGAAGTCTTTCCCCAGTGATATGCTATTGCATGAAACACATTCAGGGGTGCATGAAAGGTTCTCTCCATAAACCATTTAGCAAACGTCAGGAGACAGGATGTGCAGGGTTCAAACCCGGCACTAAACAAGGATTTTGTAGACTCAATCATGCACATTCACTGTTCCTGGGGTCTTAGTGACAATAAGGACAGCACTCATATGACACTCTGTGCTGAATTATATACGGTGAGGACCACCGGCATGGTGTGCACACCTGTACGTGACAGATGGGAAAGTTAGCCAGTAGTTTACCTCGGGAACCACGGTTTCAGCCACACGTAACACCGCCATCGTAAAATGTAAAAAGTCTGACGTTAAAAAAAACAACGCAAATATATATTTAAAATTTATTAACAGGAAGGGAAAATCTGTAGTTCCCTAAAAAAACAAAAAAAAAAAAAAACAAAAAACAAAACAAACATGAACTAGTGATGAGGGTCTAAGATAAAGACCGATTTTGTCCATTCCTCGATCGTAAAGTTAAACAAAGGTAAAGTGAAGTTAAATAGATAATTTAAATGAATAGATAAATAAATACCAGTAAATAAGAAAAGTTTTGGAGTGGGGAGAACATGAGAAGAAAGGGGCCGAAAAGACTGTTTAACTTTGACCATGCCGCGAAAACCACAGCCTAAAGTGTTTATCTAAAAGACAAAATCGTTAATCTTGACTCACTCAGCAACACATAATTTGCTTCAAGAAACAGTATATAATATACACTCTCTCAGATAAATCACACAACGTTTTTGTAAGTAAAACAAAATCGAATACAAAATACAATAATTATAAATTGGAATATATTTATTTGGAATGTCAAAATATTGTCCACAAATATGAAGTTTTAAAGTTCATATACAAACGAGTATAATATGTACAAAAAATCCATTGGAATACACGAATCACAAACCAATTCAATTCAGGGATACATCCTAAATTTAAGTTACATCACGAAATACTGTGCATCTGTCTAAGCTAGCAACGGGATGTGCAAATTTTCCGAGCTGTTGCAGTTAACCGGACATTATGAAAATATCATTAGATAGATTTCTATACAGGATATAATGTTTCACGGACACAATTTGTAGCAATTATTAACAAGACAGCATTTCGGCCAGTGAAAGTATTTCTTTGGTTAATCTCTTCACATACTTGAGCAAGTGTGAAGTCTGGGAGAATTCTTCAAAGTTTTCCGGGGAAGCCAAATACAGATGTTCCATACCGCCTCTCGAATAAATGTCGCTAAATTATGGATAAACCTGGTTAAATGAAGACCGACCGATTGAGTTTCTGAGAAAGGAACATTGCGTCAAACACGATTAGATATCCGCCAAGCCAAGCTCATTTAACTGAATCCATGCATTTATCATACTCGTATATTTTACTGAATATTCTGTAAGACTTTTTTTACTTGACGGTGGTCAGGGTTTTTAGTGAGAACAAAGCCGTGGAAGAAAATAAAATTTTAAGTGAAGATTGCGGGACAGCGTCCTGTCAGATCTTGCCTGAGCTTTGATGCAGTTAATAAGAAAGCACCTTGCTAGCCGGTTCCATGGTGTGAATATGATGATAATTGGTTTCACTTATAGAACCCTAACTCACCCATTCAAAAAGTAACTGAAGCACTTTCTATTTTGTATGAATAAGGAAGACAGCGTCCAGGAAAGGAATAAAGTTTACATAACAACGACAAAACATTTACAATACAAACAACAAATTAATCAGGCTCGCAGCCAGGTCCGATCAGACACTAATTCCTGTACTAATTTACGAAACCTTCTAAACGGAAACAGCAACCAGACAGCGCATGCTCTGTATGCAGATGGGAAAGATCGCATTCGCTGTAGTTGGAGGTAAATATTCATAACTGAAAATATATGTAAATATGTACAGGCCTATTGTACAAATCCAACAAGCACCTGGGTGGTAAAAATTTCCTCGTCTTCAATCTGCAAAGGGTAGTGCGGAGGACACATACTCAAGGCCTTTAACTCATCGAATTTATACATAAAGCCTGATTTGACTACTGGTAAAAATAGAAATAATATTGTTATTCATTGGGACATTGACAGCTACCCTGCATGTCACTGATACATGATTACATTTGCCTCTAGTTAAGTTACGCGCCGCATCCATTGTCAATGTTTGTGACTTCTGTGTACACGGGCAAGAGACAGTGATAAGTACAAAATGGCAACAGGAGTGGGGAATGGGTACGGGGGTGTTGGTGTGAAAGGGTTGACAAGGAGTGGACCGTTCAAGGTGATAAGCCAACACTGCTGTATCCAACAGGTCAAATAGATTCGGTAAACTTGTTTTTACAACGTTGTGAACTAAAACTAATCATATGTTTTAATTATTTTATACAATGTCTTAACGACTTTATTACAATGTTATAAACTTAATATCACTCGTCAGCACCATCCTGGACTCCACACCCCGCCAAAGTTTTTGGGGTCACCTGCCGGGTCATCTGGAAGATCACCTGCAGGAACCATGCTCTTCCGGTAATTCTCCAACCTGTCCCGCATCATGGAGACTATTTGCGGAAGTTGGCTGGCTAAGTCAAAATGTTCCGTGGGATCAGCTAAAAAGCAAATGGAAAAGAAGCAGACGGTTCGGTCAGTTGACAGGTTAGCCAATCAATTTATGCAAAAGGTTAAACACACAATTTACCAAAATAGTGTTACGATGCAATCAGTTAACTTCAATATTTCAACGTTAATTTTTTGTCATACACCCATACATAACGATCCCAATTTCGTTTTTTAATACATCTATTGAAAGCAGGCATTTCTTTCCTAAGGTATACGCCAGACAGCGTGTTCACAGTGTTCACTAGCAGTGTTTCGCATATAGAGAAAAGTCCTTTACCTTCAATGTCATACAATCTGTAAGTGTCGTTTCGCCGTTGATAATAGAGGGATGAGTCCACCTCCAGATCGCTGTCTACAGTAGGCGGAGGGTACCATCCGTTATACCTACCTGCTGACCCTTTGATAAGTTTGTATTTACCAACCCTGCAACAAATGTATATCAAACTAGAACGCGAATGTCCGAAATATCGTTCGCATCCCAGCCCTAGCAATGGTTAGCGTGCTAGCGCAGCACAATTGCCCAGGAAACAATCACCAACATCACTAAGAATTCAAGTCTAGCTCATGCTTGTTTCTTTTCCGCTCGTAAGTGGGAAAGCCAACTGCGGATGGTCGTGGGTCCCCCCCATCCCCCCCCCCCCCCCACCACCACCACCGACCTTGTTCCCACCATACTGGCGACCGATGGCGTATGAGTGAAATTACGACGTAAAGCTCCAATTACATTAATACATAAATACCTTTTCTTGCAGCAAGCCTGCATGGGCTCGTATTGTAGCTGGAGCAAACCAGTCGAACTAAGTATCAGCAGCATTATAACATACCTTATTGCTGCGTTCTCTGCTATGTCATTGATGTTATACACAAACTCAGTACGAGCCGACGGCGCTCCTTCACTCACAGTAGCCCACTGATTAACTCCGTCTGTGGTAGGGTCTGTAAACGTAAAGTGTATTTCAACATAATTTTTTCACCCTGTACCCATAAAACAATCATGGAATCGTTTACGGTATAGACTGACAAGAGATTTTGCATAGACATAATCTGGAAAATATTACAAATACGATTATGTCAATCTTTTAGGCTAAAGTTACGCGAATTTAAATGGATTTTCCAGCGATTTAAATGGCCAAACTAATGTAGCTTGACTGGTTCTTCGCTACTTTAAAATCGCAACGTAACAGGGAGCAGGGACGTCGCTCTGGAAAACAGAAAACAAAAAAAATGTTACGAAGGTTAAACAATGGCTTTACAGAGCATTAGGCCTACAACCCAGCCAATGCGTTGGCATTGTCTCACGCGTATACAGGGACTTGTTAAGCTGTTTACGTCTGTTGGTCACTTACCCGGTGTTGCACCAGCAAGATGTAGAATTGTAGGAAACCAGTCAACAGCATGGATCATTCTACAAGAAACAAGAATGTAATTGAAAGAAACTTACAAAAGACAAATAAAAACAAACAAAACCTCGAATCGAATACGTGAAATCTCTACTTGAAACTGCTCATGTCTTTTGGAGTCTTTCGAGTGTAAGCTGAACACACGAACTTACTCTGTGTTCGTATAGCGGGTTTTATTCATCAAGTTCTTGCTGTAGACAAAAGCTGACCCCTTAGTACCACCTTCCCATAAAGTCGCCTTAGCACCTCTTAGCGGAAAGTTGTTTGCTCCTCCAACAATCGGGCCGCCGTTCTTAAAATACATAACAATCGTGAGTATATATCGTGATATAGTTAAAATGCTTTTCTCATTCTCACAAAGGTTCTAGTCTCTCAATACCGATCAATTCGAACATAAAAATTGACAAACAAACAGTCTGAGTTATAGTAATCATTTCTGTTTCATACAAAATTGAGTCTGGGCACAATCACACTTCTTTGTTTCTTCCATAAAAATATGCCATATTGTCCACTTACATCAGTTGTGAAAATGATAACGCTATTTTCCATCAAGCCCGTCGACTCAAGAGCTCTGGTGATGTTTCCCACAGCCTCATCCATGGCAGTAACCATTCCTGAAAAAACACAGGACCGGAAGTATACAGAATTTTATTTTCATCCAGATATAAACATAGCATACTCAACGAAAAGTAGCAAATTTCCTGTACATCTGTTCAACACGCTTATTACAAAACAGAAAGAATTATAGTGGCAGTTATCACAGATCAGTGTGGCAATACACCCATACCTCATTCCATGTATAATTAATAATAAACTGCTTTTCTAGCACTAACATGTCCTGCGCCCTTACCGACTATTGCAGGACGACCTTACGGTAAGTTGTTGGTAAAGTACCTGCTGAGGAGTGATAGTCTCCTCTGTACCATTGAGCACGTTTTCAAACCTTACCACTATCTGATACGTAAGTAAAATAATCCTCAGCCCACTGGCAATATTGGCTAAACTGTTCTAATCCAATCATTTTGGAAAACTGTATTATAATCATGTCGATAATGCATGACTTTTACCAAAGGCATCTATAAGTGAGAGCATTTTTGTCTTACCACTGAACACTCGTCTTTTGTAATTGTGGATATGTGCGTACATATCTTCGTATTTCTTGGGCACCTACAAACAATATACAGAAAAATGTCTTCAGTAACAAATCCACATATGTCTAATTCGGCAAATGTTTGGCTTGGAACTGTATGATGTATCGCATAAAATCAGTTATTTTCCGGACAAGGCAAGAATTACTTTAACTCATGGACAGAAAATTATTTGAACTGGATTCGTGACCAGTTAACAATTACATGAAATAATAGCTTTCTGACAACACCTAAACGCCAACGGGCATTTCATTTTTGTTTTATATTGTTGTGGTGGTTGTTTTGCTTGTTTAGAAGCTGAAACGTTCCTTGCACAAACATATCGAATTTCTATCTATGCAAACCTGATTTTAGCGTAACAAAGTTTAGGCAGTTCGCTTCAGAGATGGACTGCCTAAACCACTGGCTTAACTATATAATTGAGACTTTCAAAATTATTCAGGGGTATGACGACGGCGTTCATTTACCTACTTTCAAGACCGGCTTGGGATATAACTTTGGTATACAGACTGTACAGATGTGCTAACCTGCAATGGTCAATGGACGGCTTACGCTACAGTTTCTCTACAGACCAGGTGTATTTACTAACCAATGGCTCGTGAGGGCCTAGGGACATGCTAGCTCTGCAGAATGACCAGATATACTTACCTGCAATGGTTCGTGAGGGCTAAGGACATGGTAGCTCTGCAGAATGACCAAATATACTAACCTACAATGGCTCGTGAGGGCCTAGGACATAGTGGGCTCTGCAGAATGACCAGATGTGCTTACTAACAATGGCTCAGTGAAGGCCTAGGGCATGGTAGTTTTTGCAGAATGACCAAATATACCAACCTACAATGGCTTGTGAGGGCCTTGGACATGGTGGCTCTGCAGAATGAACCAAATATACTAACCTACAATGATTCGTGAAGGCCTAGGAGATGGTGCTCTGCAGAATGACCAGATGTACTTATCTACAATGGCTCGTGAGGGCCTAGGACATAGTGGCGCTGCAGAATGACCAGATATACTTACCTACAATTTCTCGTGAAGGCCTAGGACATGGTAGCTCTGCAGAATGACCAAATATACTAATCTACAATGGTTTGTGAGGGCCTAGGACATGGTAGCTCTGCAGAATGACCAGATGTACTTACCTACAATGATTCGTGAGGGCCTAGGACATGGTGACTCTGCAGAATGACCAGATGTACTTACCTACAATGGCTCGTGAGGGCCTAGGACATGGTGGCTCTGCAGAATGACCAGATATACTTACCTACAAATGCTCGTGAAGGCCTAGGACATTGTAGCTCTGCAGAATGACCAAATATACTAATCTACAATGGTTTGTGAGGGCCTAGGACATGGTAGCTCTGCAGAATGACCAGATGTACTTACCTACAATGATTTGTGAGGGCCTAGGACATGGTGGCTCTGCAGAATGACCAGATATACTTACCTGCAATGGTTCGTGAGGGCTAAGGACATGGTAGCTCTGCAGAATGACCAAATATACTAACCTACAATGGCTCGTGAGGGCCTAGGACATAGTGGCTCTGCAGAATGACCAGATGTGCTTACTAACAATGGCTCGTGAAGGCCTAGGGCATGGTAGTTTTGCAGAATGACCAAATATACCAACCTACAATGGCTTGTGAGGGCCTTGGACATGGTGGCTCTGCAGAATGACCAAATATACTAACCTACAATGGTTCGTGAAGGCCTAGGAGATGGTGGCTCTGCAGAATGACCAGATGTACTTATCTACAATGGCTCGTGAGGGCCTAGGACATAGTGGCGCTGCAGAATGACCAGATATACTTACCTACAATTTCTCGTGAAGGCCTAGGACATGGTAGCTCTGCAGAATGACCAAATATACTAATCTACAATGGTTTGTGAGGGCCTAGGACATGGTAGCTCTGCAGAATGACCAGATGTACTTACCTACAATGATTCGTGAGGGCCTAGGACATGGTGACTCTGCAGAATGACCAGATGTACTTACCTACAATGGCTCGTGAGGGCCTAGGACATGGTGGCTCTGCAGAATGACCAGATATACTTACCTACAAATGCTCGTGAAGGCCTAGGACATTGTAGCTCTGCAGAATGACCAAATATACTAATCTACAATGGTTTGTGAGGGCCTAGGACATGGTAGCTCTGCAGAATGACCAGATGTACTTACCTACAATGATTTGTGAGGGCCTAGGAAATGGTGGCTCTGCAGAATGACCAGATATACTTACCTACAATGGCTCGTGAAGGCCTAGGACATTGTAGCTCTGCAGAATGACCAAATATACTAATCTACAATGGCTCGTGAGGGCCTAGGACATGCTAGCTCTACAGAATGACCAGATATATTTACCTACAATGGCTCGTGAGGGCCAAGGACATGTGTGGCTCTGCGGAATGACCAGATATACTTACCTACAATGGTTAGTGAGGGTCTAGGACACGCTAGCTCTGCGGAATGACCAAATGTACTAACCTACAATGGTTTGTGTAGGCCTAGGATGTGGTAGCTCTGCGGAATGACGAGTTGTACTTACCTACAATGGTTCGTGAAGGCCTAGGACATGGTAGCTCTGCGGAATGACGAGTTGTACTTACCTACAATGGTTCGTGAAAGCCTAGGACATGGTAGCTCTGCGGAATGACCAGGTGTACTTACATGCAATGGTTCGTGAAGGCCTAGGACATGGTAGCTCTGCGGAATGACCAGAAGTACTTACATGCAATGGTTTGTGAAGCCCTAGGACATGGCAGCTCTGCAGAATGGCTAGATGTACTTACCTGCAATGGTTTGTGAAGCCCCAGGACATGGTAGCTCTGGAGAATGACCAGATGTACTTACCTACAATGGTCCGTAAGTGTGTAGGACATGGTAACTCTGGAGAATGACCAGATGTACCTACATGCAATGGTTTGTGAAGGCCTAGGACACAGTACCTCTGCGGAATGCCGACTTGTACTTACCTGCAATGGTTTGTGACGTCCTAGGACATGGTAGCTCTGTAGTATGACCAGATGTACTGACCTACAATGGTTCGTGAAGGCCTAGGACATGGTAGCTCTGTAGAATGACCAGATGTACTTACCTACAATGGCTCGTGAGAGCCTTGGACATGGTAGTTTTGCAGAATGATCAGATGTACTAACCTACAATGGTTCGTGAGGGCCAAGGACATGGTAGTTTTGCAGAATTACCAGATGTACTAACCTACAATGGTTCGTGAGGGCCAAGGAAATGGAAGTTTCGCAGAATTACCAGATGTACTAACCTACAATGGTTCGTGAGGGCCAAGGACATGGTAATTTTGCAGAATTACCAGACGTACTAACCTACAATGGTTCGTGAGGGCCAAGGACATGGTAACTCTGCAAAATGACCAGATGTACTTACCTGCAATGGTTCGTGAAGGCCAATGTCACGGAAGCTGTGCAGAATGACCAAATATACTTACCTACAATGGTTCGTGAAGGCCTAGGACATGGTAGTTTTGCAGAATGACCAGATGTAGTGCCCTACAATGGTTCATGAAGGCCTAGGATATGGTAGCTCTGCAGAATGACCAGATGTACTACCTGCAATGGTTCGTGAAGGCAAAGGACATGGTAGCTCCGAAGAATTACCAGACGCACTTACCTGCAATGGTTCGTGGACGGCTTGGAATGGCAGGTAAAGAAACAATGGCGTGGCAGGGTCGTGGCCGTTGATTACGTCCACTGCTCTTTGTCCAAACACATACTACACAAAAACAAAAACAGATCTAATATAAATCTTCCACATTTATTTATTATTTATTTATTTGATTGGTGTTTTACGCCGTGCTCAAGAATATTTCACATATACGACGGCGGCCAGCATGATGGTGGGAGGAAACCGGGCAGAGCCCGGGGAAAACCCACGACCATCCGCAAATCTTGCACAGATTGGATCTCAAGGCAAAATCAGTTCCTGTGGTATATTTAGGGTATGATTCTTAAAACGACGAGCTGCCCAAAAGGAAACGCAATAATGTTTTGCGTGATGATGATCAGAGAAGTATTTTTAAGATGTCACAAGAGGAGCCTTTATCATTTTGTCATGTTTTATTCTGTACAGTAACAGGAAATAACAATGAAAATAGAAATCCTGATCAACGTGAAGAAATTAGCATATCATGGAGAACATTATATTCTCAAAGCATTCTGTAGTACGCCAATAACTCTTTACGGTAATCTTTCGTTTGCAGGCAGGTGAAATATAGATATTGAGATCGTCCTTACCGTCGAGTATGTTCCGTTGGGAAATGTGTAAACTTTGTCGTCAAGCCTTAAGTCATAGCCAGCGTCTGTTAAAAAATGTCAAAAATGGAAGTAATTCCTCTTATTAACTTGATTACTGTATTATTCCATAATCAAAGATTATTTCACTTATAAATGATCTCCATTTTGGGAGGAGGTCATAATCGCATGGAAACAACAGCACTGCGTGAAGTACGTGATAATTTTTCGGATACTGATATATTATCTCAGATACTTCTAGAGCAAAAGTTCATTTGTCACGGGCTAGCTGACGTTGCCTCACCCAACCATTCATTTATTATTTATTCAATTATAAAAGTTATACGCAAAAATTCTTTACATATATGTTAGTTGCTGGGCCATATATTCATTTATCAGAGCGCCTTATTACATGCCGGGTTATTTCACTTATCCACATATGCGATGAAGGTTACATGTGGGGGGAGTCAACCAGAGCAAATAGGAAACAGCGCACCTAGAGCCAGGGTCTGGCTCCAGCATGCAATTTCACTGACCCAACACCAAGTGACAGATCTTTATTCTATGTATCATGCAGTTATCAACCTAGAAGTAGGGCCCGCAGACATTAACATGCCTTTCAAACCTACCTCTGGTGTGAATGTAGTAGTCCTCCGCGCCCAGATAGTAACCGAGGAAAGAATCGAACCCTCGGAAAGTCGGTACGTATTTCCAGTTACAAAATCCCAGATGCCATCTAAAGGTAAAGGCTGTGAAAGTTGGGGATTGAGATTTACTGTCCCCTTCTGGACTATCCTGGTGATTGGGCAGAACCGTGCTCCTACCCAGGAAGGATTTATATTCATGTCTGTCACGTGCGCGCCACATGGACAACGGGACACAGGAGGGAATCGTGAGGCACAGCAGAGAAACAGGAGGGAAACTTGAGACACAGGAGGGAAACGCGAGACACAGCAACGACTGTGAGATACAGTAGGGAAACGGAAGATAAAGCATGGAAACGTGAGATACAGCACGGAAACGTGAGACACAGTAGGGAAATCTGAGATATAGCTATGGGGAACGTGAGACACAGCAGGGAAACGTGACCTACAGCAGTGAAGCAAGAGACACAACAAGGAACATGAGACAAAGCACAGAGTGGTGAGACAGAGTTGGGAAAAGTGAGACAGAGTTGGGAAAAGTAAGACACCGCTATAGGGAAACGTGGGACACATCACGGAAACTTCAGATGCCTCTAGTATGTGCGCTTAACCACTGAATGTCATCAATGTTACCAATTTGCAGAGGTGATGTGTAGAATGCCTTAAAACACAATTCAGTTCAAATATGAAACCGGCGGTTAATAAACATGCAGTTTCCATGGTTATGTGCTGTTATAATTGTTCTCTTTTGAATTTGACAACGATGTGCAGAAACTACTTCGTAACTATATCCTTAAAACTCCTTCATTCCCATTCATCAGGTAACCCACACTTATTCCTTGTTGATTGCTTTTTATTTTACCTGTACAATTACATCTAATTAAGATTTCCATTCTGAATTCGATGTACATTTGGTGTCTGGATTAACTGACCACTTGTGTCCAGAATATCGACAAACCAACACTAACCACTTGTTTCTCTTTTACTCATATCAAAACATATACGTACATTTTAAGTGCGGCATGTGCGGGTGGTATTCAGCTCCAGTCTAACCTTGAGGTGTAAAGTGCAGCCTCTGTGGGTGGGATCCGTTCTACTCTGACCTTGACATGCAAAGTACAGCATCTATGGGTGGTATTCACTTTTACTCTGACCTTGAGATGCAAAGTGCAGCCTCTATGGGTGGTATTCGTTCTACTCTGACCTTGACATGCAAAGTACAGCATCTATGGGTGGTATTCAGTTCTACCTTGGCCTTGACATGCAAAGTACAGCATCTATGGGTGGTATTCAGTTCTACTCTTACCTTGACATGCAAAGTGCAGTATCTATGGGTGGTATTCAGTTCTACTCTGATTCTGACATGCAAAGTACACCATAGTGCAGTATTCAGTTTCTATTCTGACTTAGGTCAAGAAATCACGAGCATACAGCATGAATTTCCGTGGTTTTCACAGCTATATATTCCTCCCAAATGACATTTGGTAGGGCCAGTGGCCCTTGAATATTTCAAATGTTCTGTATTAAATCTGATGTTAGATCTACACGTTTTGTCATGTCTTCACAAAGTGAGCACATACTTTCCCACCATGTGGGTGCTGTAGCCGACTTCTTTCAGTTTCTGAGGTAACGCTGTTACAGAGAGAGGCATGCCTCGCGGTGACAGCGGGCGGATTATGCCGTTCTGAAAAACATAAAAAAAAACACATCTGTGCTCTAAGACTCCTATGCAAAAGATTCTAGAGTTTATAATTTTTTTATTAATTTAAAAATATTAAAACCACTGTGTTCACACAGAAATATTTTAAGACAACAATATTCCTTGACTCTCCATCCTGAAACAGAGGTTTCAACAAAGGTGTGGAATTTGTTGTATAATACAAAAGATTGAAATAATTCCTTTGAGGGGACAACCTTGGGTGTAGCCTATACCTACAAAGTGCTGTGGTTGAAGTGAGTTTTCCGATTAAGATGTCCCTTTTTAACGAACAGGTGCGCGGGACGTATTACTGTATATAGTTACATGTATAAAAAACAAGTTTCGTGATAATGTCATTCCATTATAAGACCAATCGGGACTTTAAACATGACTTTTGAACACAATGGTATAGCATAACTCGTCACATAACAAAAGGCTATTCAAAATCGCTAACGTCCAATACAGAAATAACATTACATCACATGCATAAAATAAGTTTGACAAACTTTCGGTATGCATCCACACTCACTAAGTCATACCTTGTATAACCGTTCTCTTTACTACACTGCATGTCGCTTACGAGATCTAAAGAAACAACAATTCAGTATTGATAGCGGCTATATCGCTACTACACCTGATTTTGGTGGGATTCTGTATACCCGTCTTCATCAGCGGGGACATACTAACCTGAAGGCCTGTATGATAAGGGTATTTCCCGGACATGAAACAGTTCCGAGATCTGTAAACAAGCACGAGACCGATAAATACATAGACAAAAACATTTGTTTCATGAGTAACCAAATTAGCTGTGGTAATATTGAAGAGATCACATCGGAGTCATGTATTATGTATGACTAACAGTTAAGCTGATTTGCATACACGAACATGTACTCAACATGTCAATGGAACGAACAGAAGATTATTTTCAGACCTATATTTTACGTACAGGGCTTTATTTTACTTACGGTGAACAAACTTGTTGAACGTAGGAAGAGTTAAGAATCACGCCATTTCGCGCGAGACGCTCGAGATTTGGCGTGATCATCTGAGGGTTGTGCCAGCTGACATCATTCCAGCCTTGAAAAGTGAGATGAAAAGACAAAACTGTATTTTAAAACAACCTGTGATATGTCAGCATAGGTATAGGAAACATAAAGATTAAATCCACTGTGTTGATATTACATTACCTCGCTCGAGTGAACAGAACTACGGGCGAAACTGTCCGTACATAAGCCTCATTTTAGTACTATAATAACTGATTTTTTATTTATTTCAGGGTCACCTTATGACCCTTTATCTGCGTCTCTGATAGCCCGCCGAAAAATTTATTTATTTATTTATTTAATAGTTGTCAAATTAATACCAAGTCGATAGAGAAAATATCTAACCGCAAACTATAAAGGTTATTTCATTCTGTTACTCTATTTTCATTCCACCCTCCCCCCAACCCAACCGTGATCATTTTTTTGGTAAATAATGGTGTGAAGTTAACAATTTGATATGAATGACCTTTGATCATTTATTAAACTATAACGGTAACTAAGCCTACATGTATAACGACACTAATAATTTATCGTGCATGTTTTCATAAAGCGATCTTATACCCTGATAAACACGAAATGTATCATACATAAAATTATCTACTTTGAACATGTCACAAATTAGATTCTTGTTTGTTTCAGAAAAATACAAAGTAAACTGTCATATATGTACTGTCTCTACTGATATATGACAGGAAGCTAGAAAGAAGACTATACCTACGGGAGTTGAAATCAACCCTCGTGACCCTCTACTTTCCCCGCTCTAAAAAAACACCCCGGCTAATACCAGTTCGTAGCAGCAACCCGTTCAGTATTTCATAAAGTCATTCAAAGTTTGTGAGATAAGACATTACCCTACCTAAATCATCTGCCACAATAAAGATGACATGTGGACGGGTAGCGCCATGGCACCCCGACAATGTGAAGCAAATCAGCAGAAGCAGAGAGACGACGGTGTGCACGGCTTTTCTCCTCTCCATGTTGTTCTTGCCTGTCTGTCAGCTGACAAGGAAATCCTCGGAAATCACGAGGCCTAGGCCAGTACATTAAAGAACAAAGCGGTTGGGAGGTACTACAGTTCACCGTACTCAAGCCTTGAGCTTTAGAAACTGATAGAATGTGAGTTGGGGACTGTGTTGTAGATATCGACAAATATAATAGGTGTATGTATAGTTTATAGGACTGATGACTTAATGAAATTAAAAATAAACCCTTACAGCATCTGTGACTGGCAGCTGTCTGCATAGGCTATATACCTAACACATACAGAGAGAGCTATACCAATGGATCAATATTGGAGTTGGCTGATTCAAAGTCAAAGTCAGACTCGTATCAAAGTGTGTTGTTCAATGCTATGTCCTTCATTAGAGGAGCCTATAATCGACTTTTCAAGAAATGCTTCCTAAACTAAAAATAAATTCACATTATACTGGCATTGGCACTGTAAATATACGGGCCACCATTTTAACATGTTCATAGGCACTACACCATAATCATTCTTCAGTATGTTTTTATACAACTGTCAAAATGCACGTCTGAGCTAATGTACATTTTGTACATTGCATGATTGACTTACAAGATTGACTTATCGATTCAGTTATGATTCTATATATGTAGGCTATGTCAGTTCTGGTGATTCATCAGTGATTATATAGTTGATGAACTTTATGTGCTTCCAAATATAGCATCTCATTGCGGTATATGTATTTTAAAAACTAACGAGAACTAAAACAGCTTGTCAGTATAATCGATACAGCAGCTGTAAATGGGCGAGAGTTTTTTGTTTTTTTTTCTTCCGGTATTTTGAGGCCTGTACACTTGATATAGGTCGATTCAGCAGGTGTGGCTGTGAAGCGTTTTGTGTTTGATCTAAAAGTGTACAGCATTGTGTTAAACCAGAGCAGCGATGATAGTGTTCCATTTGAGAAATACGGTTCTTGTCAATTTACCTCAGTTGGGTTTTATTCTACCTGTTCAAGTAAATCGTTAACAAATTATGACTCACACACGCCCCTATAGCACCATGGCTTTAAGAATTGGGTAAAAAAATGCAGTGATGTTAATTACAATTTTGTTTGTTTTATTTTGCATTTTAAAGGCTGTGTAAGACTAAATTTGTGGTTGCAGGAATGCAAACTGTGGGCAATATTTTTACACGAAGTTTTATGAATTCAACCTCTGGTAATCGGTGATTCTAGCCAGCTAGATCTGGGGCATCCACTCTGGCAGCCTTTTGATTTCACTGTTGTGTAGGGGAAGATAGCAAAAATGTATTTTTCTGTTTGCATGCTTTTTTTTGTGAGTAAGTATGTCATCGGGTGCCTGACGGTCTCACAAATGCGTTTGCTTTCAGTTCAAGTCAAGCTCATTCTGGCTTCCTCTCCGGTCGTACCACCTGGCTCTACCCGCTTTCCTCCCACCGTAATGCTGGCCGCCGTCGTATAAGTGGAATATTCTTGAGTACGGTGTAAAACACCAAACTCTCAGTTAAACAGATAAATCTGATTGGGTGACAGACATTCGTATACCATCTGTCAACAATAATGGACGTTTCCAGGTCAATAATCACAAGACCAATTCCCAAAACGACGTTTAACACAAACCGCCATAGATCTAAGAAAGTATGGTATATAAAGTACGAAATTAGGACGGAATCGTTCAGAGAGACAGCCAACAGTTTTCGTTGATGTTGGAAAGATGCAAGAAATGTTCTAGGCAAATAATGGGATCTTATTCAGCACGATGAATATACGGCTCTGTAGGGCTGTGATTACGTATACCATCACAGCCCTGCCTTGTTCCATATGCTTACCCTGAACACCTCTTTACTTCCCTTGCTGGCTTTAGTATGCTACCGCTGGGTAAGCCTACCAAATTTGTCCGTCCGCAGTCATAGTCGTCTCAGCTGAAATGTTACCATGTGTCATCTCTAGTAAATCCACACAAGCATGAAACTAATGGAAACTGGATAAATTCCAACCCTAACCGTCATGTCTGAATACATACTCCTCACAGCCGATACAAGGGAGATAACTACTGACATTACTAGCAATTAGCATATTTTGAACGTCTTGTTTAATCTTTTCTTTAATTGTTTAAGAATTTTTTTATTGATTAATGTTGATTATGGGTTCCCTGGAGGTCATTACTGTAAGACCGATCCTAAACAGTAGCCTGAATGCGTGTCAAAATGTCTAGCTTGCCCTCACGGTGAGGAGTATGCATTCAAACACCGCGGTTGGAGCTGAAATTTATCCAGTTTCCAACAGTTTCATGCTTACTCTTGATGACACATGGAAACACCTACCTGGAATTGATGGCTGAGACCACTATGACCACGGACAAACAAATTATTTGGTGCCCAGCTGTAATATACTAAAGCCAGCAAGGGAAGTACAAGGTGTTCAACGTAAGCTTATGAAACAAGATGAACAGAAGTTTTGACGCATGAGTTTGAGGAAACCGGACAGAACTGAGAGTGAGTGCTTCCGATACATCTGACAAACGTTGTGCCAACAAATGAGCTAGAGGAAACCAGTTAGAGTTCAGAGTAAATACTATCCAGGTACCTGGCAATCGCTGAGGCACATGAGCTTGAAGAAAGCTGAGGGTATCAAAAACGCAAAAATGTAAACTTTAAGTCCACAATACTTCCTTTTGTTTTTGTATTCAAGCTTTACATCTCGCATATTCAAAACCATTTACCCTAAAGTACGTGAAATCCGGATTGTCCGGAAACGAAGAGTCTAAATCGCTAAAACAAAAAATCTATATATTTAAAACAATAGATATATAAGTACTGTGAAAGTTAGACATATCCAATAAAACGTTATATTCAATATCTATAATGTAATCGAAACATAACTGAAATTTACACACAATAAAAAGCCACAATATCCTGTCAAATTCCAGTAAAAACTCTGGAAACGCCGAAGCTGTTTATGTAACCTGAAAATCCAGAGTATGTTCAATGTAGATACAAGCCATTCAGTTGCAAAGGTTAAAAAATATTTAGAAAATGTAAGCATGTAATCTCAAAATGTATGGTGTACAGAAAAGCATTTAGGAAAGTTTAGATAAGCTCATACCAAAACTATATATGCTTCAACATCGATATATATATATATACTTGAAGAAATAAAGAAAGATCCCCTGGTAGGGGGAATTAACATTGGAAAAAAATAATAAATTTAAATATTATAATTTATAAATAAATAAATTTATTTATTTCATTCGTGTTTTACGCCATACTCAAGAATATTTCACTTATACGACGGCGGCTAGCATAATGGTGGGTGGAAACCAAGCAGAGCCCGTGGGAAACCCACGACCATCCGTAGGTTGCTGAGAGACCTTCCCACGTACGGCCGGAGAGGAAGCCAGCATGAGCGACCGCATTGGTGAGAGACTCCTGGGTCATTACGCTGCGCTAGTGCGCTAACCGCATGAGCCACGGAAAAGTAAATGAAGATGCTTCTGTTCAAGTATTTGTACAAATTCGTTCTGTAGGCGCTGATCTCTTCAGAACACCTGAAATTCATTTTCTCTTTCTTTTATCGAGTAGAATTTTTTCACAGTCATCTTAAGTTTATTTGTTAGCAGTTCTTGCTTGACAGCTCGTTCAGCCTCTGTGGTCAATATATCGTTTAGTTTCGGTAAAACGGTTAAAACGGCTCCCGTAAGCACTTGGGATGACACGGTGAAGTTGTGCAGCTGGTTAAAGGAGACGATAAGGTTAACAGCGGCTGCGACCAGGACGGTAAAGGCCGACAACTCTACCAGGTAAACGAACACTGAACGTCTTAACGGCCGATGCTTTTCAGCGACATAACGAAAGAGTTCGGAGGGTATTCCCGGACTTGCGCCTCGCCAGCGGATGTACATGGACTCTTTTTTCCTGTCAGTGTCAAGGAGAGTTGGAGCCAGCGACAAAAGCTGACGCTGTTCCTTTGTGAAATTAATCGATACCTCGCCAATTGCAAGATTTTCGATCGCTGCCGCATCTACATTTTTTACAACGAGACTCTTGCCTTTAACGACTGTACCCTTTTCTTTTGTTTCTTTCTCTAAGGCTAGATTAATTTTAACTATTTCATAGAACATTGCCATGTAGGAGTCACTGAGTTTCAGTGAGCTTCGGACAAGATAAATCAGCATCGTGCCAATGCCAATCACGTAACCCAACGTGATATTTGGATAAAGTATGATTCCGGCATAAGTGTAATAAAATACAAGCAATATGAAAAATATTCCACGAATAAACAGAAGAAAAAACGCGTAATAGTTTGCAAGCAGACAAGTGATGATGAAGGGGGATATCAAAGCTCTACAACTACCATGTGGGGCGTAATATATTAAGAAAGCCCTGATCAGATTTATCAGATGAAAGATGGTGGGGCACCCATAGTAAACTACACACAGCGCTATCTCAATTACACAAAACAGAAAATATAGCAGACCTAAGGCACAGCTGATAACAAGTGGCAGGTTTAGAGCGCGTATGCATCTTTGGAATCTTTTGCAGCAGAACTGATAGACAAATCCCCAAAATGATGGATTAATCAGAGTAAAAAGATTTCCCAGTAATAGACTAGAAACGAGATTGTGTGAGCTTTTGCCTTCCAAGTTCACAGCCCCAAAACGCTCCACAAGTTTTGTATCCAAGGACAGTAGCGTCATCTGATAGCGGCCTTCTCTCTTCAACACAGAAACAAAGCAGGCCGACAGGTTTTTCGGAATACATATGCAGAATTGACCCACTGTGAAATAAATTCCAAGCACAACCATCGGTCCGCCAAAATGTGTCAACCAGTTGCTGTGACTTGCCGAAAACCCGTACGGTAGACTCAGAAATCCAACTGGAATTTTGACCCTTATACGTTCAGTAATGGTACTTTGCGCGGACAGCGTGTAATAAATAATTTTTACGTAGATAGGTAATGGAATCAACACTGAAAATATAAACATTTTGCACAGCCTTGATATCAACACGGGAAATCTTTGTCTGACACACCTGAGAGGTGTCCCGAGTAAAGAGGACCAAGTCACCGGCTTATGAACTCCCAGAAATATCCAGTTGTCCCCGCGGGAGGCCATACGTTGGTAAGAGCGGATCCTAGAGCGATTAGCTTTCCTTAGCAACGGTGTCTCCTCATTGTCAAAATCGCTCGGATGTAGAAAATCCGACGAGTCTACTGTTCCATGAGGCACAAGGACATAGTCACCAAACTTTGACAACGGTATGGGTACGTACATGAAGCAGAGCAACCCGATGAAGTAAATGAAGGTTGACCACGCAGATAGGGGAATCTCGCTGATATCGCACGCTATGTCCATGTCCTTTTTCTTAAATCGGCAACATGAATAGATGGTGAGGTCCTTCCAGTAACCAAAGTATGTTAAGAAATGGTACAGTGCCTTTTCACTTGGTTGCAGACGGGTATGTTTTTTGTAGCAAAACACACTGGCGTTCCATCCATTGGTTGGTGGTAAATTCTGTTTTACCATTCTGCCCAGAGCCTTTGCAATTGCCAGCGTTGTAGAATGCTTTCCTAACTGCAGAGAACAGTTGTCTTCTTCGGCTTTAAGTGTTAGCTGTACATCAAGAACGTAGTGCTTCAGAAGTCCAAGAGATAGATGTATGAAGTCGTAGTCAAAGCTTAGGAATGGAAAAGAACCATTCGACGAATTCGATGTCCATATCCAAGAGTACGGATAGAACAAATTGTGTTTCTCTATCACTGAAATATTGCTCTCGAATTTTAGTGTAAAGAAAACAAAACTCGCCTTTCTTCGTATGCAATCACGTGCAAACGTTCTGGCATCAGATGAGTTTACAGTAAGGTTACACACAGGTAGCTGCGTGTCTGTGCCATCGATTCTTCCACGTAGGTCGAATCGACCATCCACAGTTTGTGATCCCGATTTACCGTAAGCCTGTGCACTGACCAAAGGTAAGACCAGCAGAGGTAGAAATAACAGAAAACGGCATATTTCTCCATATGGCAAAGCCACACCTGAAGAAACTTTGCTGACTCCATCCATGGCGATATAGACTGCTCTGCTTATAAAGGTGAACTGTGTCACTCATCCAGACATTCCAATCATAGAATAAAAACTGCGTGAAGGTATAGTCTTGAAATAATGATGTCATTCTTCCTTCACGGAAAAAGAAACCATAATTATTTTATGACGATACTGCTAAAGAACTTAATAACGTAACAATCATGTTTTTGTCTATTATTATGTCTGCCCTAATAGCTCCGAAGTTATAGATACAAGGAAGTAACTAAGCAGACATATGTGCATGCGAATTACCGGTACACAATAGATCAGGGTCAGCGTATGTGTATGTCACTCCCAGCAGTTATACTTATATGGTAAGCCAAACGATAATACAACTCTCCTATGATGTAACCCAGTATTATGAATATTTGTCTCCCAAGCCCTGATGGAAAATTACAGCTTTATCTTATCTATGTGTTCGTTTGGAATAAACTCTTTTTCGGATACTTAAAAAAGAATTGTAAGCATTACAACTATAAACTATGTAGCATTGCCTTTGTTGGGAAATTCTACTCAGGGTTACTCTGTTGTACTGTGCGTGCATATATGTGCAGTGCCACCGAACAGAGTACATCTAGATGTTTGTGCATGTCATTTATCAGTTTTTCTATAACTTAGTATGGATTAGTTCAGTCATAATAATGCGGTTTATCGTCTGAGCGATAGACCCTTTTAATCTTTATTGGCAGGCGGTCAAGTTTTAATGTTGAGTTGAGAACTGAGAGTTATACCCCTTCTTGGTTTTGGATACAGTGCTTTCCACAAGTGTTTGTATAAGTAAGATACATAATTTAATACAGACGTACTTTGACTGGGTCTAAGTGGGGAGGAGGGCGAGGGGAGTGTGCACCAACTGTAAACGTTTATTCCACGCTGATTTGATCGAGTGTGCACCAACTGTAAACGTTTCTTCCACGCTGATTTGATCGGGTCAAACAGAGAAATGTTCGATTCTACTGATATAAATTTTCCATCTTTATCTGATCATCGATTTTTCTCTTACTCATAACGGAAATTGTTAATTCGTGTTGCATTACTGGGTATCTTTTTTTAAGCTTTATTTGACACAGTGGGCCAGCGTAAGCAAGGCTTATAACGTGGCCCCATTTTAGGTGAAACAACAGGCAAAAGACAAGGGCATTTAAATAATATTCTCTCGCACTGCCGTCAATCATTATTAAAGTGACAGTTACGGTAATGATCATTGTACAAACGGTAGTTAAGGATGTTAAACAATAATTTTTAAAAAAAGAAAGAAAGAAAGAAAAAAGCCTGCCCGGATAGCACAGTTGGAAAAGCGTCCGCTTCGGAGGCGGTAGATCCAGGGTGAATCCTGGGTCGGGTCACACCTAAGATCTTAGAAAAGAGGAAGCTATAACTTCCTCGCTTGGCGTTCGGCATGAAGGGGATAGTGCAACGACTGGTTGAGTATAAGTCTTCGGTAAGTCTTCTCAGTGAAGCAGCACTAGATAAAAGAGCTGTGGAAATCCGTCATGCAACAAGGAGGCACATTACATACACTCTAAGGACTCCTTCGTCGTCATATGACTCAAAAATTGTTAAGTACGACGTTAAACCCTAAAATAATATTAATACCCTTACTAACAATTATACTACTACTAATAAAATTAATTTATCGAAAAAAGAAAAATCGGTCAGCATGAGAGAATGCGTAATCAGGGTGGGTAACTAGAGATTATGGGTCATATGAAAGAAATCGCTTAATACCCTTTAAATAGCTACATACACATGTTGCAATAAGTATTGTTAGACTATGGGTATAATAAGCCAAAATCAATTCCCGATAACGAACCTAGCCTGGGTTAAACAGAGTAACACTCTCAAATATTCAAATGGTTGGTTGGATAATTTAATAAATCAAAAAGGAAAATAATGAGTTAAACCACAAATAGCAATGCAAAGGATATATGTAAATATATAATAAATGTTACAATAAATGGCGGCAGCTTACTCGTATGTACAAATACTTCAGTCCTGATTTACGCTACAGTCCTTAACTTGACTTTCCGTCCTTGTCCAATCGGCCCTGGAATATTTCAGTCCTGTTTGTGGACGTCCGTTCCTCTTTACTGGCGCAGTTTGTTGATCTCCCCCAACCTTAACACTGTTGAATACTCCGACTCATCTTACGAAGGGTGGTTGATACTCTTCTGGTGTCGAGACCACAATTCCTCCAGCCGGCACGTAATACATACCAATAATAACAGTTCACAAACAGCAGAATGTCCACCAACAATCACCCGTTGGTCCCAGTCCAGCTAATCCAAATTACACCGGCTTTTCCACTCCAAAGGTACTAACGATTTCATCTAACTATAGCTGTATCGTCCGTAACTCAAATAAACCAGCACTCCGCCAAAGGCGCCTTATAGCTCTCCACATATCAGTATCACTGCCTATCTCTGTTAATAACTATCACTGACTCTCTAAGCCTACAAATCTGCCGCCTTATACATTGTCATCGAAGCTTCGAGAAAGAACAGAGAAAAACATAAACAGGGTCATTTTCCAAAAGCATCGGTCAATCGAAACTGATTGGCTAGAAATTTACAAGATGTTCTATATTTAGACTACCTGGCTGCGACTGAAATAAACACGTCACGTGACTAAACCGCGCTAGGAAATGTACAACTATAAACATACAATGTACTTTTACATGACAGTATATTTATTGTTAAATCAGAAAGGGCCTTATGGAATCGGCGGCCCTTTTGCTCTGAACGCAATCACTATCAGTCACCATAACATAACAATGGTGAATTTTTCCTTTCCACAAACAGTGCGAGACTGGAACTGCCTTCCAGCGCATTTAAAAAATATGACTACCAAACTTGATTTTAAGAAGAAAATACATTTATTTTATTTTATTTTTTTAAATTTATTTCGTCATAAGTAATTCCACCCCCTAAATGGGTTTATGTTGGCGACAGAGTGAGCAATATTCATCAATGTACACTACGAAATGGCTGTAGTTGACTTAATGGTGACTTATTTAATGATTTCATTGTAAATTCCCGAAACCGTCTGTGTAATAATATACCTGGGTACATTTTATTTCCAATTGCAATGAGGTGTTTCTTCTGTCAGCTTGTTTTGAGGTAGCCTTTCCTCGTAATATATCAATATCGGCCGTGTACTGGTACATGCATATCGTGGGGATTAGCCAATAACACTGTGCGTTTTTGATCATGTGATATATCAGATGTATGAACGAAATATCGCCTTCATCAAGATGGCATTAAGACTGTTCAGAAAACGAAAACGGACGAAAGTCATTACGCTGATATAAAACAATTGAGTTTTCTTCCGAGGCCGGGACTTTCTTGAAAGCTTACTTTTCCACAAAAAGAGTGTGTATAGAAATGCTTCTTGTCCTTGTTAGCATGAATGAGATTATAAGACCATTTTGCTGTGACATGGCATATGGTAAATATATTGTGTGTGAAGGTTGCTTAAAATGGTTCCATACGGAACCCTATGAGACATGTCCTTGGGATGTCCAGACAAAACAATTGGATTTATAAAGGTTGTTCAACTCGTTTATGTCTATATTTGTAAACAGTTTGCTATAGATGTATTTAATGATGGGTAATAGTATTAATTTCACCATTTCACGTATATAGAAAACTTGCAATGAACGAGTCTTATTTAAAATGTTGTATTTGATTTGACTGGTGTTTTACGCCGTAAAAAAGAATATTTCACTTATACGACGGCGGCCAGCATTATGGTGGGAGGACACCGGCCAGAGCCCAGGGAAACTTACGCCCCTCCGGAGGCTGCTGGTAGACCTTACCACGTACAACCGGAGAGGAAACCAGCATCTGCTGGTTTTGAGCTCAAAGCGATCGCTTTTGTGGGAGGCTCCTGGATCACTGTGTTGCACTATTGCACGCCAACCACAAGGCCATCGAGGCCCCAAAAATGTTGTAAGTGGTAGAGCATATGTATATGTGTACTTGATGAAAATTGTAACTCGATTACATGTAGGTCTGAACTTGCAAACATTTTGCTATGGATGTATAACGCCGGGCAATATTATGCCGTCTCCCATTCTAAGTTCTAAGTATTAAAACTTGTGATATATACTAGACTTTAATAAGTTATAATAAGTAGTATGTATACGTTCGTATATAACGCAAAATCACACAATGGTAATTTCTGCTTGAGTACAATATTACAATATTGTGTGTAGCTCTACATATATTTTATAAGGATATCATTATACACTGACGTTGACCACTGTAGCTTGTAACGCGACAGGTCGTGTCCGCCAAGCCTTACGTCACATTGGTCAGACTGCTGGACATTGTGGGTCCCGTGTTTCTAGTGTTTTCATCGACGACGTCATTTACGAATATTTCCAATCAAAAAATACATAAGTAGAGAGGTTATTGCGAAATATAAAACATCCCTCAAAATGAAATTTTTTTCCCCTCATTTTTTGGGCATATTTTTTCCTTTTCCTTAAGATCATACTCTTCGCTTTATAGTACTTTTTCATGCAATCATCCGTTAAAGATCCCAGGTCTAAGCCTGCTATATTTTCCTACACCTACAGGTAGTCTGTCAGCAAGCTGTGGATTTTCGTGTGCTTCTCCCGGGCTCTGCTCTTTTCCCCCCGCCATAAGTGAATTATTGGCGTTACGGCGTTAAACATCAATGAGATAAAATAAATAAATACATCTACATGTAAGACTGTAAAATTCTGCTTTTTAGAAATCTTCGCTCGTGTCGTGTACTTCTAGTGCTTTAATGTTCTGACCAGTCAAACCTGTCAAACTTCTGCGACTTTAGCCAACACCCTGGTGTGCGCCTAGGGAGTGCAGAAGACGCACAGACGGCCTCCACATCACAAGAAAGTTTTGGAAGCTAGACGGATCAACAGAAGACGCAAATCTAGATCTGACTACACATATTGCGGGTAAGACTAAGGCTCGAATGTTGAGCTCAGAATAGCTCAGACATACATTCGTAACTTCCTGAGCCTAACAGATGACGACGTGCTACCGCTATCGCTTGACAAATTTTATTCTTCGGGTGAACACGTGATATTTGAAAACGCCATGAATCAATCAATGCTTGGAGTTTTCGGTCATATGACGACGAGGAGTCATTAGGTATGTGTACATTGTGTCTTTTTCGACGTGCTACCGCTATCGCTTGACAAATTTTATTCCTCGGGTGAACACGTGATATTTGAAAACGCCATGAATCAATCAATGCTTGGAGTTTTCGGTCATATGACGACGAGGAGTCATTAGGTATGTGTACATTGTCTTTTTCCGGCAGGGCGAGTCCATGCCGCAAAAGTGCTGCCGCCATTGAAGTATCATGCCGAAGACACTGGACATGACAGCCCATCCAGTCACATTATACTGACACCGGGCCAACCCGGTGTTTCCTTACTTTAACCTCCCAGTGTTGAGCGCCAAGCGAGGCATCAACAAATATCATTTTTAAAGTCTTCTGGGCCTCCCGACTTCGAGGTGGACGCTCTAACAATCAGGCCACCGAACCGGTTCGAAAACACCTTAAGAAAGCTATACAGACTACAGCAAGGCCCTTCGAAGGGAAGTATAAGAGCTTCCAAAAAACGACCAACAATATGATAGTCCTGTGTCTGTATGAAAATGGAGAAGGTGTGCCATCTGTCACTCTGGCAAACTGAATAATATATTCGCATGTGAAGGATTGCTCCCTTAGCACCAATTGGAGCGGTAGAACTATATCCAAGAGTCTGATTCGGTTTCAATGTCACTTTTATTCTTCTGTCACTTTACAATTCAGCATTTCGAATGATTGCTTGATGCAGCACACTTCTTTCATCAATTGTGGCTTATATAATATACATGTAAAAAATTAACAGACACCTAAACCTTTTATTAAGTTTTTATGCAAAAAAGAAAACAAAAAAGTTCAGGTTTAAAATCAAAAGTAGCGGTGAAAAAGCAAATAAAACCCACGTTCTCATGGGATGATGTGAAAGTAAGAGACAGTTAATTTGCCAGTTAGTCAAAATGCACACCAAAATGCAAATAAGCGCAATTTATCATTGGTCAGTGGATTCCCACACACACCAAAATGTAAACAAGCACAATTTATCATTGGTCAGTGGATTCCCACACACACCAAAATGTAAACAAGCACAATTTATCATTGGTCAGTGGATTCCCACACACACCAAAATGTAAACAAGCACAATTTATCATTGGTCAGTGGATTCCCACACACACCAAACTGTAAACAAGCACAATTTATCATGAGTCAGTGGATTCCCACACACACCAAAATGCAAACAAGCACAATTTATCATTGGTCAGTGGATTCCCACACACACCAAAATGTAAACAAGCACAATTTATCATTGGTCAGTGGATTCCCACACACACCAAAATGTAAACAAGCACAATTTATCATTGGTCAGTGGATTCCCACACATACCAAAATGTAAACAAGCACAATTTATCATGAGTCAGTGGTTTGCCACACACGCCAAAATGCAAACAAGCACAATTTATCATTGGTCAGTGGATTCCCACAAATGCCAAAATGTAAAACAAGCACAATTTATCATTGGTCAGTGGATTCCCACACACACCAAAATGTAAACAAGCACAATTTATCATGAGTCAGTGGATTCCCACACACACCAAAATGTGAAACAAGCACAATTTATCATTGGTCAGTGGATTCCCCCACACACCAAAATGTGAAACAAGCACAATTTATCATGAGTCAGTGGATTCCCACACATACCAAAATGCAAACAAGCACAATTTATCATTGGTCAGTGGATTCCCACACACACCAAACTGTAAACAAGCACAATTTATCATGAGTCAGTGGATTCCCACACACACCAAAATGTAAACAAGCACAATTTATCATTGGTCAGTGGATTCCCACACACACCAAAATGTGAAACAAGCACAATTTATCATTGGTCAGTGGATTCCCACACACACCAAAATGCAAATAAGCACAATTTATCATTGGTCAGTGGATTCCCACACACACCAAAATGTAAACAAGCAGAATTTATCATTGGTCAGTGGATTCCCACACACACCAAAATGTAAACAAGCACAATTTATCATGAGTCAGTGGATTCCCACACATACCAAAATGCAAACAAGCACAATTTATCATTGGTCAGTGGATTCCCCCACACACCAAAATGCAAACAAGCACAATTTATCATTGGTCAGTGGATCAAAAACGCCTTACACATGAGTAACGTGTTATATTATTACTCTATGTGATCAGTTTACTACTGAGACAGGAGGTGTAGCCTGGTTTAATACTTCTGAAAGTTTCATCCAGTTAGAACATTTCTTCTCAGTGTAGGGGTCCTCTAGTACCCAGTGTTGTAGTATACCCAGGGAAGGGGAATATATGGCTGGATAGGACATATCAAAGACATAGGGCACAGCCATGAGAAGTGTTAGTATGTTGAAGACATTCCCGTTGTTTGCAAGTATGAACTCTCCATCTGCAAACACATAGGCACATTTGAAGGTGTCGCCTGCAAGGAAAGGCCTAAGAGATGGGGGTGTCAAGGGAGCACTCTGAAGGTTTTTCGGGACTGTATCCAACTGCTGAATCTGCAGAATATCAAAACAAATGTAAATTAGCACTTTCTGTTAATATTGTTGGATATTCGCTTTGCTGTATTCAGAAAATATTCACAATTCCCCCACCTCAAAGTTCTGTTAGAAATTTGTGTTGATGCTAAATCTGCTTCCACATCATCTGAAGTCAGTTTTCTGCTCTTTAACTTCACAAATCCCTATCATAAGAAGTTTATACTCCAATACCGTCATGTGACATGGGTAAAAATGTCAACGTCTAACAGAAAGTCAGTGGAAATCTGTGCAGACTCTGATCTCCAGATGATATCACTCTTCAAGGCTACCAATTGATAATGTCACTTAGTATGTGGTTGCACCTTGCACTTGCCTGGATATTGGAAAGGCAGGACAGACTTCTTCCCTTTGCCGCGATCCTTCATGACGAGTTTCTCAAGGTGCTGAATGAGCAGTATTTCCCTCATAGTGTCACTTTCCTAAAAAGAAATTTAACAAGACTAAATCTTTGCTCTTTGGAGTGCTGCTCAGAAGTACATATACAGTAAGAAATACACAAATAATATGTTCTGAAGATTTAACTGTTGAGTGATTTATTTCAACACATCAGAATTGGAGGCATGCTGTTACTTGTCAGATATATCGGGTGGGCATAAAACATGGACCGTACTTTATAGCTGCATTGCTCCATTATCCTTTGTTTAAACCCTTTCAAACTTTAGACATTCAAATGGCATGATTTTATTATTATGCTGAACAATTTTCAAGGTCATAGCTTGAGTAGTTTGTACACAGGGTTAAAATGAAAACATAGCCTCAAAAACTCACGTTCCGGTGACCCACATTGCACCACCTGTCAGGTGTCTTGAGTAGTGTCAGAGAAACCCTTCTGCCAGATAGGCACAAGTTTTGCTGAATCAAGATGGTTTTCTCTGCGAAGGAATTGATCACCTTTTGAAATAAAACAAGGTAGATCATCATTTTGAAACGTACGGAACATGCGTTTTTGACTCTATTTTGCTTTTGGGCCCATGAACAGAAATCTTAAGGGATGAAATAGAAATTTGGTCTGTATACTTAGGGTATAATGGCTTTTGAGTGTGTAAATTTTTAGAAGCTCACGTAAGAGGGTTTCGGAAATATTGAGTGTCAAAGTACAGTCCATTTTTTTATGCCCACCCGAGATATTAAATCACATCAGCTATGTGGTGTTAACATTAACAGTAACCAATCCTTACCAAAACAGCAGTTTTTTTTTCAGTGAGTTCTACTCACATCCAATGGCCCATATTTGTCCTCAACAATCTTCATGACTCACTCTAACCTGGTATGTATTCTCTGTCATCTGGCAGAAAAATTCGTACAGTACCTACAATAGTTTGCGTCCATGATATTTTATCCAGAATACATGAATTAACGCAACCCACGCACAACAGATCCTGTTATTTTTAAGTTAAATTTTACAACTGCAAAAAGACATTTTCAGCCATGTTTCAGACATTAGAAAAGTTTTTCCAACTAGACACTTTATCCGAACATGAATTATTGCTCTGTTCTCTAACAAGTGATGTAACAGAAAGCTGCAGCAAGATAGCAAAAAAAAAATAGAATTTATGAACTTACAAACTCGCCCGGTGCAAAACAGGGGTTTGTTTAGCAGAATGGGAGATATTTTGCCATCTTCTATTGTCCTTGTCCACTGCAACCGATTTTTGCGCATCACGCCCAGAAGGAGTATGATGTGGTTTCTCCCACGAGGCCCTTCCCCTTCCTTCTGTAATTAGGCAATGTTTTTCTTAAAATCCTCGTCAGAAGTCATTCTTAAAGCTTGCATTGGACCCCTTGATGACAATTTCAGTTGTTTTCTACTGCTTCCTTCAGAGGGAGATCGAGGGCTTTGGCTGTTTGCTTTAAAACGTAGTGTCCTTATACGCTGACTTATTTTACCGACAAAGAAGACTGAAACAAAAATGTATATTAGGAACTAAGCATTGACTATTCAAGATGCATACTACATTTTCTTAACAATATGTGTAACAGGTTGCAGTGTACTGCATATACTAACAAAAGCTGGTGTGATTATATACAATTAATCTGTTGTCAGAGGTCCTAAGTTAGAGTTAGTAATGATCCTCAAAAAATGTTTTTAACTTCTAACTGGGAAAACAGTCTTTATAAGTGGATCCAAAACAGACCGCTTTGCTTGATGCCACAATATGCATCTGCTAATGGAAAAAGGTATAATATTTTTGTTCAGACATTAAGATCAACTGGTTTGGAAGCTACTAAAAAATAACAGGAATTTCTACTATCATTTTAAAGGCCAATTCCTATCACACATACATGATTGTAATGTTTGTGTTCACATTCTCCTCATTGTAAACAATTATTTAAAGACTTACCCACGGATGTGTCCCATCATGGTAAGAAAGTGCAGGGAATTTCTTGATCATGGCCTTGCCAATTTCCTTATAATATGAGGCATCCTTCATGTCTGGATACATCTGGGTGTAATAGATAGCAGTCTCTAACACTGCAGAGTTGAACACCCTAGACGATCGCTCGTCTAGGGTGTTCTTCTAGGGAAGATGGAGAGGTGATCGATGGAGACAAAGACGGCAAGGTTATACGAGATGGTGGAGGAACTTTTGTTTGTAGGCTTCTGCTCGTTCCTAATGAGCCTTCTTCCATACTGGATGAAAGAAACATAAACATATTTAAAGCAAAACAACAGAAGCTTAAATGGTACCACATGGTTATTAATTCATAACTTAATAGGGTTAAAACCCTCTGACAAACACTACAGATTACACTATAGGCTATACGTGTACCAGCAAGGACACCATAATCCTTTGCTGAGAAATCAATGAAACCATCAAAATACAAAAGCAGCAGTCAAATACATTATACAGAATTAAACATATGACCTAAAACCAATCTCACCAGTCCACATACTGATTGAGTGTTGTTTAGTATCATAATCAAGAATGTTTAAAATGTGGATGGAGGTACCCGGTGGCAAGAAAGACAAATTATACAGTGAACTATTTCATATGTGACACAAATACTATTTATTTAGACGAAACATTCATGTGAATGAATGGCGACAGCTAAACGCGTTTGCCTGAAGGTTAGGCAAAATCATTTTTGCTAGAACGGTAAGTAGGTCACCATCCGCGTCGGATTCGTTCGCCATAAATAATGTTTTAAGTAAACTTCAGTTTTTGTTCAAATTACTCGTGGAATGTGTTATTTATTTACTTAGAGAGTACACGTATGCCACATATATGAACAAATTACTTTGTTCGGTGTTTACTCCAAAGCGTACTTCCCGGCCCTAGTCGGGATCACAACGCTTTCAGGATATTTTCATGCCTTCCAGTAAAACATGCATTGGATCATGGACTAAGCACTGATTAGATCAAAATTAGGAAGAGAACACAAAACACTTTTACTACTGATCCCCCAAAAGGTGCTCCAATACTGTTTAGCTTGTTTAGATAGATTTCCATTCTCAAGTTTATCACAACACTGCAGATGATCATCAGAATTCCTTTGATGCATTTTTTCGTCAGTGAAGATAACACTCAAACTGCCTTCTGATATGTGACATGTGCGACATTTTTTTTGTAAGCAAATGACACATTCAAGCAAATTCAAAGAAATGGTTTCTTGAAACCACCAAGTGCATTAGCTGCAGGAGTGTCAGCTGGGGCCATAATTAGTGCTCCTTCAATTAGTTTGTCTTGTCCATCCACTTTAATGGTCACTCCTCCACTTGAAAGCTTAGTAACCGTGTCTATAAAGTGTTTTAAGAAGACGAAACTGCCATGCTATAATATTCTCTATCTAATGAGTTCATCAAGCACGCATAAGGAACAGTGTCCAACAGGTGCTCATCACAACCCCTTTGTCTTAAGGCAAGCCTCACCTGATGTTTATACAATTCCAACGGTTGTTTTAGCATATCATCCGTATTTCTTGCGATAGCATTTAAAGCAGTTTGAGACAAGTGATGATGAGTTTCCCAGTCCTCAGCAAGTAACTTGCAGTTAAATACTGTTCAGGTAGAGCTGACCGAGGTCCACAATCACTGACATGATCATAAATTTTGCTCATCAGTTTCATTATTGATATCCTGACCATCAAAATCTATATGGGTTTGTTTATGTTTCCGACTTACATGGGTTTTGAAACAAGAACATTTATTTGTGCTATACTCACTCCTTCAAACCGACAATACACTAAGAACCTGATTGCATGTTGTATACCCTAGTTACATGGTAAGTAAGAGCTGCAAAATCTTCAACACAGAAAGGGCACATTGGATATTGATGTTCCATGGCAATGTATGCCAAAAAAGCAGTGAACAAAGGTGAAATTTCCGCACCAATCATTTATGTATGAATGTATGTATGTATCTAAGGGTAAGCGATAAAGTTGTTTTAGAGTACTGGTTAGTTTCAATGGAAACACAAGATGCTGTTGTATGTATTGGTACTTCTGAACTAAAGGCACTTACAATGTGTTTTTTTCACATGCAAATAGCAACCTGAAAATGCAAGAAACACATTTTTATATACACAGTATACCATGTAAATAACTAATAAATATTGTATTTCAATTCAACATATCCGTAATTATATTGTTTATATTGAAACTGAAGTTAATGTGTATTGCAAGAAACGATAGTGACTTCTGATGTCGTTTGGAAAATAATCTCTAGTATATAATTTGGGATATTTATTCATAAAGACATTTTGGAAGGAGCTCCTTTTGTTGACTGTTTCAATTTACATACGCTTCGCAGATTGTATTGGCATCTAATGTACGATATAATTCCCTATTATTATTTATCAGTGACAATTATGAGAATATATCTAATCTTTGTTGACTTCCTGTACATTTTAATGTTAAGATATCTTTCATTTTGGTGTCTGCTTTAAGACACTGTCGCAAGCCACTAAAGTGCCCGGGTGTGTCTTTCTTAATCCTACATTTCTACCAAACAAATTTCTACTAGGACCAGGATTAAGTATTAAATGTAATAAATATACATCAGGCAGTTTCATTTCATGCTTATGTAATGCGTTACGCTAATGTGGTATTACATGTTTAATGGAAAATTGCTAATAAGCATGTATTCTTCTTCAACTTTGAGATAGTATCGCAACAACATCAACATATATTTATATTTTCCGATGGCCGAATTGAGGTTAATCATTTCTTACTGACAAACAAAATGTACAAACATCTCTGTTAGATGTTGTACTGGCACAAAACAATGCGGACTTACCAAATAACCGAACTGGCTGGTGACTGAAGCCCAGTGGAAATGCATATAATTTTCACACCCAGAATGAAACTGAAAAAAACGACGATATACCTTTTCAAAATCTACAGTAATCATCGATGAGTATTTCTTGAACATAAGATGTAGTTGTTTTGGATCTTACAAACGAAACCGATACAAACACACGATGACACGAATTTTACTGCTTACATTCCTTTCGTAAGAGTAGCAAGTTTATGTTTAACTTTACTAGTCAAAGACGCTGGCGGTAATACATTTAAAAAATATAACGGTTGGAATATATGATCACGTGCTTGAACAATGCTCAACAGAAGTCAACACTAACGGTGTTTTAACAGTAAGGTTTAACATTAGTGTTAATTTCGAGCTTAGCAAATATTTTATTAAAATCTTTTTCTGAAAATAAATAACTTAATGGTATACCTATCACCTTTTATTTCATTCTTTGTTAAATACAAATATATTTAGTTAAGATGAGTTTTGTGAGTACGGCTCAACGATAAACCAGGCATACTAGTCCAACTTAATGTATATTATAAAACATGTACCATATTTATTTCTCAACATTTCATGACAAAATTAAAACGAAATGAGTTTTATGAGTTTTAATACCACTGTCCTTTAAACCGGCCTTTGACAAACAGCATTTCATAATGATCAGAAAGTTTCCAAATATAAAAATAATACGCATATAAAACAATATAGACAGCTAACAACGCGTAAAAGTGTTAAGGGTCTCGTTTTCATTTCCATCCGTTTCGCAGTTAACACGACCGTTATCATATCAACATATGCATGTCACCAGAATAACAGGAGTGTTAATAATTGGGGCACTTTAAAAACATTAACGTGTTAAATCAGTAACACTTTTATTTAGTGTGTGTCTGGCAGATACCAGACAGCTCATTAACCGTTCAGTACGTGCGAAGGTCTGTCAGCAGCCTGCGTACGGGCAAGGTTTTCTCCCGGGCATTGCCCGGTTTCCTCCCAACATAAGGAGGGGCGGGGGGGGGGGGGGAGGCATATTAACATTTCATGAGAATTATCGATATATCTTTTGATTCATTTATCCTCCCCCCCCATAACATCACTCTTTAACAATTTCACAATTTCAACCAGATTTTGGAAGATTTAGAGATCAGCACTGGGTTCAAATGTGAATACATATTTCAGCTTACCGCCAAATCATGGGGGTTAACAAGAAGCCATGCCTAGCCCTGAGACAGCCCTTACGTGTGACAGAACTACTCGATACATGAGTCTTTCAAACGATGTAATTACCCACAGTACAGACATGGTAGACTTGTTATATTCGATGGCCCCCAAAAGACATATACTGCATGGACTTGTTTGATATTGCTAACATAGCCCAACCTCTTCTTAAATTCACGTTTGCGACATCGGGATCTGAAACAGCTTTCTTCGGTACAGAAGGATTCATAGGTCAAAGCTTCGATAATGATGGAATACTACAATTCCTTCATTGACCCACGATCGCACCACGGTTTACCTGCGAAAATCTGGCAGTGTCGGGTCTGAACTTCATGTACCCAGTATAAATGGGTGCTTCTGGATATCGCCCTTTTTTCAAATTTACATGCATAGAGTGAGTGTACCAGAGAGTTGCACACTGTATACATAGCGTGCACATATATGGACAGTGTCTACCCCAGTTGAACTTTGGTTGGGGTAGTAAGTTTTCTCTACATTACCTGTGCCTGGTATATATGCCAATATCGATAGCAATGGGTACAGTGAGTTATTTATCAATTTCTAAAGCTCAAGCTACAGGCTTGTGTGCAGTGAGGTGTGCCCTTCAGCCTTTTTGTGTGCTCTTCTGGCCCAGATCTCGTGGCCAAATCTTCACGATATTCTGGTCAGGGTGACAGAAAACAACATGGAGAGAAGTAAAGCCGTCCATACTGCCGTCTCTCTACTGCTGCTGATATTCTCAGTGTCGGGATGTCATGGCGCTACCCGTCCGCACGTCATCTTTATTGTGGCAGATGATTTAGGTAAGGTAATGTTTTATCTTATAAACTATGAGAGAGGTGTCAAAGTACTTGACCGATTACTTGAACGAATATTGGGGCAAAGGCTTAACCCGTGTGTTTTTAGAGCGGTAAAGCGGAAGTCACAAATCGCGTCCCTACGTCTGATTTCTCGGTTCCTGTCATTTATCTATTTGTAGACAGCGGTCAGTTTAAAAATATGCCAACTAACTTTGTATTTGTCTGAAACATTGATAAGGTACCGCAGTGCTACTCCGCCACTCTGGAAAGTCCGCCAACCAGGAGAGTCATACTCATACAGAGGGTTAGGTCTACTCTGCTAGTCGCAATATCTGAAAAATAACGCTGGTGCAGTGTCAGTTACCGTTGTCAATCTCACTGTACTGCAATACGCTTTTATCTCATAGACGATGACAAACGACAAAAACTACAAACTCAATTACTGACTACACATATTTATTTCTGTGACACTTGTATATGTAATCAAATATGGCGGTATTTGGTCACGGCTGGCTTTAACTTTAAGGTAATTTGTTGAAACAGAAAATGAAGGACCCTCAAAACCTCCATCTAATAACACAAATTCATAGTTCAAAGCAACATTTGAATCAATGATTCACATCACACACAATGTCAGGTATAAACAGTTTTGTCCTGGGAGGTGCAGGGGTCAAATATGAAATTACTGTACATGTAATCTAGCTGTCTTGCTTGTAAATGAGCATTTGCTACTCCTAACGCCATTTATGCCTTCAACACGGCACGTTTAGGGGATGGGGTGCATGGAATAAGCCCAGTTATGTTGTCACTGACTCAAGCCCACCTTATAAGCATTCAAAAGTATACTGTTTAGAGAAATGAACTCAATCCTTTCAGTGTCTTCATAATAAATAAGAGATCCACCATTATTCAACGCTAGGGTACAAGCTCAAGAGCTTAATCGTTTTCAGACTTTGATCATTACCCAAGTTTTATCAGAATGACGCCACTTTAATCGTGGCAAAATGTGTGGTCATACCAGTTGTACACGAGAAAACTTTGTAGCAAAGAAATCAATGAAGAATGTACCGGTAAGGAGAAAACGTAATTTCTGACAGATGTTTTAAAACGATAAGGTTTAAACCATTGTGAATCAGTATGGATGTGGAAACAGACCTAATCATTGGAGACGTGTCAGCCCGCTCTAATTATGCCCCCAAAGAGTAATGCCGCTCAACGTAGGCAGTAGGAACATGTCTATTTTAGAATGCATCGACTAGCTTGCTTAATTACATCCTGTGAATGCTAAATTTAAGGCAGCACAAATTCTCAAGAAATCTGATTTGTACCTCGTTTTGTTAATCTTCAATGCCTTGTTCAACACTGCAACAAACACCACTATGGCAAGACAGAGGCCCAGGAAATTCTGACCTTTGTACCAGTATGACTGCTATTTGTTATATCAAGGGTAGATTACCACCTCACCCCCAATTCCCCACTTGGTTTTGTATGACCAGTGTTACTCCTTTTCCTGTTTGATCAGTTTTTTTTAGTGGCGAATGGTTAGAACTAAGATTTGATTCTTAGAATCCACCTGTATGTCATCTTTACTAATTACTAATTATATGCGTTACCATATTTCCACAGCGTTAAACCCCAAGCACTCACTCACCCTTTTCACAGCGTGAATTCACCTACATATGCTAATGAGAAGGCTGCTGAAAATACTAAAAGCTTGCTCATAATTATTAGGGCATACACTTGGCAATATCGCTATAATTTTCCCCAAAGTGCCTCGTGTTATGAGTTACCTATTGTCTTGGGTTTGGTGGGTAAGCTTTAGGGCTTGCCTTAGTTTACTAACCAGAGAGTCAGATGTGTAATCAGTTTGACTATCCAGCTTGCATTATATGAAATGGCTGGTAAATAGGACGTGGCTATTCAATATGTCAAACCACTGTTTGATAAATGGGTATCATAGAAAACAATAAACTGACACTCGGGTGGCCAGGGTTTGTCAGAGCTAAACTATGAGTATTCTAAGGTAAAATTAAGCCTGCTGTATCAGTAGTTTGTGAGTTGTTGGAGAGTGCTGCATGATGAAGCCGATCTGCCTCAGACTGGAGAGACATGGCATGAAACTCCACTGGTACTTGCTGTGGTGTCTAGTTCCGCTAATGAGTACGTTCGAAAGTTCCCGTTGTTTAAGACAAACAACATTAATATAACCAGTATTATTTATGGTTCTAGACGTCACAGTGTGCATCACACAGGCTAGATCATATGGCCTTATTAAATCCGTTTGCACTTGGATGTTTGCTTTTTTAATACGGCCACTAGTGGTTGATTATCAGTGTGTTGTGTTACTTCTTTATTAGCCAACTTCTAGCCCGATATCATCACAAATTAACACTACTGTTACATGTTCGAGGAATGTGATATCCTTCACCACTTTAAGACCACACTATTTCTTAGGCCAGAGACAAAACACCCACTCATCCTGCAAAATTGCCCTACATTCTAAATGTAGGGAACCTGTATATAAATCAAGCACAGAACAGGAAACCCAGTCATTACACTGACATGCGCACTACCTTTAAACTACCTTTAAAGAACTTAAGCCACATTGCCATATCATGGCGTAATTCAGAGCCATTGCGGTTGGGGTTGTCTTGCTTGGCATATCGCATCATAGAATCTCAGAGCAAACGCCCTACCTGGTTGAATGACCATACAGAAAAAAACTTAACCTTTCTGTTAATGATTGAGGTTCTCTTTAGGAAACTGTTTTGTGACCAAATCGCCAGACTTCTCATGAGGAGTTCGAACAACCATGTCAACTTCAAGGCCAAGAAATGTAAGTGATGTTGTTTGAGAGACTGACTTGTCAACCACCAAGGTGACTCCCAGCTTCTCACACAAACTTTGAAAGTAGTGCATGTGACGGTTCCTTTTTCTTCGGCAAAATTAAAATCATCCTACAAGTTATGATTCATTGTGTAAGCATTAGCCTTATGTACAATAAACCAGTGTATAAAAGTAGAAAACGTCTCCAAAATATACCCCAGGAAATATCGCATCCAACAGGAAGACATTTATCTAAAAAGTACTGATCTAGAACCTTCATTCCCAGTAAAATGAAGCCACCAGCAGCCATTGATCGTAACGTGGATCTGATATCCATTTTAATACTTATATCCTAACCAAGAAGTCATCTCTAAGACTTACTCAAACGAGGTGTAATTGAACTATTCACCTCTTCTGCTGGAAAGGATGGATGCGTTATATGACGCCATGCACGGTCAGAATTTGCCACGAGTCTTATTGGAGAAAGCATCAAATATGATATATGTTACTCTGTAAAGGGACCACAACCATACCCTAATTTAATATCCTTATCAACTTTTTCCAGACAGAGTCTGGTGTTCCAAAGCAGAAATGAGATTTTTACTGTCCCTAGGAAGACGTGTGCTTGTGTATTCTGAAGTGAAACCAAACTGAAAACCATCATAAATTAAGTGTGTAAGCTGCCTCTCGATTTTCATAGTGCTCTAAGTTTTTATTTAATACCCCCTTGTCGACTGGTACACGGCCTAAATCATTCATGTGGGTGGACGTTTCGGGCTTTAACATTGATCTGAAAGATTCTGTTTCCACTGAAATCATGTCTTTAGAGTTTGTGGGAAGACATTTTGGGACTTATCTCGGCCAAGAAAGGGCTGGGCATGCTGGGGCGATGCCTGTTACATGGCTCACACTGACATTGGATGGGAACCTCCACAACATGTATTCACTGTTGAAGAACCCAGCTACAAGAGCCACAATTCAGGATCAATTTCCCCTCATGACCTAGAAGGATTACAACCCTTTCTTAACCGGTATTGTGAATCATATTCCTTCCATCCAGAAGCCAATCTCTTTACTGCCAAGCCAATGATGTGCATGTATTTTAGCAATGCACATTAACGGATGTGCTTCATTGTGCCAAATGTGCATTAGTCCACTTTTCCATTGAATCAGTGTCCATAGGTTTAGATACGTTAGAAACTATTTCAACCACAACATTTATAGCCAAATCCCTGATAAAATTTTGATCCAAACATGGCGGAATTATTCATGCATTCAGGACGATAGGGTGCACGATGTATCCTACTCTCATACCCCCACCCACCCCATTAGATGGTGCCCTTGGTTTTTGTCTTTGCTTGGGCATCTGCAAATCAATCTCGCCAGAAATCTCCAGGAAAATGAAAATAGACACTTGATTGTTACGAACGATTGATCAATCCAGCTGACGGTTCTTACTCCTATATCATATAGGTTGTTGTTTTTGCTACACAATTAGTATGCTAGTACACGTGTTTTCAGACAGTGAGTATTTTATGTTTAGTAGTGCTCAAATCATGATATGTTTCATTGTAGTGTAAAATATATGTACACCACTAAAACCAGAAAATATCTAACCACGAGACTGCTTTTAGACTAGTACAACAAGATTTATAATTTGCAAATAATTAAATTTTTTCAGTGTAAATGTCTTTTCATACGGACCCCTGATGATCTGTAAAGGGAGAGGGGCAACTCTGACAACAATATAAGGAGTTATTTCCCTTGGATAAAACGCTATTCTGTTCATGTAACTCAAATTACTGATTCCTATTCCCCATTTTCTAACCTCATTTTACCACAGTAAACGAGCAGGAAATGGATTCTAAATCTACTCCTCTGACTCATTCAATCATTTATAGCTAAATTATTGGGGGTTTTCTGGGGTCAATAGGCCCCCAAACATCACTTAACACGGCAAAAGATATACCGATTAAATACCTGTTAAATTGCTTTACTCGTTATAGTTTATTTCTGCCACCATATAACCAAGTTCAATCAACTCGGCCCACGAACGTCTCTCATTGGGGCAAAACCATTACGTTTTAAGTGAATTACTGATTATATTCCCTTTCGGCTACCAAATAACATAATTATTCTTCTTTGCAAAACAGTCCTAAGAAACTAGATTATTAGGAGTCTTTATGGGTCGATGGACAAATTAGCCTACTGACCCCTAAAAATAACCCCTATTTTTTCAGATCGGGTCAACTATTAGGGGCCTTCAGAGGTCAATAGACCCCAAAACATCACCCATTGCGAAAAATATACTGATCGCACTTTACATATCCACTAGCACACACATCCAATTGTTCTCTTTATATGGAGGTCCTCGGGAGGTTACATTAGACAGAGGAGCATGCCCAGGGTAAACGTTATCGTGGGTCATCCTAACACTCAAGAGACCGCTTCAGTAGCCTAATGGTTAGAGCGTCCGCCTCGAAGTCGGGATCAACCCGAGCCGGATGATACCAAAGACTTTTAAAAAGGCACTCTTTGCTGTCTCCTTTGGTGCTCAACACTCAGAGGTTAGAGCAAGGAAACATGACTGGTTGGCCCGGTGTCAACACAATGCTACCGGGTGGGTTATCTGATGCCTTCGACATGACACTTCAGTGGTGGCAGCACTTTGACGGCATGGACTCGCCCTGTCACAAGAAAACACAACACACCTAATGATTCCCTGTCGCAGTTATATGACTGAGAAATACATGAGGGATGTTTATCAGGTTATATAGGATCGCTTTGTAAAAACTTTGTATATTGTTAATTTCGCTATAGGTACCATTTAATGTGTGACGACAGCTAACTCGTATCATATTACTAATTTCGCAACATTATTTACAAATAAAGGTGGGAGGGGTATAAAATGGATTTATTTATTTATTTGATTGGTGTTTTACGCCGTACTCAAGAATATTTCACTTATACGACGGCGGGGGTATAAAATGGAGTATCACAGCGAAAATAACCTGTATAATTTGAAGTTGCGATTAATTTCCTTCGTCGGCGTGGTGTTCAATTAACACGAATGAAATAAATTAAAAAAAACCTTTTCGGTGGGTGATCGTAGACACAGATAAATTTCAAGGGGATATAAATAGACCCTAAGTAAAAAAAATCATTTACTGTAAGCAATTTATGGCACTTGTGTATTGATAGCATCGCCTGTGGCTCTATTCACTAGAGCGAAATGTTCTAATATCAAAAACTATAGGCCTACACATTTGATTTAATCTTTATGTTTCCTATATCTATGTTGACATATCACAAGTTTTAAAATACGGTTTTGTTTTATCATCACATTTTTCAAGGCTGGAATGATGTCAGCTGGCACAACCCGCAGATAATCTCGCCAAATCTCGATCGTCTTGCCCGAAACGGCGTGATTCTTAACTCTTCCTACGTTCAACCAAATTGTTCACCGTAAGTAAAATCATGCACTGTGCATAAAATAAAAGACTGTAAATAGTTCTCCGTTTGCTCCACTGATATGTTGAGTAGGGGAGACTGGGGTTAGTTGAGGCAAGGAGTAAGACGAGCCATTCCCTATAAAAAGTATCAGAATATAATAAAAAACAAAGACACCATGTATCGGGCCAGGCGTCACAAAGATGTGCTAACCTTTTCAGCTATTTACATAGCAGCATCAGTTAACATCAAGAAAAATGATAATGATAACAAAATCAATTTTTTGTGATAAAAAGTGAATACCGTTTTGTAAACAAACAAATAAGAGTTATGTTGGAACTAATTTCACAGGTAAGATCTTATACTTGAAGCATTGAGTTTGTGATGTAAAATCAGTTTTGGCATTACTAGTTTTGTACCTGCCAAGAAAAAAGTAGTTGTGTGCCAAGCTGGGGATTATTAGCCATTCATGATGGGATAAGATGAGTCAGTGATCTACTTACCCCATGCTATTGTTGAAGTATTTTTATGTTTATATCTCAGTTATTTGTGGAACATGTTCATACAGCTTTATTTTTATTTTCTGCAGCCAAACATTTTCACCCTTTGTAAGTCATACTGGCGTAAAATATCCTGACTGGGTATTCCTTGAGTTTAGAGTAAATATATATGATTTCAGACTCACCCTGGTTAGTATTTAGGCGTAAGACAAACAAAGAGAAAAATCGCTTATGAATGTGCATTCCTCCTGAAGTACATGGCCGAGTGGACATGGGTTTACTTGTTAACAGGAAAGATGAAACCTGGTTAATGGATGATAACATTGTTATCTATGAGTCCACCCCACTTGGACTGGGGGTTCTGCTCGAAAATATTTTGACAAGATTATAAACTTTGTTTTACAATGCCAGCCCAGTTAGAAATTGAAGGGACCAAACAGAAATTCTTGCAGTGTAGCCAATGTAACGTTCAAATTAAAATGTATCATGTAGTGTCCTACAGCATGCACTGATAAATGCCACTTACATCAGCATAGTTTGTATTTGATAAAACGAAATATTGTGTATTTTTCTGATAACATTTTGTAAAAAGTGGTTCATGTCTCCCCTATGTCCCATTCGTGTACATCTATACCCATTAAATCAGTCTAGGTTCCAGTCATAGCACAATACGACTCCCACACGATCTCGTCAGTATTTCTACAGCCAAATCCTTATTCATGAAACAAATATTTTTGTCTAAGTATTTACTCATGTCACGTTCGTTTACAGGTCCCGGAGCTGTTTCATGTCCGGCAAATATCCTTATCATACAGGTTTTCAGGTAAGTATGTTCCCATGGATGAGGATGTTCATACAGACTCCCATACAATCAGACCTAGCGCCTAAATAGCCGCTGCTAATACTGACTTGTTGTTAACACGATCTGATGCCAAACCTTAAAGAAAGATGCCCAACTGACGCCTCCTTGGATGGAGAGATCAAACTGCTGTACATATGAGAGCCATCGTTATAATGCATAAACGAATGAATGAGGCGAATTCACTTGTCAAAATAAGGGAGCAAGAATTCCACTGGACGAAAATGGACACGTTCAGAGTGTATAGGTATTTCTTTAAATCTGCTAAGCGGCATTCCAGTAAAGAGTTACACAAGATCTGAGTCAGTGAGTTTGGTTATATATACCGAAATTTGTCAAATTCATTTCATTTATCTATTTGATTGGTGTTTTACGCCGGACTCAAGAATATTTCACTTATACGACGGCGGCCAGTATTATGGTGGGGAAAACCACGACCATCCGCAGGTTACTGCCAGACCTTGCCACGTGTGGCCGGAGAGCAAACACATTTTATACATATGATGTAATGTTAATTATTTAATTCTTTTCTATTTTACAAGAAATATGACATTCTTGCGAGAAACTATGTACTCGAATGACGCTGGGCTCGAATTATGTTGGGCTTCGAATAAGTATCAACTCCAAGTTAACTAAGGTTTACGCCATCACGTTATGGCAAACGGGTCACTGTACCATGTAAACCATATGTTGGTGTACATATTATAAAGTTAAAATATTTCTCTCTGAACACAGTGTTTGTTGAAAATTTATAAATGAATTTGATGTTTAAACAAGAATGCTTTGCCAAGGCCACTAAGAAAACAAACATGTCCCTTGTATTTTTCAGAACGGCATAATCCCACATCTTTCACCTCGAGGCATGCCTCTCTCTGTAACAACGTTACCTCAGAAACTGAAGGAAGTCGGCTACAGCACCCATATGGTGGGAAAGTATGTGCTCACTTTGTGAAGGCTTGCCAAAACGTGTAGATGTAACATCATATTAATTGCTGAGCATTACAAATGTTCATCGAGCACTCGTCCTACAAAATGCCATTTAGTCTGTGAAAACCACAGAAAAGTAAAAATCATAGAAATTCATGCTGTATGCTCGTGGTATGTAGACCACAGTCAGAGTCAAAACTGGATACCATGAACCGATATACAGGTACTGCACTTTGCATGTCAGGGTCAGAGTAGAAACTGAATACCACCCATAGATACTGCACTTTGCATGTCAGGGTCAGAGTAGAAACTGAGTACCACCCACAGATGCTTCACTTTGTATGTGTGAGCTTCCAGAATAAAGCAAGTGAATAATTATATCAGAATATAACTATGGCTACAGAACGTATATTCCCTGCCTTTTAAGGTAGCCTGCACGTCATATTTGCAAACTGGTAGCACTGATGACAATTCATGCTTCCAGTGCACAGACTTTCTGTGTATCACGTTTCCCCGCTGTGTATCATGTTTCCCTGCCGTATCTCACGTTTCCCCACTGTGTATCACATTTCCCTTCTGTATTTCACCTTTTCCAGTTGTGTCTTATGTTTCCAAGTGACCTCAGGTGACCTGCCATGTATCACGTTTCTTTGCTGTCTTGGGGCCTCCGTGGCTCAGTCGGTTAGCGCGCTAGCGCAGCGTAATGACCCAGGAGCCTCTCACCAATGCGGTCGCTGTGAGTTCAAGTCCAGCTCATGCTGGCTTCCTCTCCGGCCGAAAGTGGGAAGGTCTGCCGCAACCTGCGGATGGTCGTGGGTTTCCCCCGGGCTGTGCCCGGTGTCCACCCACCATAATGCTGGCCGCCGTCGTATAAGTGAAATATTCTTGAGTACGGCGTAAAAACACCAATCAAAAAAAAAAAAATCTTTGCTGTCTCACGATTCCTGCTGTTTGTTATCTTTCCTTGGTGTGTCTCACGTTTTCCTGCTGTGTCCGATGTTTCCTTACTGTGTCTCACGTTGCCTGCCCTGTCTCACGTTCCCTGCCCTGTCTTACGTTCCCCTGATGTGTCTCATGTTCTCCTGATTTGACTCACGTTTCTCTGATGTTTCTCATGTTCTCCTGATTTGACTCACGTTTCCCCGCTGTGTCTCACGTTTCCCCTCTGTGTTTCACTTTTCCCAGCTGTGTTTTTAATGTTTCCCTGTTGTGTCTTATGTTTATTTTACCTCAGATTTAACTGTTATCTATCACGTTTCCCTGTTATATTTCACGTTGTCACACACGCACATAATACAACTCCAGTTTCATAATCCCTCCTTGGGTAGGAAGAATTTTCTGCCCAACTATCAAGGTACTGAGAACAAAGGAATCATGGGAATGCATGAATGTATTTACATGTTGACATAGGAACCTGCATGTTACGAGTACAGACACGATATGACCGGAATAATGTTGACAGCGACAGTAAATCACAATCCGCAAATTTCACAACGTTTACTTTCCCTGTAGATGGCATCTGGGATTTTGTAACTGGAAGTACGTACCGACGTTCCGAGGGTTCGATTCTTTTCTCGGTTACTATGGGGGCGCGGAGGACTACTACACTCACACCAGCGGTAGGTTTGAAAGGCATGATTTTGTCTGCAGATCATACGTGTACGTTGATAACTGCATGATTCATAGTATAAAGGTCTGTCACTTGGTATCATTCAAATAAAATTGGATGCTGGAATCCAGTTATTCCTGGATCGGGCTGACACAAAGTGAGACATATTTTTCGTGCGCTAGTATTTCGCACTTGTTCTGCTTGGTTTCTTCCTTGTAAACTGGAAAAAAATGAGTGAAACAGTGACATAATTCATATCGTGAAACACCATACTGATAAATGAGTTAATGGCTGAGTGTTTGTCAGGTACTTTACACAGTGCTGTTTGACCTCCTCTCATAACCCTAGTGGGTGCCAATTATGGGGGAAATATTCTTTTAGCTGAGTATAAAGCAATAATGTGGTAAATTTATTATTTTTTTTTTTTGTAACAGGCCCTGGCTATGACTTTCGCCTTAATGACAAATTCTACACATTCCTTAATGACAAAGTTTACACATTTCCCAGGGGATCATACTCCACGGTAAGGGCGACCTGATTATTATATTTAATTTACAAACGTTTGCAATAAGTATGTAAGTATGCAACTTAGTGCGCTGTAAAGTTTCCCATATTAATTTCTTTTCGCATTTTGCTATCTATTCGTCAATTTTTGTTACTTTGTAAGATTAAATTATAAATATAGCATCTCTTGTCGCTTTGCTGAAATATATTTGTTTTAAACCTCCTTGATCATTTCAAAACATTCTCGTGTTTAAAACTCAAGTGTGATATATATATTTGTAATGAACATCTTGTCGTTTGAAGAAGCATGTCTGAAAGGACTGAAGAAGAAAGGACTGGTTTTGTCTCTCCATTTTCCAAATTCATTTTTGTCTTGTGTAGAATGTTTTTGGACAAAGAGCAGTGGATATAATTAACAACCACAACCCGGCCACGCCATTGTTTCTCTACCTGCCCTTCCAAGCCGTCCACGCACCATTGCAGGTAAATACATCTGGTTCAACTGAGTCCTTTGTCATCTCAGAATAACACCGTCATCATATGTCCTAAATAATTCTAAAATCCAGAAACAAATGCAATGGTTTAAACAAACCAACTGTCTGAATTTTTTTGGCATGCAACTAAGTTTTCTAAGTCAAAGAACTGTTTGTCATAAGGGGAAGTAAATCATGTCTTGGAAGAAGTTCATAAATAGCCTTCTGCTGCAATCCAAATAAGAACTGATTTTAAGCCATACACCATGCAGTCATAAGTAATACATTCGCCCAATCAGACGTATGTGGATTATTTACTGAGGACGATTTTCTGCATACTGTTCCTATAGGTGCCCAAGAAATACGAAAATATGTACGCACATATCCACAATTACAAGAGACGAGTATTCAGTGGTAAGACAAAAATGCCTTCACTTATAGATGCCTTTGATAAAAGTCATGTAACATAATACAGTTTTCGGAAATAATTTAATTAAATTTGCTCAGCCCATTTTGCCATAGGTCTGGTGAATATTTTACTCACGTATCAGACAGTGTTAAGGTTTGAAAACGTGATCCAGCATACAGAGGAGACTATCACTCTTCAGCAGATACCTGACCAACGACTAAACGTAAGGTTGTCAATACTGGAAAAGCAGTTTATTATTAATTATACATGGAATGAGGTATGGGTGTATTGCCACACTGATCTGTGATAACTGCCACTATAATTCTTTCTGTTCTGTAATAAGCGTGTTGAACAGATGTACAGGAAATTTGCTACTTTTCGTTGTGTATGCTATGTTTATATCTGGATGAAAATAAAATTTTGTATACTTCCGGTCCTGTGTTTTTTCAGGAATGGTTACTGCCATGGATGAGGCTGTGGGAAACATCACCAGAGCTCTTGAGTCGACGGGCTTGATGGAAAATAGCGTTATCATTTTCACAACTGATGTAAGTGGACAATATGGCATAATTTTATGGAAGAAACAAAAAAGTGTGATTGTGTCCAGGCTCAATTCTGTATGTAACAGAAACGATTACTACATTACTACATATTGAATTGATCAATATTGAGAGACTTGAACCTTTGTGAGAATGAGAACATATTCTTAACTATATCCATGGCGATTTTTATGCTGTATTTTAAGAACGGCGGCCCGATTGTTGGAGGAGCAAACAACTTTCCGCTGAGAGGTGAAAAGAAGACTTTATGGGAAGGTGGCACTAAGGGGTCAGCTTTTGTCTACAGCAAGAATTTCATGAAAAAAACCCATTATACAAACACAGAGTAAGTTCGCGCGGTTAGCTTAAAAGCCTCTAAAAGGCATGTGCATTTTGAACCAAAGGTTTCGCATATTCGAATGGGATGTTTTACTTGTTTTTTGATGTTTTACTTGTTTCTTGATGTGTGTTTTATAGGTTTCTTTTTTGTTTGTTGTAGAATGATTCATGCTGTCGACTGGTTTCCTACAATTTTACATCTTGCTGGTGGAACACCGGGTAAGTGACCTGCACACCTTGAACAGCTTAACAAGCTGTTTTGTTCGGTTTTCCAGAGTGATGTCCATACGCTCTGTTACGTTTCAAAGGAGACAAGGACCACTCAATCTACTTTAGTATTGTCGTTTAAATAGCTCAAAAATCCCCTTTAATATGTGTAATTTTACAGCATATATATATATATATATATATATATATATATATATATATATATATATATATATATATATATATACAAAATCTCATGTCATTCCGTACCGTAAACTATTAGATGATTCCTATAAGGGTACAGGAACTTAAATTACTGTTGAAATCCACTTGACCTTCATAGACCCAACCATAGACGGAGTGAACCAATGGGCTACTGTGAGTGAAGGGGCACCGTCGGCTCGGAATGAGTTTGTGTACAACATCAACGACATTGAACACAACGCCGCTATAAGGTATTCTGCTTTTTAGCTTGTTTGACTGCATGGTGTGATCTAGCTATAGCATAAATCCAGACAGGCATGGCGACAGAAAGGTTTATAATAACCACTTATGGACCGATAAAGGTGCACTCGGAAGACACTGATCTAATGTTTGGCGAATTTGAAGAAATCGCTTTGTTTGAAATCCCTTGCATGCAGGGCATGACTGGGTATTGCGGTGATTTGTTATACATTTGTTGCAGGGTTGGTAAATACAAACTCATCAAAGGGTCGGCAGGTAGGTATAACGGATGGTACCGTCCCCCTACAAAACATAGCGATCTGAAGATGGACACATTCCAGTATAATTACAGATTGTACGACATTGAAGGTAAAAGACTCTTTTGTTTGTTCTATAAACTTTCAGTCACGTGAACACTTTATCTGACGTGAACCTTTGCGAAGAAAAATGTCCGCTTGCATTGTCAAAAAAAACTTTTCATTTTGATGGATATGTGATTTTCTAACGAAAATAAAAATTGTGCTGGAAACGTTATGTATCGGTGAATGACATAAACATTTGGACTGTTAAAATATTAACGCTTAACTGATTGCATCATAAAATAAACTTGGCAAATAATGTGACTGAACCATCTGCTTATTAATAATTTTTTCCTTCCCTTTTAGCTGATCCCACGGAACATTTTGACCTAGCCAGCCAACTTCCGCAAGTAGTCTCCATGATGCGGGACAGGTTGGAGAATTACCGGAAGAGCATGGTTCCTGCAGGCGATCTACCAGATGATCCGGCAGGTAACCCGAAAAACTTTGGCGGGGTCTGGAGTCCAGGATGGTGCTGACGACTAACATCAATTAAGTTTGTACCGTTGTAAAATAGTCGTTAAACCCTTGGGCTATACTACTATAAGACATTGTGTAATCGCACGTCACTGCACGCCTGATTAATTTGTTGGTTGTATTGTAAATGTTTTGTCGTTGTTATATATTCTTTAGTGCTTTTGCTGGAAGCTGTCTTCCTTTCATGCAGAGTCTTGAGTGCTTCATTTATTATTTAAACGGCTGGGGGAGGGGTGGGTGGGTTGGGTTGAAATTACAGCAGTTAGTTCAGTTGAAGTGATGAAACGATTTATCCTTCAAAGCATGGAAAATGTTCTTTTCTTCCACAAATTTGTTGTCACCAAAACCATGATCATTTTCAAGTTAAGTCTTACACAGCATCATTATAAGCATTAAGTGTACCTGTATGACAAATGCATATATCCAGTTCCATGACATCAATAAGGGGAAGGGTCTTCGTTTGTTTCGAGTCTTAATTTAACCAGATTTAGGAACAAAATGTGAAACGGAATGCATTTTGCTTCCTCAGAAATCGTTTAACAATTCTCACTATGTTCAGACCAGTACGGTGCATACTGGATAAGGCTTAAGGCTTAAGTTTGTAACGAGATTGACCTCAGCGAAAAACCTCAACAATAACAAGAAAACAATTGGTCAAACATTATATCTTATATACAAATGTATCTATCTAAGTGTACATTAATTACATATAGTCATAATGTCGTGTTAAGTCAAACTGCACTTTTTGATGTAACTTATATTTACGACATATTTCCTGAATTCCATCGGTTTGTTATTCGTATATTCCAACAGATTTTTTGTATATATTATACTCGTTTGTACATGAAATTTTGAATCTTTATTTTTATGGACAATATCCTCACATTTGAAACAAATAAACACCAATTTACAATTACTGTATTTTGGATTTGATCGAAGAGGTTTTATTGAAGTACCTTGACCCACCAGTTTTTTGCACAAATAAGTTTTGCCCTGTGTTCAAATCGTCACATAACACATGTGTGATCTAACAAATGCTACAAGACGGGATATGTACACGCCATATGCAGGATTATTGGGCATATTGTTACCAATATGAGTTACTGAGTGATGTACCGAGCTGCACTTTAATGTTTTCCTTCGTAGGCCTATGCAATTATGCGTGTGACACAAGCGTCAGAATAGCTCTGCGGAGGTTGTCTAATTAAACTTTGTCATTGGATCAGTAATCACGGGCTGCATTTTTTCAAAATGCCTTTTATAATAACAAAAAGAAAACCCTAACTGCATGTAGTATATACGTTCCAAACAGTTATGCGTGGCTGGATTTCATAAGGCCTGTTTTCAAGTTATGTTTTTTTCTACGTATTTCGCCCCCAAGCACACACATGTGACAGTGTAACACAGATAGCTGCGGATGAATTCTGTTAGATGGTAGGACCTCTAACTGAACTGGCTATGTACCCATTTCGCTTATGCGGTGTTAAGACAGGGCGTTCATGAACCTTAACTGCATTAAAGGACGTCGAGACATGGTACACCAATAAAGCAGCCATATGGATGTCGCCTACAGAAAACAGGACATGGTGAACCCTGGTGGAACGTACTGAGGACGGATGTGGTTTCAGAATACACTGTAACAGGTAGACATGGCGGTTGATGTTTTTTAGGGCTTTATTTCTGATATTGTCCTGGGGCTGGTTTCATGAAGCTTACTTAGTGTTAAGTTGCCCTTAGCTAAGTGCTCTTTATATCTCAACAACATACGTTGGCATGGTAGTTAAGCGTTTACTTAGCTAAATGCCGTACGTGAGAAGGTCTGCCAGCAACGTGCGGATGGTTGTGGGTATATAGACTAAATTACAAATAGTATAGGCATATTTAATTTGCCCATGAAAATTAGTAGTGTATTACTTACGTAAACAATGATATATATCGATAGAATTACACTGTAGGCCAACCCGGAATTCAATAATATTTTGGGGATTGGCTGTAATATTTTTTAGGTTTGTTGGGGAAAAAAACTGCTGTGCAAACTGTGTGAATCCGCGTACTGTCAAACCTTATCATTTAATTTAAGGAATAAAATAATGCGATCTAACGATTTAGTTTCATTTGAATCTGTGAGAAATGTTGGTCGACTGTCTTAATTCATCCTGGACTATCCATAGAATTTGCACTGATGCTCCTGTTTATGAATACGGTCGTACAAATGGAAAAAGTGGACTTATACAATATAGATAATGTTGAAAATTGCAGATTACTACGGGGTAGAAAAAATAGCGATTTATGGCGGATAAATAATCTTATTTAGACTTAATTCTCTTACTATTGTCAATTGTATGCCGCGTAAAATTTTAAAAAATCTTGGAAAATGTACTTTTAACAGTAAATCAACTATTTTTTATGTGGTGATGAAAACTCCAAGCTGCACGGTACCACAGAACTTTGAGGCTCTTCCGTTTTACCATTTACATTCTGATTTGCATGTATTTGTGTATTTAAACCAGAATATTTTGCCAGAAAGATGGTTCATGGCAGTTGTAAGTTTTTTATAAACATGACCTCCTGTGCCATGACCAGATCGTGAATAATGGAATCTTAATCTGAATCTGAAATCTGGAACTGTCCCATGAGCCGCACCCACACTCTCTCCCACCCACCCCCGGCTACAGGCCTGTAATGTGACGAGGGATTAATACAATAAAACAAAAATTCCGGTGATGTGAACTCGTCTCTTAAAAGCTACGGTACCTCTTTATTTTAAGCGGTTGCGTTTTTAAAAAGTTAAAGTGCATGGCAACGGGTATTTAACGTAGGGATATGAGAGAGTTATCCCATGGACGGTATACACATGTCTGGCAGTGTGTGCAGCTCCTTTACAGCGAACCGTCCATGCGTATAAAGGGGGTTAAGTTTACAATAGTCCAACTTTAATCACTGGTGTTTGTGACCTATATAAACTCTTCAGATTATATCCACATCTGTTGTAAAAAATGAAAATAAAAAACAAAGGATGGTGATCTGTGTAGCCTATTTAGCGAACAACCATCTTTCAGTCGACCAGTGATAGTCAATTTGATCAAGCGTGTCTTCTAGCGTGTTACTCGGACTGGCCACATGTATTCTCCTTGTAGAGGACCGGAAGTGTTGCGGGCTCTACACCCTACATTAAGAAAGTACAGAATGTTCTTTCTTTGACATCTTTCCTAAGACAAGACATTTTCCCAAACTTGTTGGTTGGTCTTGAAAGATGCCTTATCTGTGTAAAAAAAGTCCACCGTGTGTGTTTATGTGTTTTCATGTAAATTACGTGCACATTGAAACGGTCTCTTTGCAGTAGAGTTGCACAACTTTCTAATGATGAATGTTGACGATGACAGCAAACGTTAACCTGCGGTGCAAAACCAAACCTTGGGAAAGTATTTCATTCACATTATTTTTGCAAGGAATTTACAGGCTTTAGATTATTAATTTATTTGACTGTGTTTTACACCGTACTCATGAATATTTCATTTATACTACAGCGACCAGCATTATGGTGAGAGGGAACCGGTTTCAGGGTCTATTTTTAATATAATATAGACCAAATGACATGTAATTAAGAGCCTGTGCAAACCAAACTGTAAGTAGCTCAGAGAGATTATTCCGTCATGAGAGATACATTATTTCGCATAATGCACACACAACTGCCAGTAAGAACGACCGATAGAAAACTCCACGCTGTATGTGTTTAGATATACGTATTTAAATTGCGGCAAGGAACGAATTAAGAATGTTTTATATGTAACTTGAATTCCTGGAAGTTCCCAGATATGCCTGTGCATTAACATGCTTGTGCGATATGAACAGTTCTAGCGTGAAGATCTCAGCTTAAATGCGACCTGCACCTATAACAAGTGTCATAAATATAGTTAAAAGTTTAATTTATTTAATATCTGTTGAAGTGACAGGAAAAGAATCTATTCCAGTAATAGCTCAAGTAAAACTTACTTACTTTTTGTGTTGTCCTTATGCAATAATCCTATGATCTTCAAGGGGACTTTTTTGCACTGTTCAGCAATCAAATATACTATTTTACCTATCAATGGACTATTTAGAAACGTTGCTAGCCCGTGAATATCCTGTAAAAATATCAAGAGCAATGGAAAAGATTTTTATAGCCATCCAAACACATTTTTTGCTTTGCGACATTAGCATTCCCTATTGTCCTTTCCACAGAGGCCTTGCAATCCAAAAGAAGCTGAACGTTGATATTGGGGGATACCGCATGTAGCTAACAGAAATGAGGATAGTTGCTTATCGCAGGATCGCACTCTGTGGGATGTTGTGCTATTGGGTGGTAATCTTCTGGGTAGCCATCTCCATGGGTCGAAACTGGCCAATCAAAGAGACAGTCCCACTTTTGCACCGTCAGTCACAAGCCAAACAATTGGTTGATCGTCGTGATCCACCTGACTCACATCAGATGACCATCGTGCGCTCAGAAATGCTGAATGAAAAAACATATGTTAGGCCCGAGCACAATCCGAACGTAACGCAAAGAACCAAGGAAGCCAAACCTGAACATGTGCGTTCCGCAACTCCCAGAGTCTGGCCAAATCCTAAATTTCCGGATGACGACAGAATTTTGGCACAGATGAAATATGTTCCCGAAAGTCTGCAAGCTGTTAATGCTAGTCAAGTGCCTCGAGATAAAAGGATACTAATTCATCGTGCGTACGGTCCATTGGCTATGACGTTCCAAACTCGAACATTTGCGGATCTTCACTGTCCAGTTAGTAGATGCATTATTGTGAAAGATCCGGACCGGTTCGACACAGCAGATGTGGTGATCTTTGAGCAGAATGCTATCGCTCCAGAACAAATCAAACCAGCTCACCAAATATGGCTGATGTACCTACTAGAGCCGCCACCTTTTACGGGAATAAAGTCATTTAAAAACTTGATAAATTGGACAGCGACTTACAGATCGGATTCCACCATTGTGACGCCTTATGAAAAATTTGTCCCATTCGCTACACCCGTGAAAAAAATCCAAAAAAAAAATTATGCAGCAGGGAAAACTAAAAAGGTAGCTTGGTTTGTCTCGAATTGTTTCTCCGAAAACAACAGGTTTGGTGTGGCAACAGAACTAGCCAAGTATATCACAGTGGATATCTTTGGTGACTGCGGTAGTAAGTCCTGTCCACGATCGAAAGAAGCCGATTGTTTTCAAATGCTTTCTAGAGATTACAAATTTTACCTTGCATTTGAAAATTCGAACTGTGTTCACTACGTGACTGAAAAGCTGTTCAGGAATGGATTACAGTAAGTATCTTTATGTTTTTGCTCCTTTATAAGCTGTTTGTAAACCTGTGTCCTTTGAGGTTATAATTACATGTTAATCACGAAGTCGAGGCACATTTAGTCAACGGAAGACATATTGTACAGCTAATTGTCAAGCAAGAGACGAAATGTGAGTGACTCAATTCACATATCCCTTCGAATGGTTTATCTGTCATCTACAGTCTTAACGTAATAACTTAAAATAATGAGTAGAACGGAGTTTAATGTAGCCGGGTGTGTCAAGACAAAAATTATTGAATACGTAAAACTAGTTCTCCGGTATACAAAGAAAATACACTCATCTTTTTTTGGTCTTGGTTTTGTACAGAAATGACGTAATCCCAGTTGTAATGGGAGCCCGGTCAGAAGACTATAAGCGAGTATCACCACCTCATTCCTATATTCATGTGGAAGACTTTGAGACTTTGAAGGATCTGGCGAAATACCTTCACTTGTTAGATCTCAACGATGACTTGTATAACGCGTACTTCCGGTGGCAGGGCACCGGAGAGTTTGTGAACACACAGTTTTGGTGCCGTCTGTGTGCGCTTGCGCACGACTCCGATCACCCGCCATCTCACTATGAAGACATTCAGGAATGGTGGGGAGGAAAAGGTTCGTGTATAGGGATGCAAATGTGGAGGGATGTCTACAAAGTAAAACGTCAGTAACGACAACAAGCTAAACTGATGACCTAATTTATTATATATATATGTATAGTAAGCGTTTAGCAGGTAAAGTGTCAGCTACCTGGCCTACATGCCTACATGTATACCAGTATATAAAAGTGTCAGCTACCTGGCCTACATGCCCACATGTATACCAGTATATAAAAGCGCCAGCTACCTGGCCTACATGCCCACATGTACACCAGTATATAAAAGTGCCAGCTACCTGGCCTACATGTCCACATGTATACCAGTATATAAAAGTGCCAGCTACCTGGCCTACATGCCGACATGTATACCAGTATATAAAAGTGTCAGCTACCTGGCCTACATGCCGACATGTATACCAGTATATAAAAGTGTCAGCTACCTGGCCTACATGCCTACATGTATACCAGTATATAAAAGCGCCAGCTACCTGGCCTACATGCCCACATGTACACCAGTATATAAAAGTGCCAGCTACCTGGCCTACATGTCCACATGTATACCAGTATATAAAAGTGCCAGCTACCTGGCCTACATGCCCACATGTATACCAGTATATAAAAGTGTCAGCTACCTGGCCTACATGCCTACATGTATACCAGTATATAAAAGTGTCAGCTACCTGGCCTACATGCCCACATGTATACCAGTATATAAAAGTGTCAGCTACCTGGCCTACATGCCCACATGTATACCAGTATATAAAAGTGTCAGCTACCTAGCCTACATGCCCACATGTACACCAGTATATAAAAGTGTCAGCTACCTGGCCTACATGCCCACATGTATACCAGTATATAAAAGTGTCAGCTACCTGGCCTACATGCCCACATGTATACCAGTATATAAAAGTGCCAGCTACCTGGCCTACATGCCGACATGTATACCAGTATAAAAAAGTGTCAGCTACCTGGCCTACATGCCCACATGTATACCAGTATATAAAAGTGTCAGCTACCTGGCCTACATGCCCACATGTATACCAGTATATAAAAGTGTCAGCTACCTGGCCTACATGCCCACATGTATACCAGTATATAAAAGTGCCAGCTACCTGGCCTACATGCCGACATGTATACCAGTATATAAAAGTGTCAGCTACCTGGCCTACATGCCCACATGTATACCAGTATATAAAAGTGTCAGCTACCTGGCCTACATGCCCACATGTATACCAGTATATAAAAGTGTCAGCTACCTTGCCTACATGCCCACATGTATACCAGTATATAAAAGTGTCAGCTACCTGGCCTACATGCCCACATGTATACCAGTATATAAAAGTGTCAGCTACCTGGCCTACATGCCTACATGTATACTAGTATATCAAAGAGCATAGTGATAATTAGAATAGTGATTCTTCTCAATCGTAAGATTTAAACACAACTTAGATGCTCTACAATGCTTATACAATTTTATATAAATTGGTATTGGTTCGTTAAAACAATTTGTTCCATATTCAGTCACCAACGTATATATTTACTAATTTAAGACTGTAATGCTCACCGCTTTAAATAACGGTAAGAAACAGTTAATTTCTTATAATGGAAATCTGCGTCTCTCTGTGTAGATATTCAATACATTGATAACATGTATAATTAGGTAAGATTTGTTGTCCTTTCCATGAAGCATCTTCACAGTACATGATTATTGTGCATACATATATCCGTGGTAACAGACTGAGTAGATATAGCAGGAAGTTTTCAATGCTGAAGGGGCCTCCGTAGCTGAGTTGGTCAGAGCGCTAGCGCAGAGTAATGACCCAGGAGCCTCTCCCCAATGCGGTCGATGTGAGTTCAAGTCAAGCTCATGCGGGCTTCCTCTCCGGCCATAAGTGGGAAGGTCTGCCACTATAAGTGAAATACTCTTGAATACGGCGTAAAACACCAATCAAATAAATAAAATAAATCAATGCTGAGGGCTACACTACAGCAGGGCGCTGTGTGATGTGCAATTATCGGCGACTACACATTATGGTGTGACTGCGGTGATAACCTGCCTGATGGAACATTATGGTTTGACCATCTTGGCTGTCCGAATTCAGTAATGTGATTGTGATGGTAATTCAAGATCTGGTGATCTAACAATTATCATGTGACTGTGCTGATAAAGACTGTGGTGATAACATAATCAAGACTTCAGAACGGACATTCGCAAATACAAGCCGTCCACCAAAATGGGCGTTCCAGGTCAATGGTCGTCAGGCCAACTCCCAAAACAACGTTTAACACAAAGCACCAAACAAATAAGTATATGAAATTAAGATGCATTCAGAAAAAGAGAAGCAGTCAACAGTTTTCAGTGATGATGGAAAGACATAAGAAATGTTCTAGACGAATGAATGAAAATCAGTATCCAAATCTTGTATCATGCTAGTTGTCGACAATCAAAATATGTATTTGAGTTTTGCTTTTATTGCAACTGTTCATATGTCCAAAGTGGCGATCTAATTTAACACGATGAATATAAGACCCTTAGCCCCTGGAACTCTCCTGTCGCTAATTATGGTGTGCATTAATGTAGGGCAGATATGTATTTGTTCACGGCTATATAGAAAACTAAAAAAAAGATATATATATTATCTTCTATAAAGGCCCCGAGGTAACATTTTAGCTAATTATGGTGGGTGGAATATCAAATATTATTTAATATAGGATAAAATAAAATGAACACGATGGAAAAGTGGAAGAAACAAATGATAGATGTTAGAATATGTTACAATCATAAGTTACATTTTGGAGGATATAATGAAATCTTGCAAAGAACCGGGAGAAGTAACTCTTCGTGCAAATCCCATGATAAGATGACGTGCTTCCCGTCAGTGAAAACTCTTGAATTTCTCGATTATGCGAGCTATATTTCCATAGCACAAACGCGTACATGTTTATACGAAACAGCTAGTCTACCAACCCAGGTTCAAAGTGCAATGTTTTGTCTCTGCTGTCATTCATTTGAATGCGATGTAATCCATCTGAACTGTTGGAGATAAATAAATTGTCAAAATCCGCTAGGCCGTAGGGAATAGTCCCCAGTCCCACAAAACCATTAGATGGCTGGGCTGGGATAGACGCGTTAAATAACTGGTCTCCGTTCAAAGTTCCAACTGCTACATCGTTCTGAAAACGAAAGACATAAGAGGTTTCCTCATGAAGAATATATGAACTATTGCTCATTAGAAAGGAATCATCCATTACAACAATCTCAACCAACAAGGATAAAGATCAATTCAGGATCATGACAATTTGTCTAACCGTCTAGGTCGATCATTCAAAAGTGTAAAAAGTTAAGACAGATTTAAAATCTGAATACAAGCCTTATCTTAATACATAATTAATTGAAGGGATGAACTGTTAATACACTGCTGGGTTAAGCACGGACCCCTGGAAGGTTTAATTTATGGGTCACACAAAGAATCTATAAATATGCCAGTCTATCAGACTAAACGTGTTTATCGCTTTGTTTAAGTTCAGCTCATGTTGGCTTCCTCTTCGGTCGTACTTCCACGAAGGTCTGCCATAACTTGGGGGTGGATGTGGGTTTCTCCTCGGTTCTGCCAGGTTTCCTCTCAATGAAATGCCGTCGAATAGGTGAAGTATTCTTGAGTAGGGTGTAAATCTTCAAATAAATTAATAAGCTAAATAACTGTAGTCTGTATAATCGCATGAGCAATGAACTATGTGGATTACCTGCCTGATATAGTTTGGTCACTAACCTGAACCAGCAGAGAAATGGTGTTCCAGTCAGTATTTGTGGATGCTAGGCCACTCTTCAGGACCTTGTGTCTCGCTACAAGGATAGAAAAATGTTTTTATCTATACAAGGTGTTTCCACGTGCACATGCTCTTACTTAGTTTTACTGAGAAATGGCATGCAAATGTGACGAAACATTTGTCAATGACCACGGATTCAGCTTACCCTGGACACTTCAGTTTCCTCCATCCATGAAACTCACCACCATTCATGACACACAAGTAAAGAATTATAGAGTATGGCCGTAGGAGCAATTAGATATATAAATAAAATAAACCGATTCATCTCAGGAAACCAGTTTTGTTACATGAAAGCGATCAATTTTAATTGGCAAGTATTATAATGTTTCCTTGAAATCCCTGGAAAGGAATATTATATCTACAATATTGTAGGAATAATATTTTAACCTAGTAGTAGTTACATTAAACAAATATTCAATAAATAGTGTAAACTAACCTAAATCATTCGTCAGCTCATATCGTTGTTCTTTAGGGAACACAATGAAGAAAATGCCCAGAGCTTTACTCGCCACACATCCTCCTCTGTCAATCCGAGCGGCCACGAACACTCCGTCAGTGCCGTTTACAGCCCCGACCCGGGCCTCCACCTCAACATAAATGTCCGTCCTGGGATGGAATGCAAAGGGAAATGTCATATATATATATATATATATATATATATATATATATATATATATATATATATATATATATATATATATATATATATATATATAAAATGGGCCGTACTTTGACACTCAATATTTCCGAAACTCTCTTACGTCAGCTTCTAAAAATGTACACCATTGTGTCCTTAGTATACAGATCAAATTTGAATTTCAAAATAGAGTCAAAAAGCATGTTCCGGACATTTAAAAATGATGTTCTACCTTGTTTTACTTGAAAAGGGGATCAACTGGTCCTCCATCTTCTCGGTAGACGGCGCGCAAAAGTTTCTTCCATGAACTAAGAATCCCAAATCTCCTTAAGAATAATTTTTTCCAGCAGTCCTTGATGCGCGCTTTTAATTCATTCTCAGTGATTTTTTCCGTGCGACCCTCATGACCCCTCACAGGTGATGCAATGTGGGTCACCGGAACGTGAGTTTTTGAGGCTATGTTTTCATTTTAACCTTGTGTACAGACTACTCATGCTATGACCTTGAAAGTTGGCCAGTAGTCTACCAACTCAGTAGTCTACCAACAAAGGATAATGGAGCAATGCAGCATCAAGGGACGGCCCATTTTTTATGCCCACCCGATACATACACTCCACCAGTGGCGTTTAACCTCTCAGTCCACGCCTCCACACCGGGCGTTCCGAGGTGGAATACAAATGGCAAACTCACTATGTATACACTGGTCATGTCCTCTAGATGGCACAAACACCCCGTTAGTATCCTTTACACACCCACCCACTCCCTCACACACCCCTATGGTGTCATGTCTGGTGTCTTCGGCATGATACATGTACTTCAGTGGCGGCAGCACTTTGGCGGCAGGGACACCTAATGACTCCTCGTCGTCATATGAACACCATGAAAATAACGGTTTCTATAGTTACACAACGAATCTTGAGTTTAAACCAAATTTGAATGAACAAATTCGGCATTATGGTGGGAGGAAACCGGGCAGAGCCCGAGGGAACGCCTATGCTTGGCTCTCACCAGTTGAAGTTTCCGATGACATTAACAGTGTTGTTGTCCGGGTGTCCACCTCGCCCCCAGCACCAGTACACGGGATGTTGCAGGACCATCTGTCGGGCTACCTGCCCGTGAGGTGCCCCTACCTCCGTTATCTCCCACACACCCACTTGCTGGGCCAGGTTATTGGGCTCGTCGTGGGGACGGTACTCTGCGAGAAGAAGAAATGTCGAAACAGGAATTGTCTACATGATAAACTTATTATTATTTAGTAGCGTGACTGAATGTTGCAGTTCATCGAACAGAAACAGGATTATATAGCCAGTATATACTTACGATCATAACTTTCCAAGCTTACGGGAGCCTTCTCACGAGGTTTATTGAGAGAGTGCTCGTAAATCATTATCAGCCAGACTAAAACTAAGACACACCTTCAAAGTCCTCCTTATAGGGCAGAGGGAAGGGCTTGGAGGGCGGAGGGTTGGTCGCTGTGCCTTTTTGTCCACTAGATACCGTGGTTAGTGTGTATATCTCATCCACGCACAGAGACAGCGTCACCGTGTCATTAACCACCTGGGGAAGACAATAGCACAATTTAGACGTCTGTAGAAACTGCTGCTACTGGTGAAACAGCTAGGAATGGAATAGCGAAACAATTACACACTTACAGATCGCGGGTGGGGGAGGAGGGTGGGGTGTGGAGTGTGGGGGATGGCGTTGTGCTCCCGTTGCCGAGTGATTGTAGCGTTCTAGCGCAACATATGACTCAGGAGCCTCTCACAATATGCGGTCGCTGTGAGTTCAAATCCACCGCATACTGTCTGCCAGTAAACCTGCAGATGGTCGCGTGTTTCCTTCCGACTCTTTCCGGTTTCCTTCCACGATAAATAATGCTGGCCGCTGTCAAATATTCTTGAGTACCGCGTAAAAAAATCAATCGAAAAAATATGGCAAATCTTAGAGATGGGCATTTACCGTACTTTCTCTGGTCGGCTGTTTTAACGCAGAGGTTAACCTGGTAAGCAGGAGATCAAGGCTCAATCCCGAGTCGTGTCATGTATAAGATCAGACCGCAATAAAAGTGGCCATCTTGGTTTTTCTGACAGGACAAGTAATACTCGGACCGGTGTCGTGGGTGGGTGGGGCGTCATGTCTCCAACATTGTGTTTCACTAAGGCTGCACTATTTACAAGATTATGTACAGTATCTATATACAGGAACTATCCTGATGTGAAAGCGAAAATGATGAAGGTGACGTTAAATCCTAGGCAACGAGTGGACGAGTGAAACACTGCTGTATGTGATCATGTTATGACACGCGCAGTATGTGAGTGATACTTTTATTGGCAAGGCTGTTGTGTACAGATTCCTCTGTATAAAAACCCATGCAGCTGCTGTCGCAAAAATAAATAAATAAATAAACCAAGAAAGAAATAAAATACCTGAATGGGCGCAATCTGTTGAAAATATATACTATCGTTACCGTTGAATCCCAGCTTGGTGTACCACACCTGTAGACTCTCTATGCGCGTCTGATAAAAACAGAAAGAGGCAAGTAAGTATTGCTTATGGATCGAGCTGGAGGCTTCATTGGTACATCATTACAGAGGTTTCGTACCGTGACGTAAGCATTTTGTGTGGTCTCTGTAAAAATTAAGACGAAAACAGTTTAAGTTTTGATGCAACTCACAAATTTACACAGCTTCACTGACAGCATTTTATAAGTTACGCAACAAAATGGTCCAATTAAGGAATAAGCATCTCTCGTGCGTCATCAAAAAGGGCAGTAAATAATATAACGAAATTCTTCACCAGTTTCCATTTGGTTACATGCAATGCTTACAAAAAGATTGCATTTTTGGAATGTTTTGCCATCTACCGGTTTTATACTTACAAATACCCCTGAGAATTTAAAGCTGGCGTTTTGGGGTCCAGATGCAAAAGGTGACTGGATACAATCCGTGGATTCTTCTGGATGAAAACTCTGAATGATCAAATTGTACACGTATATTACAGATGAATCATTGAATGAATGATATATGGTTTAACGCCACGCGTCCAGTACTTAATCCATATGGTGGTGAGAACATGCATGTTATACGAGTCGCCTGTATTCAGCCGTCTCTAGAATCAGTCATAATCGCTACCAACACTGCCTTTAGTCGGTGTCACGTAAAAACCCAAGCTCTACACATTGATACGTTGGACATCCTTGTTATTACAAAGAAATTGCAAATAGAATACTTTTTCCAGTTCATAATGGTGGACTCCATAAGCTTAGTTTCGATATCAAGAACTCATTGCCTCAAGTGACAAGTTGCATGCTGGACAATGGGCGTGGAGAGTAATTTGTAAACAGGGTTTACATTTACTTCAGCAGTTCACCCTCTTTCAAAACATTGCTAATCTCCGCCCAATACCCAGCATGCCGCTGATTTTTTTAAAATTATGACGTCACCCGAGGCAATTTGTTCATATCGTCGAAACCGAGCTTAAGGAGTTTAACATTATGAATGAGAAAAATTGTTCTAACTTCCTTTTCCTAGCAGGAATATGAACTTCACACTAATCCCATATGTAGACCTTTTGTTGTTACAGGTTGCTGAATGAAGGCAATTTTGGTAGCGAGTATGATTTTACAGACAGTTGAGAATCGGCTCAGCCATGATTCTCTAAAAGAAATAGACTTTATAATCATGAAAAAGTAACCCGTATGTCTCACCTGCATGGTGCAGAGAAGGTACGCCTCATCTGTTAAATGTATCATCTGTAAAACGTCGATACAGTTTATATGTAATAGCTTACCATGGTTTCAATGACGATAGTAAGATCTCCAGTGCTCGTATCAGTTAGAGACACATAACTGCCGCCACGTGTCAGCTTTCCTACTCCTCTTCCGTGCGGCAGGTAATGCCACCCTGGGGACGTGAACTGGGTGGTGTGGGCTGTAAATAACAATGTGCTACTCACTGCTTTGCTCTTTGTAAGATTTAAAAATAGAAATTTATATCAAACTTAAAATTAGTAAATATTATGAATTTGCATGATGGAAAGATGTGAACTTTGAGTCGAACACGAAAAAGCAATCTTACACAAAGTAGTTTAAAATGTGTGTTTCTTTACATTTTTAGGATAAGTTTTTATTTAGAAAACATTTGGGAGAGCACAATAACGGCCGCGTGCTGTTGTAAAGTCTTAAATGACCTGCATCTGTGTTACTTTCTCACTTATGAGTCCAGCACACGTTGGCTTCCTGTTCGGTCCCACGTTTGAAGACCTGTTAACAGCCTGCGAGTGGTCATGGTTTCTCCCGAGTTCTTCGGTTTCTTCTCGTATAAGTGAAATATTCTTGAATACGACGTAAAACTCCAACAAAATAAATAAATATATAGTTGAATAGTATTATTTTCATTGTGCATCCTTCTGCATGATGGTGTTAGGTCTGCTTTATATAGTTTCCTTTACATCATTTTAAATGATTCTTGGAGCTTGACGAGCACTTATTTTCTCTCGTTGCTTTACCTGACACCCATATAGCAGCATCCACTGTGTAATGTCCACTCCAGGGCTCTAGCGCGGTCATTAAACCACTTCCGGAATGAGGCAGGCCCACGTAATATGACGATATGAGATTCCACGAGATTGTTCTGTCAGACAGCGTAAGAGAGAAGAAGGGATGAGCTAAACCGGCTATTCTTTTGTCTTTAATTGAACTTCATTGCACTAATCCAACAATGAGACGTGACATGGCAGAGAACCCGGGATTTGTCCAGTAAAAACTCAAATAACCCATTCCCATTGCCTTTTTGATACTTAAGAACGGTGGGTCTTAGATGTAAAAGTATCACTGTAGGTTTTACATGTTGGTTTATTTAAAATTGTTAGTCCCCGTAAAATTTGAGAAAAACATTCACTATAGTTGAACATAAAATGAAGAAAATGATTTACTTACGCTGTCATGAGCCCATTTACATAGTTCAGATTCAGCATCTACAATAAATTTACAAAATTTAGGACTCAATGATGTTTGTTTATCGCCGAACAATCAAACTACATATTCTTCAGAAACATATTATACTCTAACCTAATAAATATATACACAAATATACAGCGAACCAGACAGATTCCTGGGCCTAATGGTTAGAGCTTCCGCCTCGAAGTCGGGAGATCTGAGATCAAGCCGGGTTGCGTCATACAAAAGACTTAAAATGGTGCTTGTTGCTGCCTTACTTGGCGTCCAGCACGAAAAGGTAAAAACTAGGAAACAGGAATGGTTGTCAGTATAACGTGACTGGATGAGGTGTCATGTCTGGTACCCAGCATGATACTTCAGTGACGCATGAACTCTATATATATATACTTTATATATATATATTCAGCATTTTAGTTCATTCATCCATCATACCCTGGCTCTACAGGCTCCCTGGGGGCTGGATGCAAGCCCTGCAAATCCGTGATCTTCAGATGCCCACAGTTGTTTACCAATATTCACAGCCGCTTGGTCGGACAAAGAAGCCGGGTAATGAGTCCTAAAACGTACACATAAACCTCACCCAGTTTTGTCATGTGGACAAAATAAATATAAACGATTGAGTGGAAAGGTGCGTGACTATCATCCCATTTGTCCTGCTTGAGGTTTTGCACTCAATGAGAGCTCGTGAGGCCGTTCGCGCCACCTTGCGTTCATTCAACCAATTTCGCTTTATGCATGATTAATACTTTGTATTAATATACATGAAAGCATGTATATGTACTTATTTATTTGGTCGTTTAACGGTATATAATCGAGATTGTTTTACTTATACTATGGCTGTCAGCTATATGGGTGAAGGAAATCGGAGAACGCGTGGTAAACACCCACCTGTGGCAAGTCACTCACGAACTTACCCACATGTTGCGTAAAAATATACACACAACATTGCTCGAAGACAAGCAGGCTTCAAGAAACGTTGGACTACGTAAATAGCTCGCAAAGAGCGTAATGGATAGTTTATTGACACTTTATGTATTTAAACGTGGAAACTGGAACACACATCAGTAAAACATTAGAACTTAAGTTTTCCCTGTATAATTCATTTTACAACAATATACTTACCCACTCTCAAGAAATGAAGATATGGCAAACATTAAGTATACAACGGCGAAGTGTCAAAAGTATCTCCATGCAAACAATCCAATCCAAGACAATATATAACGACCACAGGCAAATCGGATCTCACCCAATGAAATCCACGGCTGCCTCCAACTGCGCGTCAGTCACCAGGTTCTCAGCGATGTCCCACCCGTGTTGATCAGGTGCACAAATTCTTATGTGCTCTAACCCTCGGGAATCCATCATCTTTCGTAAAATCTACAATGGTAAAATTCGACCAAACTATAGTTACATATTTTAAGATCATTCGCAAATTTTATTCACAGCTAATTTAAAAAATTACAAATGAAAAATGAAGATTCATTCATGAGTGTGGGGTGGATTTATACAAAATTATGTAGTTTAAGGTGTTTGGTGTATAATAGTGAAATTAAATACGGCAATAAAAGATGGGGATATTTTATGGCGAAACAGCTTAGCCTAGTCGGTTTGGGAAGAGGGCAGGGTGGTTATATAACTTTGAGTTATAGTTTTGATTCACCTTAATGTAAGTTGAACTGTAATTACGCTCATTCCAAATCTGTAAAAGGCAAAGGTTATGTCATCAGCAAGTAGGCTTATTATTGGCACAGGGCTACTGGAATTGGAATGCAAACATGACTTACACAATCACATTTTGATATTTACTTGACCAAATGATCAGAGAATACATCGTGTAGATATAATTTCCAACCACATGATCCATCTGGTACCATAGGACCTGCAATGACAAGTATGTTTCGTAGAAGAGCTCTTGTAGAATCGACAATGTCTCCAAATGGAGTAAATGGTATTATCAAAGACGGTGAACGAGTAAATATGAGCGTAGCAACGCAAATATATGTCACCAATTAACGGGTACAACAATTTCAACATGAATGAAATCAACAATACATGCAGAGCCATATCAAAAACTCACTCCAATGAAGTCAAGATTGAGATTATAGTACGTCTGCGCAGCCGTAATCCATCTGATGACGTAATCAGCAGTGACTTCCGGATCAGCAAACGCGTTGTAGGTGCCATTACCAACCCAGGCCGGGAATGCCCAGGGTAAGCCGTAGAGTAAGATGTCCGGGTTTCTCTGAAAGAGTTGTCAGGGTTAACTGGTAAGACTGTTCAAATACAAATTCAAATATTTTGTATTCAAATACGGATTTTTGATCATAGAAATTTGCATAAATCAAATGAGTGAAGTGCCATTCGTTATCTCTTGTATAAGCTCAAACTAAAGCCAAAACTATAGACAAAGGTTTTACCAGACGTGACAATGTGACAACCTGTTGATGGCACGTTAACAGTCTTAAAACCTCTAGACAAAAATGTTAATAATATATATCACTAGGCGACCTATAAATTCGGGGCATGCACGAATATAGAGTGTGATTCCAAAGTTTATAAAACTTTTCCTTCAACAAAAAACCCCAAGGACTTAGTGCCTCGCCGATGGTTTACTATGGTGTTCTGTGACTAGATGTGGGATCCAGATAAAAGCCTGAATCTTCAGCCATATGCGTAAAAGCATTCTGACGAGTTCAGTGGTTGCACAAGCCCCGCAGTGGCGAGTTTAACAACAATAAAAATGTCTTATTTATTGGCTTCTGATCACACAGAAACGGTGAAGAACACACACGTGACATTTCATCTTTGTCGGAGTATTTAAAGCTGTTCATTAGACGGATAAACCGTGACTGGTTTCTTGAGCATGCTGCTTCGATGACACAGTTACAGTCGGTATCTTGACGTGTTAAAGCTACAATTCACTTCTAAGAATTAAACCGCACCTTAAAGACAAACTCGGGTATTTTTGGTAGCATAAATCGCATGTTTGTATGAATGAGTGAGTGTTTGGGTTTTAACGTCGTATTTAACAATTTTTCAGTCATATGACGTCTGTTATGTGCACGACTGCCGTCAGCTTCTAAATTTAGCTTGCCACTGTTTACATGTGCTGAGTTCATGGCCTGCTGTCTGCTTCTGCCTTAGAGTGTCCCAGAATACCCTCAGTTCGGTGCCTGTTTGTTTACATCAAGTGTTCAGGAATTTCCTTATTCTAGACAATTCCACCAGGCTATATAAGACCTATGAAAGCAGGTCAAAGGGAGAGAACGGAGAATTATTGAGAGTTTTGGATGCTTTCACTGTGTATTACTTTAGTAGGCCTTTTGTGCTGAATTTTGGAGTCTTTATAGCCTCGGGCTTTGTTATATCCTATCTCCACCGAGCACTTGTTCAGTCTGAACTTGTATATTTAATTTGTGCTCTTTTGTACACAGTGCTTATTAGTACACGGACCCTGTCTGTGGAATTTTGTGTATATCTCGTCATACACTCAGTTATACTGTGGATTTTCCCTCTTATTTGTGCATTTATGCCTGTATGGTTTTCCGCATTGTGGAATATATACGTCCGTTTGGACTTGACACCGTTGTACATGCAAGTACTTTAGTATTTGTATAGATACTATCCTTTCTTGTAAAAGTTAAGTACTTTAGTATTTGTATAAGTCTTATTATCTGTTCTTGTTAAAGCTAATAAATTGTTGTAAAATAAAATCTGCTGGTTTTGGTTACTTTTTTGTGCGGCTAAACAGTCGTGTATTTCGAACAAGCCATCTCGACAGTTTGGGTCGTAACACGTCAAAGAAGTTCTTAGAGAGCATGTAATGTGCCTCCTTGTTGCAGGATGGATTTCCACCGCCATTTTCTCTAGTGCTGCTTCAACGAGACGATTTACCGAAGCCAAGTAAGCAGTTTCAAGATTTGCAATGCAAGATATGTCTCTAACTGAATACTGCTGGGGGCACTGATCTGGTAACACGGCATGCACACAGATATGACACACTATAAATTTCTGCACTGTTATTTTGGGCCTAGTTAAAATATATCAGAATTTTGTCTGTTTTGTATAGAACTGAAAACTGAAAAAAAAAATTTTTTTTGAGGTGACAAAATGATATGACTTCACTTTCAGTTAAAAGATTATTTGATATCTGGTAGCGAAAAGCGCAAGCTGAATATGGTGGTATGGCATGGTACCACGCGAAAGTCGAAGGGACACATATTTCAATGGCTGAAATTAATAAATTGACTACATAAATAGTAAGGAAAATCAGTGCCCTCGTGTAACCTGCACAACGCCTTAACAATGCTATTACCTTTTTGGCCTCCGTCATTAGCCACCATTCGTAACCTCTCTGGTAATTCTCATCCCAACGCTCGTGCATGTGAGAAGCTTCGCCGCCATCTTCATACATACACAGAAAACGAGCAACATTGATGGACTGGCAAACTCTACATAAGCCTTGATATAATTTATACAAAAACTATGCAATAAAGAAAGAAAGAAAGATAGAAGACACAGTGATAATTTATCTATGCTTAAATGTCAATGTCGAGTTGTGGAAAATTGACGAAGGAAACAGAAGAAAGTGCCCTATGTAAATGAACACACTGTTATGCTGGGCAACTTTCGACTGAGTATCACTCACTAACTGATGTGAGCATAGGCCGCGTAGACCACATGTCCGACTTACTCAAATGCTCTGACTTATTGTTAGGTTCAGAAAATGAAATACGAATATCCTTCTTGTGATTTAACTCTAGCAGATTTTATTTCACTGTGACCGAAGGTATTTGTGTAGTTTTGATTCAGTATTCCTACCGGAGCTCTGGGCGTCTCCACCGATTTCAACTTTGAAGATGTGCAAAGAGGCTCCAAAGTTGGGCTGAAAAAAGGTTAGTTGACAGTTATTTCGCAAATAATCCCTCGCATTGGAGTCGCATTTATTTCAAAACCACCACATTTATGATTACAATTGGCTTATTTATAATCCAGAGTTCACGTACCAAAATGTTAGGTGGACGAAACGAGTGCCTGTCTATCGCCAGGTATGAGGCAAACCTGCGATAAAGCAACAGTCGAGGGCTGGATTCGAGCCTGCCACCCCAGTGATCAGGGACCGTTGGCTGTGGCGAGGACATATTTACCAGTCACCTACGAGACGCCTATGTCTTAATAAGTTAAACAATTATAATTAATAAAATAAATGTTTAATGGATTGCTTGCTGTGCTGCTGTTTTAATGCACACATTACCTTAAACAAGAAGTCAAGAATTTCATTCCTTTGTTTTTCTGGATAATTAACCAGGAGTCGTGATGTCGCCTGAAAATGTGAAATCATTGACATCTCTTACTTCAATCAATCAATGTATATTCTTGCTGAAAATACAAATTTACTCGAACCTCTTTTGACAGCATATTTCGCTCTTAACACTGAGCTGGACAATCTGATGAACAGTAAGGATGACCAACAAGTACCGTTTAAACGGACAGAATTAATTGTGTTCCCTCTATAGGTGAATATACCTGACACAAAAGCAGTACAAGCATGTGTGAAGAGCATAGCTTTTCGTTTGTGTAATGTACTCCTTTAGCTTAAACCTCATGGGGTATAATAACTGACTTCAGGCTAATAAAACCAAATCAGCGAGGTGATAATTAGAATCTTGTGACACGTAACTGATGACCTCGCGGTACTGTACTGATGCCGAATCAAATGATTGTTGATTTCAGTCACACCATAATATAATGTTGAATTTGTGGTCTAAGAAGTTCGCATTTGGACAGATTTGTCTTCATGTAACACTGATAAGGTGTTTCAGTTTTCTCTAACACACACCACACTTCAAATATTAATTTAAACTAAAACTGGCATTCTTGGATCGGCAACAGACACTCCAGAACCATACCAGTCAATTTATCTGTCATCATTCAAACCAGTGTCAATCCGTCCGTCACCATGCACTCTCCTTGTCGTTCTGTGGAAGGTTTTCTTGATTTATGCACCTACTATTTTGCCTGATATTAGACATAACAACGCTGCTGGCCTGAAATTGTAGTCGGTAAACTTCTGTTGTCTTCCCCAATCTTTGTATCTACTTTTGCTAACTCTGTCCTGTGTATAGTCTTCGACAGAGTGACAATCCTACTGCCCTTCGCCAAATTCACGTTACTAATGCGATCTTACCCCACCGCCACTAATAGACCCTATGCCATCAAACTGTCGCCCGTAGTCATCGTTGCTGACACCGTAGACATTGTCATCTGCCGACGACCTCTGGTAACGTAACACCAGAAAAACAACGACGAATTGAATGACTTTCATGATGCTCGACCAGGACTGAAATAGCACGTTTCAGCTTGTAGTTCAGAAGTAATTCATATCACTGGTAAGGTCAGCAGTCAATTGTCATTGACAGATAACGATCCAGATTGTCAACCTACATTAAAGTCTGCTTTACATTTGATTGCAGGCCATGATTTGAAATCTAAACGAGACTTTGTATCCACACCTTAAACTGGCCCTTCAGATTCCAGTCTGGAGGCCATTCAAACACAAAGCGCCGGTTAATAAGTGATTTGTCAATACATGGAATGAGGTACATGTAGAGAAGAAAAAAATACAAAAATGTGCCTGATTTAAGGTTACTGGGTTTCCACGATCCCCCCATTTAGCTCCTATGTTACCCCAAAACGAACAGCTTGGCCTCATGGGTAAAAAATTGTGTTTCTCTTCCAGCCCCGATATGCTGGTGCCAAGCTGTAATAGATTGGCCTAAACACTTGATGGCACAGTGACTTAGGCTGCATGTCCTAACTTCAGAGCCACAGCCAGGGATCTCAGTGAAGTTAGCTCCCAGTTCCCAGAAGAATCTTTAATTTTGTACGTAGAACCAAGAACTAGGAATTGGCAGATAACTTCACATCTGAATATGGAAACGAGAATTGGGAGCTAACTTCCCAAACATTATATTAATCTAGGGTTTGACGGGAACTCGACGAGACGCACTATATAGTTTCCTTTGCCCATAAACTCACATGCTATATAAGTGAAAATACCTTGTGTTGGGCGTAAAGCACTAAACAAAGTAAATAAATAAATACAAAAACTTAGAGTATAAAACAAGACTGACACTACCTCTCCAGGTTATATTATACACGGTCAAATTTGCAGACTTGACAATTTCTTGATTCGAATTCCTATTCAGTACTAGTGTACTCGTGGAAACTGTTTTCATAAACAGTACTGCAATTCCTTTAAGACTGCCAAACTTTCCTGAATCGAAAATGAAATAAAAAAAATGAAGAAGGCCATTGTACTGTGATTGGTAGAGGGTTAACAGAGAAGAGAGTTTTTTTGTATGTTCTGTACATCCTGCTCAAGAAACAAGTAACAAACCGTAGCAATTTCTGTGGAATCCATTCCAATCAACGCCCATATTTTGCTATAGCTCGGTTTGCACACACAATTTTCTGTCCACATCCTTAAAAAAACACCCTTCAAACAGATTAATCAGTGCTTGATCTTCTTATGAACGATTTAGGCTATTTTTGATCAGAAAGGGATCATCACTGATATAAATTGGATTATGCCATGACTTTCGCTTTGAGATCAAGGCAAAAGTACACACTTTTATGAACAAAAAAGTCTTCAGTATCATTTAAAATAATTTATTATCAAGACATTTGTATTTTCCGGACTCTGGAAGGGAGCTCCACAGCGCTGACAGTCAGAGGCCACATCCCACCAATAATCCCTGCCTGAATGGAAACCCCAACTGCCACAGCTGCTTCTGGGTCAATTGAGGTGTTCGGTTTTTTGTTGAAGTATGTCTGGATTATCTCCCTTACTTTTGGAATGCGAGTTGAGCCTCCCACTAACACAATCTCATCTACATCGTCTTTGAGTAATTCCACTGACTCCAACACTTTTGATATCGGCTCCAGAACCTTTTTGAAAAGATCTGAATTGATTTCCTCAAACTTAGTCCTTGTCACAACTTCTTTGAATTCTGTCTTTTCTGGGAATGATTCAAGTGGTAAGTGAATTTCGGCTCTGTCCTTGTAGGTCAAGCTGAGCTTCGCAGCTTCTACGTGAAGACGCAGATTTTGCAAGTCCTCCTTGTCCACCAGATCTCTACCATAGCGTCTGTTGATTATATCCAATAAGTACAACATCAGCCGCTGGTTGAAATCCTGTCCACCCAAGCGGTTGTTACCTGGCAAAGACATCAACCAAAATGAACAGTGTAAAATATACATTTATATTTTGGATCGTACGTGGGAAAGTCTATCTGCTGATGATTGTCAGTTTCCTCCCACCATAACGCTGTCCGCAGCCCTGTAAGTGAAATACTCTTGAGTATGACGCAAACCACTGACCAAGTACCGGTATAATATGACCGGCGGTACGGCCATGCATATTAATTCTGACCGGGATGGTCAATCTTTGAGTTGTCCAGTAATTGTCCATTATATGGTCACCACAATGGAACAACAGCCACACTCCAAGCCCTGTGTAGTCAACATTGGTTCATTATTATAGCTGTAAAATGGAGAGTGGATGGAGAGACCGGGCCTCAGAGGTTCATCTTAGTCAACTCTCCAGCCCGATCCTAACTTGTCCCTCTAGCAGAGAGCACTGTTTATATATAATCTCTAACAATACAAACCTTACTTAACCAGGGGTAACCGTGCTGTTGACTTAAACAATAGTTTCTGTATAATCATTCTCAGACACTTGGTAGATTACATTCAATGTTACATCCTTATAAACAAATTAGGTGCTGTAGTGACATACGTGCATGTAAAATGTATACCAATTCTTTGGTCATAATAAAATCAAGCAAGTATATTATGAATTTTAATTAATCAGAATTTGCTGTATTTTAATCAAAGATATGCATCTGCAGTGAATAAAATGACATTAAGAATAATACAACTTTTAAATGGGTTTTCAGATAAGCCTACTTTAGGGCTGGAAGACTAACTATTTTTGTCTTGAATATTACATGTCTATAAAGATGCAGGGATTAGAGGAAGTTCGGCCTACAACACACTGAATGTTTCACGAGTTGTACTGATGTACATCATTGTGTTACATTGTGTTAAGCTTCCATTAAAATACATTCTGTCATGCAAAAAAGACATCAGCAAATCTGCATTTTAGAGCGACGTTCTGTATATTTTGCACCATTGTATGATGTTGTATCTCACTTTACCTCGAGCATGGACCATCCTCTTTACCAGTGAACTCTTACCTGCCATGGCCTGGGTGAGGAACATGCCCCCCTGGACACTGAGCAGCGACACGTCCAGCGTGCCTCCTCCCAGGTCCACAACTAGGATTGTCTGCAGGCTGGGGTGTTTGTGTAGTCCATATGCTAGAGCCGCAGCTGTGGGTTCATTGATGATTCTGAACACCTCAAGACCTGAAATATAGAAAATATGCGACTGCTGGATTGTTGGATAGGACTACAACAATACCCTTTTTAAAAACTCTAGAAACCAAATTGCTGGCAGAACTTTAAAGTTTTATTTTATAGACTTTAAATTATGTTTATGTTGTGCAACAAATATACATTAGGACACCTACCAGCTATATTGGCCGCTTTTCTGGTGTAATTTCTTTGTAAGTCATCAAACTCTGCCGGCACAGACATGACGGCCTTGGTAACAGGAACTGTCACGTTACGTTCTGCTGCCTCTTTTAGCGTAGATAACAGGATGGAGCCTACCTCCTCAGGGGTCACTTTTCTCTCCGTCCCATTCACTGACACAACATACCGAATCATGCCATACTCATCTGCTTCCAGCTACAACAAATATCAAAAATTGTGTGTTAAGATTGCTGTCAGACCTTCAGACCATTGAGGAACTTTATTTAGATCATAAAACCATTTAACAGATTCCTTGCATTGTTACAATTACTACTGAGCCACTGGATAGAATAAGAAAATGTATATCTCCCATCCACACTTAAAGTGCCAGTCAAGCTTCAAGAATTGTTTAAAATGATGTGAACAAAACCATATCAAGCAGACCTAACATCATCATTCAAAAGGATGTACAATGGAAATAATACTATTCAACTATGTATTAATTTATTTATTTAACTGGTGTTTTACGTCGAATTCAAGAATATTTCACTTATACCCATGACCACCCACAGGGTGCTGCAAGACCATCCCATGTACATTTGGTGAGGAAGCCTTTGTCACTCTACATGTACATTAGCAATCTTGAGCCACACCAGGTAGAAGTACAAAAGACACAAAAATTTCATTTCTCTATGACATATTTGTTTATATAATTGAAGTACGGTATTTTCCACTGTATCTTCTAATCTTTATCAATTAACCCTGCTTTTAAGACAGACAGGTATTGATACTGGTGCAGCTCTCAAAACTTTGCTAGACAATATTACTACACTTTATCTCACAACACAGCTTCCGTCCAGGACACCAAAATAAGACACACATCGATACGATACCAGTATGACCTTGTGTTCCTTTTTGTTAATGACACATAGTAAAAAAAGTAAAATGTTTAATGCTTCTTCTTAACAGAGAATTCAATGCCAAGCTGTTTTTATCAGAGGGGTAAAGTCAGCATGCCTCACCTTAAATGAGTATTGTTTCTGAGCCTCCTTGAGTTCTATTTGTGTATGTGGTTTGCCTATAAACCTCTTTGCATCATACAGCGTGTTCTTTGGGTTATGATCTGCCTGAGCTAAAGCCTTGTATCCCACAACAATACCATCTTCACTGAAGCAACAAACACAGTCATTAAATGAAATTACTTTAAAGGCTGTGTATCCTGCTGGATACTAATACATTGGTTAAGCAACAACATTTGCACAGTAATACAAAATGATTTGATTTATTTTATTTATTCGATTGGTGCTTTTTTATTGGTGCCGTATTCAAGAATATTTCACCTATACGACAAGAAACCCACCACCATTCGCAAGTTGCTGACAGACCTTCTCACATACAGCCTGAGAGGAAACTGGCATAAGGTGGACTTGAACTCTCAGCAAATGCTGCATTGGCAGGAGGTTCCTGAGTTATTGCGCCACGCTGACATGCTAACCCAAAATAATCTGAAAAATATCACTACCACCTTATTAATTTTAACACTATGAAAAGAAAAATAGATTACTTCCATTATATCTTGCGAAAATAATGTTTGATGTTCACTTTTCATATGTAAGTATAAGATGATGTAAATAGGGTTTAACTTGTAGCTATGATATGGGCAAATACATGTATCTATTAAATTTATCCTGCACCAGAAAAATTTACATATAATACTTTCTCAGTAAGTTTCAATACTTCTTTACCTGAAGGCAACAATGCTGGGAATACATTTATGACCATCCTGGACTTCTAAAACATCAGCATTACCTGTTACAGCATGATAAACTCCTACACAGGAGTAAGTCGTTCCTAAAACAGTTCGATTGACAAGTAAGAATCAAAAAATCAAATGTTTCTATGTCAAACAATATAAGCCTACTGATTAGTGAAATATTAACCATCTATGCTTATAACGTTAAATCAGAAGCATCAACAGTTTTGGTGAAATATAATGTCATGTTTAGTGCTCACTGCATAATGAAATAAAACCAAATGATATAGGGTATTGTAATTTTTTTAAACTTTGTAAATTAATAGATTGCGTCAGATAATGGTGGCACAAACAAATATGTTTACTGTCCCATAGAACCCCAGCACAAAAATGATTTTGCTCACTGAGTGATTGAATTAACCAACACACCTAAATCAATACCCACTATCTTGGGTTTGGGAGGAGGAAGATATATCTGAGCAAAGTAACCAGCCAGCAGCAGGGCCAATATTGAAGTACCTGTGAAAAGTAAAGCACGAAAACATACATATGAGGATGACAGCTTTTAAATGTGACATACTGCAATATTACTTAACAGGACATAAGATTTATTTATTTATATATTTATTTATTTGCTTGGTGTTTTACGCCATACTCAAGAATATTTCACTTATATGACCACGGGCAGCATCACAGTGAAAAGAAACCGGGCACAGCCCAGGGGGAAACACACAACCATCCGCAGGTTGCTGAAAGACCTTCCAACTTACGGCCGGAATGAGGAAGCCAGAATGAGCTGGACTTGAACACACAGTGACCACATTGGTGAGAGGCTCCTGGGTCATTGTGCAATGCTGGCGTGCTTACCCCCAGCCACGGCCGGAGGCCTCACAGGAAGTAAGAAAATAAAAGTTAACATTTGAACATATCTTTCACATCAACCTTAATATTTTGACAAAGTAAAGTTAGTTTTAATCCAGATGAATTTTCAATTCACAATAATTATATTCAGATTCAAGGTCTCAATGCTACAGATACTAGGCTCGTACGCCAACACTAGTGAGTACCTGTCGTGAAAATTTAGGAAGCAATTGGCCAACACGCAATCAAATACAAATAAACAAGGATAATGATTAAAACTATACCAATGATATGGCAACAAATTTAGCTCTCAGCCTCACCCAAAATAATAAACGTGGCACCCATGGCCTGTGTTGTCCTGCGTCTGAATGATCGGGGCAGATGTTATCTGACGCTCTTCTGACAGTGACAGTGACACCAGCAACGGCGTTGTTGTTGTTGACCGACTACACATAGAATAACTACGAAACCTGCTTGTAATCGCTCAATGAAACAGTCATCTATCCGGTAAAGTAGTGTATCTTGTCCTTTTGATCAACACTATCGTTTCTCATTGAATCTAGCCATTAAAATTCCATACAAAGTTGTTCCTCTTCGTTAAGCCATATGGATGAAAATGTTTTGACACCTATGCCGGAAGTACACGTGGATTTCGGAATTACCCAATCAAATTTCACCCCGGCCCAAATATATTGACGTTAGGTGTCATTTGTTTAAAGTTGGCGATATAACATCACCAAAGCAGACTTCTAGCACATTATAACACGTGAGAGGTTAATACTTGCTATCCTGATAAGAGAGTTGATCGCAAATTACGTCTGAGTTTAATTGAGCACCGGTACATTTAACAAACTTTAAACCCCACACTCCACTCTCAGGTGCACCACCCACCGCTCTGCATCATTCCGTCAATACATGACCGAAAGACCAAAAGATTGGGCTACCTGCATTCAAAATCTCAGGTGTCAGAGAACTACATTCTTAGCAAAATTACAGATTTTTTTTCACAGACTACACGACTGAATTCTTACATGACCTAGAAAGATCAAGTACATGTAAGGGCCGCCAGGTGTGTAGGTTATGAGTGTCCGCGGCGACCCCCCTGCACTTTTGTAGAGACCCTCCTTGATTGTATATTTCTAATAAGACGTCAACTACATGTTCAATCACGCCAAGCTGTAAATCTTAAGACTGACAATATGTTTTGTTGGCATGGATAGAGGTGCACTGAAACGCTAAGTGGAGCTGTGTGGGGTCGGTAAGCCGAAGTGTTAGTCGCCATTTGAGGTCTTTCTGTCGTCAAATATGTGTTAAGTTTGCTCAAGACAGGTGTCAGACTGGATTAATACCGATTATGATTGATTGATTAAGATGATTTCATGCAAAGGGTTTTAAATATTCCGACGTGAAACAATGTCGAGATCAGCAAAACACGGAAAGGTAAGAGAAAAGCATAGGCACACCTACGTAGTTTCTGCAAACTATGCATGTCTTTCCAAGTTTGACTCCATGTAAATCTACACATTAGGCTATATACCTTACCTGTATACAGACATTAAGCTTACATATTTCAATTTTTATGGTTGGATATTTTGAATTTCTCGAAACTGGCTTAACTAATATCGCCAAATGCATATTAAAATTATATGTTATGTGTGCTGATCAGATTATACATCTTGGTTTTCTGAGAAATTATAATATATTTATAATAATTATAATTTATAACATAAAGTAACTGTTCAACACTACAAAAATGTCAGAAAATAATTGTCGTACGCCCACGTGTACCTATCTTTGGATGCCGGAAAAGTATTTTCTTTAATGAGTAAGACAGTTTAACACCAAGATATACACGTGTACAGATGTATAAAACGAAGTGCAACATACTTTATATATACTTTCCTAATTATACTATTCGAGTTGATGCATGGGGCCACTATGTCGATCTCATTAACTAAAAACGGCAAATAGGAATGTACAGCAATGTTGTCCTGTATATATGCGGCAACGTATGCTAATCTGGGATTAATTATATCCGTTTACATGTTAACTAATCGTTGATTTAATCTTCTTATTGAATTAACAAACTGTTGAGGCATATAAACTCCGACATGTATAAGTCCATATGTATACACATGTACATGGCTGTTCTATATGTCACAACTACTCACATGTACAACCTTACAGATCTTTGTGTGTAGCCAAGGCGAACGTAACTGAGTTAACCAATGTGTAAAAGAATTTGTTACCATGCTGTTTCAGAAAGGTAAAGACAAGCGACATGCCAAAGACCATGCGGTAAGTAATGTATAGGACACGCCAATATTTAGCTCAAACTACTTTGAACATAATTACTCCGATCTAGACTATGGCTGTTTTCCTTGTTCTGACTTCACAGGACTTCAACTTGGCAGTATATGTATAATAAGCATATGAAGTCATATTTTGTATCTTTGAATTGAAAGCAGGCCTAGTATGACTATCAATCGACTATTTCAGCACAAAAGGTGAGGGTTCAGGGACCGCATAGGCCCCGGAAGCTTTGGGATTCTAGACGATTGGAGATGCCCTAAAATCGTTTTACGGGGTTTTTATCCTTCACATTTTTGTCCATTGTAAATTTATGTACCTAACAGACCTGTGTATGGGCCTATTTTTTAATTTTTTTTTTATCATTTTTTTTTTATGAAAAGTGATACGGCTAAGACCGTACGGACCTACAGCTTCAGTTTCGATCGAGCAGACATGTATGTCAGAATAATGTTTTGAGTGCAGCCTCAGTGATTAGGCTTTGGCTATAAATTGGCGAATCTCACGTGTAATACTTCGAGATTACTGCGGGTAAAATTAAATAAAAAGATATAACTTGAAAAAAAAAAGCAATAGAAGAAAAGGAGAATAAAACTGTTGTGTACTTTTAATTGCGAAATGAATGTCTTGTAATCTGTCTTTTAACATTGGTTAACTTACCCCTACTCAATGCCAGCAAGTACTCTCTTCTGGCTGGAGGTAGGAAGTTCTCACATAGCAACCGTGTCAAAATGGCCACGAAGAGTCAGACTAAACTCGGCGGCGCACAGAAAACCAGCAGTAAACCTTCTCTGACCTCGATGAACACAGTTTCGTCGGTAAAAAACCTTAAAAATGTGCCTGGGAAAGTGGAGGTAATCATTTTCAAAAACCCAGTGACGACATTTGCTGAGAAACGGTTATCATCGTCGTGTCGAAAACTGAACATTTTGTAATACTCTAGGGTTTGTGTGGTAATGTGCAAAAAATGGAGTGAACGGTTCAAAGTAAACATTTATGAATTATTTGATCGTCCAGTATGTACGTCACAGTATACTCGTATATAGGAAAGAATGTGACAGAGAGAAATGAAGACAGAAATAAGACGTAGCATTGTGTGTAAGACTGGTAACTTACAGGATTTATTACGTATTTGCTTTTGTTTAAATTTGATTTGATTTTTTTGTAGGAGGATGTTCCACAAGGAGAGAAAGAAGGAGCTTTGGCTTTTCAGGTGTTATCTGAGCAGAATACCAAAGAAATACTGGGTCTATCTATAGAGGACATACAAAGGTCAATACTGATTTAAGTATAGCAACTTGTTTTCATTATCAGGCTTTTTCTCCCTTTTCATCAGGCTCATAATATTCTTCATGTAATGTTGTAAGTTCTTGCAATGGGACTATAATTAAAAAAAAAAGCTCTCAACACTATAATCTCCACTGTAAATAGGGACCCACTCAGATTGAACAATGTTGAAGTGTACCTGTCAGATAAGATTTATTTATTTATATGATTGGTGTTCTACACTGTACTCAAGAAATGGCGGCCAGCATTATGGTGGCAGGAAGTTAGGCAGAGCCTGGGGGAAACCCAGCACCATCCACAGGCAGCTGACAGGCTTTCCCACATATGGCCGGAGAGGAAGCCAGCATGAGCTTGACTTGAACTCACAGCGACCGCATTGGTGGGAGGCTTCTGGGTCATTGCGCTGTGCTGGTGTGCTAACCCTCTCAGCCACAGAGGTCCCTGTGAGATAAGACATTATTGGGGAAAAAAGATATGGGTGATTTTTCCATGTTTTTTGTCGAAATACCATGTTTTCATTCACTAGCTGTTATATTTAGCCGGATTAAATACTGAATTCTGTGTGATTTTCTCTTGCAGAAAGTTAGCTGAGCTATTTTCCCTGACTCAACACAGTGTTGACTTAAAAGATGGAGCCATTCTAGATTACTTCACATGTGGAGTTTACTGGGCTAAGGGGATGTCATTCACTTTACGACAGACATCTGGATTCTTCACACTACTTCATACACTTTTAGAAAATGTTAAAGGTACATTTTTTTTATATTGAAACATGTCGTACATGTATTTAATTATGCCTATCAAGTGCTACAGATGCATGAACTGCTATAAGATAACTATACAAGGGTATCCATCATGAAAAGTATTTAAAAATATACAATTTGACAATGAAGCACTGTGTAATGAAATTCACTGGTATATTATTTGGCATGAATTAGCTTATGCCTGAGAGACAGTACATCAGGCAGTGTGTTATTTCTTTGTAAGTGTATATAATATCAAAAACTAAACACTTCATAACCTGTGAATATTACTGTAGAAACCAAGAAAAAGACATTTTATTATGGTATGCCCATTTTGACTGCACACAGGGCAGTGTAAGAATTGCATGACAAAATTTTCCAGTCATTGTTACAGATCACCACTTGTCACTGGTTGACAACATGAAGGCGTTCAAGAAGATGATGTCTGGAATTGGTGTGGAATCACCGCTTTCAAGTGGAGGACTGGATTTCTTCGATGTGGATCATGCCAAGCTTATATCGGATTATGTCTTTACAAGGTTAGCGTAGATCAATGCATGGCTTCACTAAATCATTACTTTGACACACTTGACCTAATGCCAACAAGTTTTGCAGTTTTCAGCATTTCAGATGTTTTTTGTTTCTACCGTGTTTTGAGTACATTCTTTTTAGAGAATACAAATTTATGTACATGTATATGGAAAGTTTACATTTATATCTAGCAAAAAGTTATTTCGGAAAAAATGTGTTTGAGGGTTGTTTAGATGTGACAGTAGAGCTGGAGTTCTAAGTTTAATTTATAAGTGAGCTCATCCAATAACATGTATCCCACTATACATTTATAAAATGTTGAAACACATCATCTGTACTTTTGTTTTGTAGTTTCTTCCAGCACTATAAGCTATATGAGTTTGTGTTCAGTCACACACAAGCAGAAGAAATCATAGGAGCTGATGTAAGTGCATATATAGACCTGCAGATTTTTATTTTTTTTCACTTTCCTAAAGAGGCATGTCTTTGTCATTTCTGACCTAGTGTGCTGTAGCTCAATTTATTTGCACGAGCAAAATTTATTTTCAACACACAGAGACACAGTTCTGACAACACATGTGTAAAAATGTTTGGTGAAATTGAATCATGAAGCTGTCTATAAAAAGCGTTATGTAGCGACTGCATACATTTGAATGATGGTGGTGCTGCAAATTATTTGTCTCAATATTTATTTCCAATTTTGCAGCTGGACATTGAAGTTGCTAAACCATCAGAGTTGCCATACCCTGCCCCATTGGATGAAGGTGTCAGTGAGGAGATGTATCAGAGTTACATTGCCACTCCCCCTCCGTCTCCAGAGCCTGTGGTGTGTATAGTCGCCTGTTTGATCATTTTAATGCCTGAATAAAAGGCTATTTAACTCATGCCTATTCTTTATTTATTGTACAGAAGATGTAATGCAGCCAGTGACTTCTTGATTCTGTATGCTAAACCAGAGCTTGAATTTAAACGCATGATGTTAAGAAATCTATTACAAGTAACATATGGACAATAAAGGCTAAAATATCCCACGAAATAATGGGAGTCAAAGGCTTCCAGACTTCCTGGTTTAGCTTAGAGAATAAAGATGTGGTATTTTTGTGAAATTATTGTATGAATATTATAGATAAAATTCATTTCTATAAAATGAATTCATCATGAGGTAATGGGAGAAAAAAAATGCTTTTTGTAGGTGGTACCAGAGGTCAAAATTGACCCAATAGAGACGGAGACAAATATCTTTGAGGAGTTGACAGTAGATGACGTAAGAGAAGTGGTGGAGAGTGTGGCACAGGAAATGCTGACAGGACTACAGGTAACTTAAATATATTTTACAAGGGTTATGCAGTAACAGTGTATGTCTTTTTCATGACTTGTCTTCATATAGAATGTTCAGTTTGGGCTTTTTGTCAAGGGATTTGTCATGTAACTGGCAAGGTAGTAAGATCTCTTTAGCCTGGTTGTTGTAGTTTCATCTTTTGTGTACTATACTTACCTAAACATGACAGTATATTAATCTTTAGTGACGGTGGGCCAAGGATATTACTAATAACTATGTAACCATGAGGTCAGAGCAGGACTTTACAATTTTAGTACACAAATGCTTGTAATCACAGAAATCGGAATAGATGGAGACAATATGCAAAGTGACATGTTTAATTTGGCAAGAAGTGAAATAAATGACTGGAAATTTAGGATAGTTTTCAATATACCAGTGGTGAATTTATGGAGTTCTGTTTTTTTGTGTTTTTAACAGACTGAATTACTCAAAAAACTGCGAAACAAGGAGGGGGATATTTTAGCTCGGATCAACAAAATCCATCAGGTAGCAGAGACTTGAGTGCAGAAATTTACAATGAATTTACTTTGTTTTGTATATATACATCAAATATTGATAAACTTCAAAGTCAAAACTTTCAAAACATAACAAGAACTCCCCATGTCCTAAAGGGGAAAAGGTAATGTTAAGTATTCTTTTTAAAGCAGTACATAGTTTTATGTATTGATCTCTTGTAAGCCACCTAATCACACATCTGTCTCAAGTGAAAAACGTTGACAGATAGAATGTAACCAGCATTTCTCCATTCTCTGTTAAACCTGAACTGTGATAAAAAGAACGGTTACTTGAAACTTAATTGCCTACTTTCTTGTTATGGTGAATTAAATAAACGTGTACAATACCATTTTGCAGGTGTCTGGATTGCATAAACAAGCTGTGTGTAAATGAATATCTATTTATTTTATTTATTTGATTGGTGTTTTATGCGGCAATCAAGAATATTTCACGTATATGACGGCGACCAGCATTATGGTGGGAGGAAACCAGGCAGAGCCTGGAGGAACTCACGACCATCTGCAGGTTGCTGGCAGACCTTCCCACTGACGGCCGGAGAGGAAGCCAGCATGACGTTGACTTGAACTCACAGCGATCACATTAGTGAGAGACTTCTGGGTCATTACGCTGCTCTAGCACGCTAACCAACTGAGCCACGAAGGCCCCGTGTAAATGAATAATACATGTGACTGTTACTGATCTTATGCTGGATTTACATTTAGGTGGGTGACAAATTCTGTACACAGATGAAATGGGTTGTATGTGTTTAAGGCAAATGGCAAGCATGACGGTGTCCAGTTTAATGTATTATCTGTCCAGTGAATAATTCAATCAATCAATCTATCCACCAGTCATATTGTTCGCCCTTGAAACGGCTGTCCTGAAAAACCACGTGGACTGAGTTTTCTTTGTCACAGGTGTGATAGGATCTTTACTTAACCGCTTATACTCAGCTCATTGATTTATTTGATTGGTGTTCCGTAAGGAAGAACATTTCACATATATGGCCGTAGCCAGGTTTATAGGCTGAGGCAACAGAGCATGGGGAAAAACTGTCGCAGTAACCCGTTTTACTTATTTGTCCCATGGCTACGCCTAGCACAAGTACCATGGCGACTCTGGGTGAACGCGTGGAAGTTACGCCAAACGCAAGTTGTGAATGCTCTGCACAAGCGGCCCATGTTGCTGACAAATCTCCTGTTGTGAGAAAACCGGGCACAACCAGGCACATGCTCGTCAGGCTGATAAAAATCTCCCGGTTGAGAAAAACGAGAGGGAGAAAACCCGGAGGCAACCATCACACATGCTTGCCGTTGTGTGAAAACCAGACAAAATTAGAAAGGTAACTATCACGTGCATTCGCCAGACTCCTAAATACCCTGTTGTGTGTGGCTATATCATAATGTCAGTTAACCGGGAACTGGGAGATAACCTTACTGACATCAAACCAGCCGAGTCTGAATTCGAACACGCGACATTGTTAGTCGAGATATACATGTGTTGTAATCTAAGCCGAAGAGACAGTATAAACCCAGTACGGAATAAAGAGAACATATAAAATGTTCATCCGTAACACTGATTAATTCAACATATAGTACACGTGTATTTAGGAGTTTAGGGCAAATAAGCTTTGAACTGTTATGTTTGCACATACGTGATGTCATCTCAAATATCACTCCTTATCATGGCCAAACGAAATGGCGAGATAAACGGAGTGAATATCCACGAGTCTTTAGGATTAATTTACATTACTCGTGTTTTAAGAAAACATAAATAAATAAACAGATAGATTAATATCTCGAGTAAAGAATTAGGTCTATCACACACACAAAGAAAAATATTACGTAATATTTTTATCAAAGTCATATCAGCTGACCATAAATTTAAAAAAAAAAAAAACAACAGATATGCATACTGTATAGACCCCTGATACAAAAAAAACTCACTTGTTTCATACAACAAACAACAAAATTTCAATTTTTCAGGATGAGTTGAACACCTGAATGGCGTTTATTTCTTGACGGATACAGTCTGGTTGTCCCTTACATTGTTTATACTTTATGTGTCTTTGCGCCTTGTGAACGTCCCTTTCCTTGGTTGTTGTTTGGAGGTGCCGCGCCACTCTTCCATCACTTTCATGAAAACGTCACACAGTGGAGATTTCCTCCCAGAAACCCTGTCCTTTACAGTATCCCAGTCATTGGGTTGGAATAGCCCATGCCTCATCACCTCAACCACACCCTGAGTGGAACCAAGACGCCTGGATTTGTCAATATGTAATTGGGATGATACGAAATCTGCAGCAAGAGGGGAAAAGTTTTGTACGTCAAAGATAACTTCACGACATACGGCCGTTTCATCATTCAATGTTTCCATCAGTACATGGGGATAAGTGCCTGAAATAATCTCATAATATGTGGAAACTGACGCCCACAAATCCGCCATTCTGTCTACTACAAGATTCAGATGCACCTCAGGGGAGGCATATTCAGTCGTGTAGCAATGGGGGCGAAGACCCTGCTGAACACAAAGGGCGCCCCCGAAGTCGCCCAGTACCGGGTTGCCACTGCTGTCAATGAAGATGTTTTCTGGTTTTATGTCCATATGTACTACGCCAAGATTGTGCACTGTAAAGATGGCCACCAGTACATGCAGAATAATGAACTTAGCCTCAGGTTCCCCGATGATTTTCCTGTCGGAGTCCAAGCGAAGCCAAAAGCCTAGATCTCTCAGGTGGTAAAGTGGCATGTAGAGGTATATGGTGGTTCTGGAGGTGAAACAGGCCAACAGTTTCACCACAAAATCATTCTGGCATCGCAACATAGTGCTGGCTTCTTGGTATCCGATAATAGTGGTCATGGACTTCCTGATGAACTTGCCACTAATGCCAGGAGATGAGGTGACAACGTCGATGTCTCTCATAAAACCGTGTAGAAGAGTTACCAGGACTTTAACTCGGGTAGGACGAATCCGAGCCCACTGCTCGGAAGCAGCAAAAATCAAGTTGACTTCGCCCGGTTGTTGAGTTACATCATATATCTGGTCGGATACAATCTGGCGGCTGTCCTCCTGACTGGAGTATGAGCCGTTGTCACCAGAGCCTTGGCTCGAACTGAGCGGTTTTACTGTTATGAGTCTGGGTTTGGCACCCACGTCATTGTCCGCAAAACTCGCGGAAACCCACTGGTGCTTACAGTCTGTCTCAGGTTGAGCCTCTTGTCGGCGTGAGGTGGCTACACTACCATCCAAAACACACTTGACAGGCACAATGTCCTCTTCCACTTCGCTCTTCATCTGCCCACATTGACACATTGTAAATATTCTTCTCGTTATCTTCACCATTTGTTCAGAGAAACGTCTGAACCTAGCGAATCGTCGACCCATCTTAAAGTAATCAGTAATCGCTGAGCGCTTTCCTTATGTTACGTCTGTAAACGTGAGTCACTTAACGTAGTTGCTCGTGGAGACGACAATGGGTGAAGAATCACGGGATATTGAGTGACGTCACACTACAATGAAACGTCTATGGTGACGTGTTGGGCTACTGGCGTAGCAATAAATTGATAAAGGACACGTCCGATGGCTCGTTGCGTGTTCCTTTGTCGGTGAAAGCAGTTACGACGTCATGATGTCACAGACAGATTTAACATATGTAATCATTAAGTGAAACTGCCTTCGGTGCTTCCGTCTTAAAATACAGAATGACTGCAATGATTCAGCATGAAATAACATATTCATAAGAAAAGACAAGACTGAAGACAAGACTAAATATACACACGCATCGATGAAGTACCCGACTGGACGTTTAAAGAGCCTAACTTTTAACATTGCACAACCGATAATATTGCACACCTGAGATATCGAAGTGATGTAAGTAAGCTAAATTGTGCACGTTAAAACAATGGAAAGCATGTTTTCGGTTTCAACGAATTTTTACAGCCCGAGAAGGCTGGTGTTTTTCGAATCAGTCATCCAAACCTTATTTTGCCTTTTAACCATATGTGCATGAGGTACGAGTACCGCGGTGCTGTGTTTCCAGTTGCTTCAACATGGCGCATCCTTTGATCTCGTAAGAATTCCAGATTAAAGGGTGATTTATAGAGTTATCAACGACGTCATAATAATTATCAGTGGGTGTTTAGGTATGTTTCCACCCTTCCACCTAAACAACTCGAGGTATATTTGTTGTTTTTTTCTTTTAACGACCCGGTTTCCACCCGCCATCATTATCCTGGCTGCCGGCCCCGCTAGCACAGTTGGTAGAGCGTCCGCTTCGAGAGCGGTAGATACAGGGTCAATACTCGAGTCACACCTAAGACTTTAAAAGACGAAGTTGCAGCTTCCTCGCTTGGCGTTCAGCATGAAAGGGATAGTGCAACTACTGCTTGACCCGTATCAGTATAATGGCACTGGCGCGGCGGCTTGCTTGCCTTCGGTAAGGCGTCTCAGTAAAGCAGCACTAGATGAAAGAGCGGTGGAAATCCGTCCTGCAACTAGGAGGCACATTACATGCATTCTAAGGATTCCTTCGTCGTCATATGACTGAAAATTTGTAAGTACGACGTTTAACTCCAAGCACTCACTCACTCACTCACTCACTCACTGATTATCCTGGTCGCCATCAAACTGTTGATATAGTCTTGAGCACGGCGTAAAACTCCAATCGAATAAATAAATAAATCCCTCAACGACATAATAAAGAAATTTTCCCTGATACCATGCGGTTATAGATTTATTAAGATGCAGATCTTTAGCTGTTAGTGACGAACATATAATCGTGGGAATTGTGGGAAGGAAGACAAGTCGTAGTCCTACGTGCATCAAACGATACAGGGCAAAGCGCACAATGAGTGCCGTAGAATGCTTATTTATCACCAAAGCCATGGAGTAGATTCCATATGCAATTATCGAATTCATTGTGGACATTATATTACAGTAGTCCAGTACCCATTCGAGATCACGCGCCTTTCTACGTGATCCTACGGTACCCAGACAAGGCTCGTGCATAGATAAGCGCCACCAGCGCAATGATTTCCCCTCAAATTTGGGAATAATTGTTGATAAAGAAGAATCAGATATTTAATAAATATTTTCAGCTTCCTCGAGTCTAAATCTACCCCAGTGGTACATAAATCAATCAACTACCTGCATCTGAATTAATCAAAAACATCAAAAATAAAAATGAACTCACATATTAGCTAATGAATATTAAGTTATTCAACATGGCGGCGCCCACCAAAGACGGCATGAAAACTGAGTTCGAAGAAGTAATCGTGTATGCTAAGGCAAGCAGTGGCTTTTCTGCAGACTTAAAGACAAAGCAGGTCACCGCTCTTCGTACGGCATGTAAGCAACGTGATGTCATTGCAGTGTAATCGACTGGCTATGGTAGAAGTCTTGTATATCAGCTTATGCCAACCAGTAGGTCAACCAGCGTCGAGAACACATTGAAGAGCCCACGATAACTATTGTTGTATCGCTTGTGAATTCTGTTTTGCAAAATCAATGGTAATGGTGTAAATACATTTAAATTGCTATGGTACAGCTGGAGCACAGACACCTGTAAATAGAGTAATGAGTAATACTCAACGGTTCAGTACGTTCGCCATCATGTGCAGTTGTTTACAGAAGGCGAAAATAGTCATCTGGGATCAGGTGAGGTAATGCACGAGCCTCGCTTTCGTCGTCGCTGTTGTAAGAAGTAAGGCGCCCAGGCGTATTAGAGATGTAATCTCAACGGAGGCAGTAGGTTTTAGAATGGCCCAGTACCTGGACCCTCGTTACCTCCCCTGATCTGACAACAGGGTCCTAATAGGTCACACATACTATCTATAGATGCAGATACAATGTCGTACTCCTTACAAGGCATGTGCCGCTCTCTACTTTTGGCTTTACATCACTGTCAACAAAAGACAAGCTTGACTACTGGAGCCTGGAGACGCACGTTTAGGCTTAGCCTCATCACTCGCGTCCTCCCACGAAACTCTTTAATTTATTGATTTATTGATTTATTTATTTATTTGATTGGTGTTTTACGCTTTACTCAAGAATATTTCACTTATTTGATGGCAGTCAGCGTTATGGTGGGAGGAAACCAGGCAGAGCCTGGAGGAACCCACGACCATACGCAGGTTGCTGGCAGACATTCCCACTTACGGCCGGAGAGGAAGCCAGCATGAACTGGACTTGAACTCAAAGCGATCACTTTAGTGAGAGACTTATGGGTCATTACGCTGCGCTAGCACGCTAACCAACTGAGCCACGAAGGCCCCGTGTAAATGAATAATACATGTGACTGTTACTGATCTTATGCTGGATTTACATTTAGGTGGGTGACAAATTCTGTACACAGATGAAATGGGTTGTATGTGTTTAAGGCATGCGGCAAGCATGACGGTGTCCAGTTTAATATATTATCTGTCCAGTGAATAATTCAATCAATCAATCTGTCCACCAGTCATATTGTTCGCCCTTGAAACGGCTGTCCTGAAAAACCACGTGGACTGAGTTTTCTTTGTCACAGGTGTGATAGGATCTTTACTTAACCGCTTATACTCAGGTCATTGATTTATTTGATTGGTGTTCCGTAAGGAAGAACGTTTCACATATATGGCCGTAGCCAGGTTTATAGGCTGAGGCAACAGAGCATGGGGAAAAACTGTCGCAGTAACCCGTTTTACTTATTTGTCCCATGGCTACGCCTAGCACAAGTACCATGGCGACTCTGGGTGAACGCGTGGAAGTTACGCCAAACGCAAGTTGTGAATGCTCTGCACAAGCGGCCCATGTTGCTGACAAATCTCCTGTTGTGAGAAAACCGGGCACAATCAGGCACATGCTCGTCAGGCTGATAAAAATCTCCCGGTTGAGAAAAACGAGAGGGAGAAAACCCGGAGGCAACCATCACACATGCTTGCCGTTGTGTGAAAACCAGACAAAATTAGAAAGGCAACTATCACGTGCATTCGCTAGACTCCTAAATACCCTGTTGTGTGTGGCTATATCATAATGTCAGTTAACCGGGAACTGGGAGATAACCAGCCGAGTCTGAATTCGAACACGCGACATTGTTAGTCGAGATATATATGTGTTGTAATCTAAGCCGAAGAGACAGTATAAACCCAGTACGGAATAAAGAGAACATATAAAATGTTCATCCATAACACTGATTAATTCACCACATAGTACACGTGTATTTAGGAGTTTAGGGCAAATAAGCTTTGAATTGTTATGTTTGCACATACGTGATGTCATCTCAAATATCACTCCTTATCATGGCCAAACGAAATGGCGAGATAAACGGAGTGAATATCCACGAGTCTTTAGGATTAATTTACATTACTCGTGTTTTAAGAAAACATAAATAAATGAACAGATAGATTAATATCTCGAGTAAAGAATTAGGTCTATCATACACACAAAGAAAAATATTACGTAATATTTTTATTAAAGTCATATCAGCTGACCATAAATTTAAAAAAAAAACAACAGATATGCATACTGTATAGACCCCTGATACAAAAAAACTCACTTGTTTCATACAACAAACAACAAAATTTCAATTTTTCAGGATGAGTTGAACACCTGAATGGCGTTTATTTCTTGACGGATACAGTCTGGCTGTCTCTTACATTGTTTATACTTTATGTGTCTTTGCGCCTTGTGAACGTCCCTTTCCTTGGTTGTTGTTTGGAGGTGCCGCGCCACTCTTCCATCACTTTCATGAAAACGTCACACAGTGGAGATTTCCTCCCAGAAACCCTGTCCTTTACAGTATCCCAGTCACTGTGTTGGAATAGCCCATGCCTCATCACCTCAACCACACCCTGAGTGGAACCAAGACGCCTGGATTTGTCAATATGTAATTGGGATGATACGAAATCTGCAGCAAGAGGGGAAAAGTTTTGTACGTCAAAGATAACTTCACGACATACGGCCGTTTCATCATTCAATGTTTCCATCAGTACATGGGGATAAGTGCCTGAAATAATCTCATAATATGTGGAAACTGACGCCCACAAATCCGCCATTCTGTCTACTACAAGATTCAGATGCACCTCAGGGGAGGCATATTCAGTCGTGTAGCAATGGGGGCGAAGACCCTGCTGAACACAAAGGGCGCCCCCGAAGTCGCCCAGTACCGGGTTGCCACTGCTGTCAATGAAGATGTTTTCTGGTTTTATGTCCATATGTACTACGCCAAGATTGTGCACTGTAAAGATGGCCACCAGTACATGCAGAATAATGAACTTAGCCTCAGGTTCCCCGATGATTTTCCTGTCGGAGTCCAAGCGAAGCCAAAAGCCTAGATCTCTCAGGTGGTAAAGTGGCATGTAGAGGTATATGGTGGTTCTGGAGGTGAAACAGGCCAACAGTTTCACCACAAAATCATTCTGGCATCGCAACATAGTGCTGGCTTCTTGGTATCCGATAATAGTGGTCATGGACTTCCTGATGAACTTGCCACTAATGCCAGGAAATGAGGTGACAACGTCGATGTCTCTCATAAAACCGTGTAGAAGAGTTACCAGGACTTTAACTCGGGTAGGACGAATCCGAGCCCACTGCTCGGAAGCAGCAAAAATCAAGTTGACTTCGCCCGGTTGTTGAGTTACATCATATATCTGGTCGGATACAATCTGGCGGCTGCCCTCTTGACTGGAGTATGAGCCGTTGTCACCAGAGCCTTGGCTCGAATTGAGCGGTTTTACTGTTATGAGTCTGGGTTTGGCACCCACGTCATTGTCCGCAAAACTCGCGGAAACCCACTGGTGCTTACAGTCTGTCTCAGGTTGAGCCTCTTGTCGGCGTGAGGTAGCTACACTACCATCCAAAACACACTTGACAGGCACAATGTCCTCTTCCACTTCGCTCTTCATCTGCCCACATTGACACATTGTAAATATTCTTCTCGTTATCTTCACCATTTGTTCAGAGAAACGTCTGAACCTAGCGAATCGTCGACCCATCTTAAAGTAATCAGTAATCGCAGAGCGCTTTCCTTATGTTACGTCTGTAAACGTGAGTCACTTAACGTAGTTGCTCGTGGAGACGACAATGGGTGAAGAATCACGGGATATTGAGTGACGTCACACTACAATGAAACGTCTATGGTGACGTGTAGGGCTACTGGCGTAGCAATAAACTAATAAAAGACACATCCGATGGCTCGTTGCGTGTTCCTTTGTCGGTGAAAGCAGTTACGACGTCATGATGTCACAGATAGATTTAACATATGTAATCATTAAGTGAAACTGCCTTCGGTGCTTCCGTCTTAAAATACAGAATGACTGCAATGATTCAGCATGAAATAACACATTCACAAGAAAAGACAAGACTGAAGACAAGACTAAATGTATACACGCATCGATGAAGTACCCGACTGGACGTTTAAAGAGCCTAACTTTTAATATTGCACAACCGATAGTATTGCACACCTGAGATATCGAAGTGATGTAAGTAAGCTAAATTGTGCACTCGAGTCACACCTAAGACTTTAAAAGACGAAGTTGCAGCTTGAGTACAGGGTAAAACACCAATCTAAAAAAAAAAAATCAACAGAGGAAACTGATTCGGGTTGTGCATCGATAACTCGAACCCCGGATTTTTCTTCGGGGATTTCTTCAAATAAAAGCGACGCCTTCGTCCATAACAGCTAGTAGTACTTGTGCATTGTATCTGAGTATTTATCGCTAACTTAACCACCGACAAACTAACATTTTCGCCTTATCTCCGTTTTTTTTCAACCCAGCACGAATAAATGTATTTCGAAGCCCCGACTCTTAAAAATACAAGGCAGGTAATTCTAAGCACCTGGCTTCGTGCGTACCATCAAGTGGTTATCTCCCTTCACTAATGCCTGAACAATGTCCATTGGTCCCCGTGCTCTGAATTTGTTCCTTTCGGCTATCTTTCAAAGAGAACAACTGTGTACATGCACTGATAAAGTAACCCATTAAAAGCTTAGGGCTCCTAAATTTGAGGTGGATGCTCAAACCATTAGGCCACCGACGCGGTCGATACCATCTGCAATAATGACCGTAGAATCGTCGTTTTAAGATGTATCGTTTTTCGAATGTCCTTGTGTGACTCGGGTGTATGTCTGATCAGACCCGGATCTACAAGCTAGTTCGTGCATCATATATAAACACTTAATTCCGCACGATGAATGGGCTGGGCTAATTCACGCGAGAGAAACCAATTTCCTGGTATATAATATCCGTGTGTAACAACCGCACCTGCGATAAAAGCAGCAAAATGTAATATTTTTTGGCTTCAAAATTTACATCAAGTGGAACGAATTAGAGCTAGAAATTATATTCTGTCAAATTTTGTATTTATCTAGCAGTTCCCAATGGTCAAAAAACAGTATTTATTCTATTTGGGGACTTTTTATTGCGAAAGTTTAACCTCTACCCTGATTCCTGGACTTTGGCCCCATGGACATCTTCGAACGTAGATTAGCGTAGGCGGCTGATGCTTTAACCTGGCTTCTGTTATCCATCTATAACTGCACATCACTTTTCTCTCAAGACCAATCTGATATAACCAGATTTGCTACCATTTGGGTGGTCGTATTGATCAGTAGGTATCATTTTATAAGGGATCTGCGTTTGTTTAGTTCAGTTTTTTTGTGTGCATCACTGCTGTTATATACCCGTAAAATTGCCTGTTCGAATCCCATCCTCGCGGATTTGTACAGTAAAACCACGAGTTATTTGTAGGGTTGTATCTATTCTGCGCCTACCTAGCTATAAAAGTTGTTCACAATGAGAGAGAAATCGGCCATGTCTGAGAGATACCAAGAATGTCAAAATGTGTAACAAGAAAACTTAGTGTTTTCAGTGGTATGCCCTGAAGATGTGCCTAAGGTGCATTAAGATGTACTAAGATTGGTGTGTAGGTTTGTGTTCACCAAGAACAGGCCACAAAAGGCGTAGCACGTGTAAGTTAAAAGCTATCGTCTGGGTAATTAGACGTTGTGAGTGATTACCCAGGAAGAAACACTGGCCATGCTGAAGCAGTCCATTATGACGTGACAAGTGGCAACATCCACTTCTTCTCGCACCTGATTTCCGCCAGATGGCGCCACTGTAAACCGTGAAATCGGGATTGCAGCCTATAGGTACATCCGTTCCAAAAGATAGTGCGGAAATGGAAGGTATGTTGGAAGCCCCCTAATTACCTGGATGCAATCTCTACGTGCGTACATACACCTGGTAATCCTTTTATTCGTCAGCCTGATATATGCTGTTACAGGGATACTGCAAACTTTTTCAGTATCTTCCGAATTTCATGTTGAGCCATACCACGATTGTTGAATATACAGCCTAGTAAATCAGTACCTTGGTGTATAATATCTGCGCTTATGATTCTCGAAATTTAAGTTACTATCCATTTTCCAGGAATTCTAATTTAATCCTGGAAGCCAGCAAGCCCCAGGATTGTGACAAGGCAAGGCTGACCCACTTCAGTTGTTTAGCAACGAATTAAGTTGAAAGATGGAGGCATCATTTCTTGAATAAATTGCCTTTGTGCAGTTCTGAGGCCCCCCCAAAAAAACCATCTTGCCTTGGAAGTAATTTCCAAAAGAATACATTGCTTATACCTTACGACCATTGTTTATGCCTTGTGACCATTGCTTACACCTTATAACCATGACATAGTCCGTCCATTCCTAAGCCTTATGTCTGTATATTATTGTGCTTTTATACCTGAATTAAGACGCTACCTTTTATCACTTGTATCTTTAAGAAAACCCTAGTTTAAAAGTTTTCCTGAAATGAATAGATTATAATGGAAGGTTATTTAGTATTTCCACCTTTTCCTGAACACATTACAAAAATCATTAAATATTGCATTGTACATAAAAATCAATATAAGCCGAGTTTTTATTTATGACTTATTACATGTTTAAATAATCTCTGCGTCCAAACAGACATTCGTGAACCAGCCGCCAACCAAAATGGACCTTCCGGGTGAATAATCGCAGGGCTAATTTCCAAACAGCGCTGAACAGAAACCCCTGAAGAACTAAGACGGTATATAAAGTACAAAATTAAGATGGAATCATGCAAAGAGAAACAATCAACAGTTTTTAATGATGTTGGAAGGACGCAATGAATGTTCGAGGCGAATGAGTCAAACCAGTATTCACATCGTGGTCTTGTGATCCTCTCCATGATCATGATTGTCTTCTGGTAATTATTGTTATCTTAGACATGAATTATTCATGTCCGCTTCGCCGTAGAAAATTTCGTATTTGCCACACTTTCGTATTACCCACAGTGCTAGATTCAACGACTGTCCAGCATTCAACAACTGAAATTTTTGGCCACACTTCCATACTCTAGCTCACAGCAGGGTCGCCTTCCAAATTATTGTCGAATAGGCCCGTGATTCAGGAGGAGAGTGGTTTAAATGTTTTACGTCATCTCACGTTAACCGTTAATCAGTAATTGGTCGATTCTTTACAACAACGGTACACGTTGCTAACTCAAGGTTTTGTGTGACTTTTACCTGGGAATCTAACTCCGCAAGGTGATAATGATCCAGGTTGCAGAAGCAGTGTACCTGTATTCCGTTTTCAATTATATCTGGAAAAATAATTTAGTAAACTTAGATCTGGGTTTCTCTAAGAGTAAATGTGGAGGGTCTCGTGAGTTCCGATGAGCGGAAAATATTTATTTATATATTTCATTGATGTTTTACGCCGTAATCAAGAATTATTCACTTCTACGACGGCGACCAGCATTATGGTGGGAGGAAACTGGTCAGAGCCCGGGGCAAACCCACGACCATCCGCACGCTGCTGGCAGACCTTCCCACTCACGGCCGGAGAGGAAGTCATTATGAGCTGAGCGGAAAATAGGTACGGCGTAACACTCCAATCAAGTAAGTAAATAAATAATAAAAAAAATAAATAAATCGAAATATGTTTTTACCGTTCTCACACCATGTCGCGGGACCATGAAACGATCTTAGATTTACGTCAAACTTCAATCATTTAATTTGGTATGTAATAAATTAGCCAGAATTTACATTGTCAAAATTTTGACATTGTAACATAAGAAATAACAACTTTAATGTGACTTAAAAATTTGGCTGAAGTCTATGATTGCTTCGTGATCCTGGGGCCTGATTTCATTGAACTTACTTATCATCATATGTTTATACATACCCATTCAGAGTATAACCTACCATCGCTTTGTAATAAAGAACCGGATTCCACGACAAAAGGCAACACAGTTGGCCAGCTGAATACATATTTAGGCGGAGATTTTTTATGCCAGGAACAGAATTGGTCGGAGATCTGCGAGTGACTACTATTACTGATAGACTGCACAGCTAGATCAGTTTATGTGTTTATTTGATTGCTTTTACGCCGTATTCAAGAATATTTGACTTATACGACGGCGGCTTAATCCGTTCAAAGCCAGTGAGAAAATCTACATGTATTAATTTAATAGTACACTGTCCCAACATGAAAACTATTATAGCTGCGCTATAATCGGTATATACTCATTGGCTCTGCATAAATACACCGTGGCTGAGGTTTCATGTCTGGTGTCTACGACTTCAGGGAGGCAGCACTGTAATAATGCCATACTGGACACCGACGTGCAACAAGGAGACACCGTGTCGTAAGACAAAAGGGATGTTTAACGCGAAAAGAAACACCTATTGGCTATTAAAGCAAGAGCGCGCGCCGACAGTTGTGACGTATACTATGATTGTCAGATGTCGATTACTGCTCTCGCCACGAGATGGCGCGTTGCCATACGCTTGGCATCATGAGATAATAAACAAAGCTTATAATCAGGGCGTCTTGCCAGACTAGGTAAACAGCTCATAGATAGTTGTAAACTGTAATACCTAGGGATTTTACACGGATACTTATCTGGATGTCTTCCGGCTTCATTGTTTAAGCGAGATTGGCTGATAGACCATGGGTTTGTAAATCGATTAGAAATCTGATAACTCCGTACACTTAGGGAAACTGTATGGCTGGAAACATGAGGAGATTGAAAATGACAAGTTGGTGACGAAAAATATAAGTGGAATGGATGAACCATTCAATGAGTAACTCGATAACAAATCATTTTCCACAAATTAAGCAATATGTGGACCAAGCAATCAATCAAGCCACTAATCGATCAATTAAGCCACCAATCGATCAATCAATCCACCAATCGACCTGTCAAACCACAAATCAACCAATCAGACACATGAGTCTCGCGTTGCACTTATCCAACCTGTATGTGTTGCCCGTTAATACTCTTTTGACAGTTCCTGTGGTTTTAGGTTTGCTTGATGGTCACAAGTGTCCTGTAATAAGTGGGGGTTATTGACGAAGTTATAGGCCTGTTATACTGAAATATAGGCGCTCGAATCCAGTCATTCCGCCCAATGTGTGTCTGTACAAGTATTTTCGATAGTATCTCAGAAGAAAATCTCCTTAGGCAGAGGTCGGGGCCGTGGAGGGAGTACCATCCCTTTTGCCGTAAGAAAGTTCGATGAGAGGGGATGTGCACTCCTTTAAAAATGTGTAACCTGTTGGCAAATGTATAAAATCACCCGAAAATGTAAAATAATTGTCAGCATTTGTTCATTAACTCGCCCGAATTTGTAAAATATTACCGAACACTACTCGAATGTGTAAGATGATTGTCACTGGAAAATGTAAAATACGTTCTAGAATATGTAAACAGTCAAACAGGATTTGTCAAAAAAAATTAGCAAAACCATCTCTATCAGTAGCTCATTGTTTGAGAAGTTTCTTTTAGCAGACATGCTGTGTTCATTCTGTGAGACCACATAACCCGTTATCAACAACTGGAGAGCAAATAAACTAGTATCGCAGTTATATCATTTTTAGAGTACTAATCATTGTCTAATATCGATATCTCACTCCTGCTGGACGGTCCAGCATTTACCTAATCGCACTTTTACCAAATTGCACTTTCAAATTAGTTTCCTGCATTCTGACTACATGGACACTCTTACCGATTTTACATATTTAAGAATAACAATTCTGTCTTCTAAACACTTTTAACCAAAATAATATAACTAAGCCTAACTGATTCTATTAGAACAATTATTGAAAGTCTTAAACAATGCTTCTCGCATCACAGTCATAATGCCTAACGCGTTCACAATTAGCAGCTACTTGTTAGTGTCCACCAAATGACGACCACGTCCCAACTCGCAGCACACTCATAATGCCTACTTGTTGATGTTCATCAAAATGCCTACTTGCTCGTGTCCATCGAGTGGAGAGCGCAAATCTCATCTGCAGCACGCTTATAACGTCCACCTGCTAGTATACATCAAATGACGACCGAATCTTAGCAATTACTAGGCACATTTCAAAATAGTGATTCATTGCATCTCTGTTGTGAGTGTTTTGATGTCGCATGATGGTGAGCAAAAACAATTTAAAAAAGGCCACCCCCACCCCCCACCCTCAAAAGCAGCGGCTTCACGCTATGTGTTGTGGTCAGTGTACGGTTCACTGTGACAAGTAATGGTTTCACGCTCTACTGTGGTCAATTTGTGGTTCACTGTGACAAGTAAAGGTTTCATACTCTACTGTTATCAGTGCATGACTCACTGTGACAAGAGATGGTTCCACGTTCTGTTCTGTTCAGTGTACGGTTGACTGTGACAAGTAATGGATTCATACTCTACTGTGATCAGTGCATGACTCACTGTGACAAGAGATGGTTCCACGTTCTGTTCTGTTCAGTGTACGGTTGACTGTGACAAGTAATGGATTCATACTCTACTGTGATCAGTGCATGACTCACTGTGACAAGAGATGGTTCCACGTTCTGTTCTGTTCAGTGTACGGTTGACTGTGACAAGTAATGGATTCATACGCTACTGTGATCAGTGCATGACTCACTGTGACAAGAGATGGTTCCACGTTCTGTTCTGTTCAGTGTACGGTTGACTGTGACAAGTAATGGATTCATACTCTACTGTGATCAGTGCATGACTCACTGTGACAAGAGATGGTTCCACGTTCTGTTCTGTTCAGTGTACGGTTCACTGTGACAAGTAATGGATTCATACTCTACTGTGATCAGTGCATGGTTCACTATCACAAGTAATGAGTGAGTGAGTGAGTGCTTGGGGTTTTTACTCAACTATTTTTCGGTCATATGACGACGAAGGAATCCTTAGGGTTTTTAAGTAATGTGCCTCCTTTTAGCAGGACGGATTTCCACAGCTCTTTCATCTAGAGCTGCTTCAGTGAAACGACTTACAAGTAAGCCACCCCGCCCGAGCCAGTATACTGATACGGGTCAACCAGTCGTTGCACTATATGCTGAACGCCAAGCGAGGAAGATACAACTTCCTCTTTTAAAGTCTTAGGTGTGACTCGAACCAGGATTGGTCCTGGATCTACCGAATCGGGCGTTCTACCAACTGTGCTATTCGGGCCGGTTTACAAGTAATGGTTTTAGTCTCTACTGTGGTCAATGTATGGTTCATTGTGACAAGTAATGGCTTCTCACTGTATTATGCTCAGTGAATGGTTCACTTCGACAAGTAATGGCCTCACGCGTTGTCGCTACTCAGTATACTGATTTTGGAAGAGACGATTCCGTAATTTAGTTTCTGTGAAATCTTGTAGTTTGTTCAATTTTGTTTACAAAAAAGACAATGTTGTATACCCTTGTTGCTGGGGTGATATATAACATGTAGACAATATTTTCAGCTTGTTTTTAAGTTGATTGAATTATTAAGCCCTGTGATCTAAGACAGACGAAAGAGATTTTAACCCAGAACGTTTGCCGTCCATCTTTGTTTTGATCGAAGAGAATATGCTTGTTACTTGAGTTCTACGAATCTGCAATCTGTCACCCGTAGTCATAACCCTTAACAAGAGAAATTAGATTGTCCATCTGATGAAACGCAATATCTCTATTTAAAATCAGACGATGAAATGTTTTGTAAAGGGAGCATGTAACTTGATATGTTTCAACGAGATATTATGAGGCTTCTTCCAATTCCTAGGTAACCCTTCTTAATTACAGAATTAATCGATTCCATGCATGGCAAGAATGCGTTAGACAACCTTTGTTGGTAAATAGAAGGTAGCAGTGTAAATCTTAATCTCTTTTCCTGTTAAAATAATCCGGGAACAGAATCACGAATAACGTTACAGTGATACCGGAATTGTAAGATATAATAATACTGTTCAAATAGCTGAGTATAGGTATTTCAGCCTAATACAATCAATCTGTCTCAGCACTTCCTTAATTGTTTTCATTTCTTGAAGTAAAGATAACGCAGACGCCGAAACACACTACTATAGTCATAGTCAGGAACATAAGCTAGCAGGAAAGGCTTGATCTCCAGGCTAAACTTTGCCAGTTATGATGCAAAATGTGTCTTTATATTTTTATGCTAAATCTTTTCCTCAAATACCGTCCTCTGCCTTATTATTTTTAATGAGGGTAGCAAACTGTTCATTTTTCATAATTTTTTGTACAGTTTCCTGTCCTAATATCTCTCCTTCTCAAGGTGGTTAACAAAGCGCTTGTCCTTATTTCCTGGTGTAGATCTTCCCCGCAAAAGCCCCAGTTATTCATTTCACACAAAGGCTGACACCTAAGAAGTAAAGCTGTTATATAAACTAGAAAGTAGAACAACGTCGAGGCTATTCAATGAAAAACTACCGGTTGATCAAATCATCGGAATATATTTAGAAACTGATTTACACCTCCAGGTGACCTTCAAATGACAGTTGATCATGGTAATCATGCAACACGTTTCGCTGAAAAAGGCGAGGAAATTGTGGTTAAATAAGTGGAAGGTGTTCTTTATATATATGCACCAGGTATTTTCTCTAATTAGAATATTTAATTTGTCCCCTGAGAACATCTATATTGAAAACGCGCTGACATCTGCCCGTCCCGCGAATCTTATCTAGCAAGAATATGTATAGAGTATAGGTTAATTATCAAATGAGATAACTAATGATTAACAAAAAGCTGACTGAAGCCGTTCACAATGAGACGGCGTAACAAGCGAGTCTTTGTTCTCGTCCTCAACCAGTCAAATGTATTTTTTAATACAAGTTAAGACTCAAGTGCTGGCGTTTATGCATGAGTGTCTCATGTAACGTCTTACCTCTATAACGTTCATTATCTTCGGTTCATACCTTTTTCAACTCCTTCCATTGTTGGCGTTTGACATGCAAACATTGCTGCACCAGTTACGTTACGCATTCATCCAGGTATTTGTGTGTGCATTTACAGGTGAAAACGCATGGAACATTATCCTTAACTTACATCTTCAAACAATCTGATGTTTTCACGTCATGCAATTTATTGCGATTTCACAGATGTAATCAGCATGCAGTGCACTTGTAAGACAAATGTATGTGACTTGAAAATGTGCATCACCTACTGATTAACCAACCAAAATTAAACAAATATAACATATAGAGCACCCTCATTTAGTGCACCCCTTTATATACTGATGCTAATTCGTAACACCTGTGCGAGTATATAATTAGATTATGATTAGATATTTTACTTGATAACGTATGATACGTTCCTGCATTCAGTTGACAAACCTATGTACCGACAGAAATAATGATGACTCGATAGGTTACACGAGCGCATTGTTTTTTCTACTATTTTACTATTTATGTAGTAAATTTGTTAACTTCAACCTCAAATATATATATATGCTCTAACTTTCGTATGGTACAATGCATACCACCACATGCAACTTGCACTTTTCTCTACAACGTATCAAAAACATCAACACAGCATGACCACCATGTTTTGAACTGTGAAGTCATAGCATTTTGTTACCTCGATAACCTCTAGCGGGTAGGAAGTAACACTGGCAAAAAAATTTCAGTTCCATCCAAAACAGACAAAATTCTGATATATTTTAACTAGGTGCAAACTAACAGTGTAGGAATTTACAGTACATTAACAACCTAAAATGTCTATATGGCAGTATTACCCAATCAGTGCTCCTTCACTCTTCACTTCGGAGACAAATTTTGCACTCAATTGCTTGAACTGCGCATGTGTAACCTATAGATGATACAAATGTCTCAATGGCACGCATAAATAAAACTGGGTCTGTGATTTACCAAAGGTGTAAATAAATTGGTTTAAATCTAGACTTTTAATAGAGGAAATATGTAAACAAGTAAAATCAATTCTTTCATGAAATTTCTGAAAATTGCATATTTCACGTTTTTTGTTTTTGTAAGTCTGGCATTATGACAAGATCACTTATTGGCCTAATGAACAATAAACTATATGCCTAGGTCTTTTAGGCTAAATGTCTAATGGAGGAGCTTTCCTACTCAGAGTATCTCGGATCCAATCTGTGGAGTCAATATATTGCTGATTCCTGCATTTTAAATGACGATTTGTGGGCTTTGTGGTACACGTGTACAGCGATCAATTCAAGTTGGACACTATAGTCGCATTCTGGGTAGTAACCAATAACCAATAAGGTGTATCAATAACATATAACGCCTGCCTGTCAGGATTATCCAGTCAGTGCCCAAGCACTCTTCAGTTCAGTGGCAAATTCCACTAATGTATAACCTATAATACACAGTCATGGGGAACGGTGACAAGCAAGTGCTCGCAATGCACCGTCCATGCGCACACCTCAAAGCTCACATTTATATTTACTGCTTATAAATACAACCGATAAGTTTCCACAGCATATTATACCCTGACAAGAGATCCGGTTCTGACAAGTGGGTGGGTTTTATGGTAAACTGTGTGAATGGCTCATGATAGATCGCCTCCGATCGTCGCCAGCCGGAGGTACACGAGGGATAACTGTGGATGATTTTCCGCCGGGAATCAGATACGGGCGATAACTGGTGTCGAGTGTCAATCAAATCTGTCATCAGCCAATCATCTTAGTTCTACGATGTCAGCTGACCTGGAATAGTCATTTGTCGCCTTTGGCAAGATTTCTAAGATATCAAATGTTGGAGTTCGTGATAGACACGATCCTAACGCCTCCATAAAAGAGTTCACAGTAGGCAAGCGTTTATGGGAAACTCTGAACTTCTTCTCATGTTTTTCAAGTCGGAGGTCAGAGAAAAGAAAATGTCCTAAATCGGAGAAATGTTATCCAGAAGCAATCACCGGTTTTCACTGTTACAGTGGTTGGTTTGTTACGCAAAAGTATCTGAAATACGCATCATTTTTTCACATTTCGCTGCTGTGTGATATGATGTTATAAATGCAGTGCAAATATCTCCACTGCAGGACGAGCTGAAAGGCTCATGTTAGGGAGAACAGACGGATGGCCAAACGGACTAACGATTGGTCACGGAGCATTGAAATGATTCACCTCGTTGCCTATATTTACATGCTATGTATCTTTAGTAAACATTGGTTAAAACATGAGATATCGTGTTAACGGGCGTTTCGTAATGTTTAAATTTAATGATCTCATTGTCCTTGAAAATATGGGTCACGGTCACTGAAAATTAGTAGGTTTCTACCTACAAAATGTAGGTGTGGCGTAAATTTGATGAACTTGGCGTTATCTATTCAAGTTATACCACATTAACAAGCCTTTAAAAATAATAGGATTCCAATGACATTGAAAAAATAGGTCAAGGCCGTTCAAAATCAATATTGTTCTTTCTTGTGACAAGGTGGCAAGGTGGCTGTGTTTTAGTAGTTGGTCGATGTGCAATAAAAATAATCTGGAAAATGAGTGCGTTCTTTTAAATGCAAGTGGCAATACATGAACTTAGTTGGGTATCATTTGCCCTCCAACAATATGTTATATACCTTGAGCTTGCTGCATGGTCGAATAAGAATATGACATATTAGTGTGATGTAATGTTCGTCAAATACTAGCCAAAGGCCAATGCTTTATTCCCGGTTTGCTCGGTCCAAAATATTTATACCGCCTTCGCATTTGCATATACATATACATGTACACCCTTTGGACGGCCATTAACCCCATAAACTAGTTATTTTAGAGAGTTTTAATTGTTGGTTGGAGAGAGTGTTGTAGATGCAAGTTGCGAACATAAAGGCATGTATGGCTGTACATACTGTTAGCCAAACACACTGTTCAAATAGCTGAGTATATATGTCTAATAAGTGGACTAGTAAGCGAGTTACCGGTATAAGTGTATGTGCACCTGATTGCATGTAACTATAAACCGCGTAAAGCATGATGTGATTCAATGAATAATTACGTGTGCTCAAAGAAAGTATGAACTTTCTTGAAAGCTCAGTGCACGTGTGAACGATACCTCGCTCTGTAATATGGATGACCCTACGGAAAACTGTGTTTCCGCCTGCAGTCTGTACCAAAAACACAGAACGTATGACGTAAAACCCCACGCACACATACATATTGAAACACAGAAAATCGTCAAATAATTTCTTTACATCCAGAAAAGAAAAAAAAATATGTTAATACTGGCATGTATAGGAAATTATCTGAATCTGCTCTTAATAGGTTAATTTCCTGTGTTTCTGTGAAGACATGATGGAGATGTGTTAATCATTACATGCATGCATTAATGGGTACCGTACAACGTAACACGTATATATGTACTGAAGTGTAAAGTGCTTTTGGAGAAGCACATATACTGGAAGCGTGGACTCAAACTACACCCTTAAACCCTTACACCCTCTTCCAAAAATTGATGTGGTGTGCATATTTGTATGTTATATATATGAAAGTTCATCAGTAACTTGCCACTGCTCGGCCGTGTACCCCCGATGTTCCCCACCCATCATATAAGTGAACAATTCTTGGCGTCAAGGAACAATCACATAAATAAATTAATGGATTAATACTTTGATAGCATCTGCCACCGCAATATGTAAGAGACAGGTTAAATTTTTAAACATCCATTTGTAAGTCTCGCTATCTAGAAAGTAGAAGAAAAACGCAACGAACTTTGTTGGGCATACACAAGGAAGGACATCACTTTAATTCTGCTTGACGCTTGTTACTGTTACAAATGTCAATGACCACTGAGACGACTTATTCGGAGCACCGGTTTGTTCCGTCAAGAAACCTACCACCGTCATTAAAGCACGGCGTTAAATATGCACCAATCAATCAATGCAGCAATATACATGTATGTGCAGATCAGCCATGGCACCACAGGTAGCTTACTTATACAGATACCAGGTAAACTTATATTTATTTATTTATGTATTTATTTTATTGGTGTTTTACGACGTTCTCAAAAATATTTCTCTTATACCACGGCACTCAGCATTATGGCGGTAAGAAACCTGGCAGAGCTCCCGGTGACCTATATTTCAACCATCATTAATTTAATTGCTGTTTACCCCGTACGCAAGAATATTCACTTAAACAACGACGGTCAGAATTATGGTGGGAGGGAATCGAGACAGGCTTATACCCCTTCTGCACGTAATATCAAAAAATAGTATACATGCTTGGGGTTTTATTGATATTTTATTATTATGTATTATATTTAAAGTCATTGTTCGTCAACATTGTGCGCCGTATAAGTACTTTTTGATATGCTGCTTAGCGTGAATCAGTCGAACAATCTAAATTCGTTATCTTGTAAAGAAGAGGTATACGACAGCAGTGATGAAAGGTATCGGAGAGATATCGCACATGTAGTCAATGAAACTGGACAAAATCTTCTGTGAAACTACACAGTGTTGATCTTTAGAAAAACTAATTGACTTTGACACAATTTGCAAGTTCATTTTCTGGAAACTTTTGGCGTAAATTATTTTTTATAGTGTACAAGGACTTTTTGATGCAATCTTCACGCGTTATAATCAAATTGTATCTCACTTCCGGCTCTGACTGGCTGACACTGGAACCATCTTTAAGCCACGCTTGAGTTAACCAGTCAGCAAGAATCCTGACTTGACACAGCCACCTAGCATTCTCTATAGAGGGAAGGATAAATGAGTCTGTGACGAGGACTTTCACATAAATCGCAACCATCTTGTGTGAAGGGGCATAACTGTTACAGTGCGAAGTCATCTTGTCAAACAGACTACAGGATAAAACGTAGAATTAAGTTCAACCTCCAGTCGTCTCTATGTCGAGCTTTCGAATCGCATGGTAAGTGGTAATTTAAACCTACGCACGTGGATGGTTTTTATTTTCTGGTTATGCAGCCTGGCTGTAGCGAGTTGTTGAGGACTAGGGTTATCAGAGGACAAAGACGTGTTTCCGGTAGGGGTTATATCATTACGTGCCCCAAGGCAATGGCAACCACCCGTGTCCAACAAATATAGTGTTTTCGTCATTATGAAAAATGTCTGCGAACATGTGACCCAGTTTTATGCGGCAACATTCGGTCTCAATTCCGCCATATTTACGAGTATCACTTTCATTGCACTCTAGCTGATAGGAAGTACGCTCAAATAAAGCTACAGCGTATGCAATTAATTCCGATTTTAAGCAAAATGGAATGTGAGGTGGTTTTCCGGTTATACTGCGACTGGAAAGGAAATCTTGATCAGTACCATGCATTATACATTTTTTAGATATTTTGATAAACAGTAGGCCCCATACCGGGACATAGGCGCAGCTGTGGATGGACGCTGCCACGTGGAATAAAACGGATGTGGTCGCCACGATCATGAACAGCTAGAAATGTATAGGGCTAATATTCCAAACACATCCACGAAACTGAGGAAGTGTCTCATTTTACTCGTCTCATCATAATGACAATGAAGCCGTGCAGCGGCGATGCTTCAGGCGGGATCAATATTTCTAACTTAATTTTAGCAGAGGTTAAGGAATGACTTTTTGATCGTCTGTTAGATGGCGCATGACAGTTTCACACACCAGGGTTGATGAGTGTATACTTTCGTATACACATGTACGCTGGCTATTTTTGTACTAGCTTCACTTCACCGTGACTAGTAGCAAACAAAATACCGCAATGTAAAAGGATGCAAAAGCGAAATATCTTTTAATCAATGTTTTTTTTCCTGTTTTTAGTTTGGTGCATTAATTTGCATGTAGAGTATTCACAGCTTAGTAGAAACACTTGAAGTGTTAAATCGATGAATGTTGATTATTGCACAACGTAAAGGTAAGGATATATATTATCACCACTAGAGCGTGATGGGGACTGACGTAAACAATAACACACAAGTGCGGCGGGGTCGAATCGACAAGTGTGTCAAGAGGAATGCATTAAAGCGGAGCGTGCACTGCGGGGAGTATGGCAGAAAAGCGTTGGTTCTTTCGTTGATCTTTAGTGAAAAATACGGATCTTCAAAGGAAGACCGAGGTTCGCCGACACATACATGTATAGCTGATTATTTTTCGTGATATGGTTAACGAGAAAACCCGAAATAAAGTGGTTTGTCACATCGCTAATAACACATCGATTCCTCATCATGGATGAATTCTAACCATCTGTTAAGATTTATATGATGTGAGCATAAAAATGCTGACAATTCCATCTGTAGCGATATAAAACTAACTGCAGTGTACAGGAATTAACAGGTGATTTCCTCATTTTTGGCACAGGTGACTGTAACATTGTAAGAAGTTGTTCCCTAATACCACACCTGAGTTAAGAAAAAATACAACTTCTACACGAGCTGACAGGCAAAGAGCTTCAGCTTTGACGAATTTCAAGTAAATCAAAAATAAGGAGACGGTGATGATAAATAAAATACAACTTCAACGTTCTTTTTTTTGTTTGTTAAACAGATATAAATCCCTGAATGACTGTGAACTGGTTTCTAACCTCATCTTAAAGTTAATACGTAATTGACTTGAAAAACGTACCCGGGATATTTTGGATATTTCAAATAAACCGTGCGTAAATGTGTGGCGGTATTAATAGCTGCCAAGAGACAATTTAAAACTGGCCGATATCGCCAATTTTGGCACAGGTGTGTACCCACCTTTTTTACCATTACACAGTAAAAATAGGAACAAGGCAGACAAGTATTAAATTTGACATTATTGAGTTAAGTAAATCAAAAAGAATGAAGCAATAAACAGCAATAAAATAAGAAGTGTAGTAATCACTGCCAATTAATCAAAAATCCCGTTCTCGTGAACCAAATGAATCCATGAAATTTTGAAGCTTAAGCATACGAAAGGATCCTTTAGTGAGCGCGATATACTTAGTAATCTTGAAAGCTGATTTTCTGTCTATATAAAAAATGAACACGTAAGGAACTCATCAGTGGACAAAATGTACTTGTATAAGCAGGCACTCATTTATAACTACGTATTTTAAATGTAAAAAAAAAATTTTCTTTACTTATATAGCTGATTTTTTTTATCGCCATGCATACTGACAAAATTTTCACTAATATGGTGGTGGACAAGTTTAAGGATGGAGGAAACCGAACTGCCCGGGAAAACTGCTCACTTTAGGCAAGTTACTGACGATCGTTCCCACACATACTGTACAGATATGTTCAGGTATACACAGATCGTGGGTGGAAGAAGTGTCCTTCATAGAACATTAAACTCTGCAAACAGCCACATGAAAATTTTCAACTGCATAGTCACCAAGAAGCCAGTAACAGTGAGAGCGGTGGAATGTACATGTATACAAATTCCCTGTCCACGGCCAGCTTTTCACCCGCCCCTGTTGAGTGGCAGCGTTTAAAAGGCACCTTGAACGATTCGACCACGTCCCACTCCTGAAGGTCGATAATATAGACATATTGGGTGTAATACCAATTGAGCTCATTACTTTAGATTGAGAGTTTGAGAAACAATATACTGAACTTCACGCAGTGCAAACGAAGTTCTTTTCAAAAGCATTTGACTTGATTATTAAATTATTGGTGTTAACTATGGGGGTTCTTTTGCGCATAACCTGCGTTGGATAGAAAAATCTGCGTATAAAAGAATGGATTCAGTTCAATAACTCGACGCCTCGAGTCATCGTCATTTTCACTTGCATGCAAGAGGAAGCATTTTTGGAGCTTCAAGGAAATGTCATCTGCTACATCATCTTGTATAATTCTGTAATTATAATTGTAGCATTTATTTTAGCTACAGATCGCCTGGGGGTTCTGAAGATAACATTATTTAACATAACATTGGCCTGTGGCTGGAAGCCTTCGAAAACAAAATCGCATTCTATTTAATTTGGGCATATATATTTAGCTGATTGATGGTATTTAGTTCAAGAATACATACTGAAAACGCTTTACAAATACGGAGCTAGTCGTGGATGTATAATACAGCTGTGTTGATCGCAATATACAGAAGTTAGATACACACGGATGCAGAAATATCTGCGAAGCTACAACTATATATAGAGCCATAGATGCAATCATCAGGATAACGTTCATTAAAAGGTATACAAAGTCACTATCATGTAAGAAACGGTTAAACGCATGTATGTATAAAGAAATACTAGTAGATCATATTATACGTGGATGTCGTCAAGAAACGGTCAATATATGAATAGAACTAAGTTACTGGTAGGTACTTCATACGGAGGAACAAAGAGCTGTCAAGAATGATCAACGTATACAGAACGTACCGATCAGTGAGAAATGGTTCATAAAGATGTGCAAAAAATTGTCAAGAAAGGTTTACGCGGCCTTGTAAAAGGTTTGTGCGAATGAGATATCTGTACTGAACTTGGCCCTTATTTTATAGGTTATATTGGAAATGGGTGTTGTGATTACCGATGGTTTACTAATGATGTACGAGTGTTAAATAGATATGGAACTTAGATATCTTAGCTATAGAACGCAGTCATATGTAAAGCGTTCATTTATAGCTACAAACAATCGTCAGCAAACAGCCAATAGTATAATAGTCAGTTACTACTAAAGGGTTCATTCTAATCTAAAAACAATCGCCAAGAAACAGTATTATACATAGAACATACATACATCTACAATCGTCAAGAAACAGTGTGACACCTATTTATGTATAGAACCCAGTCATTGGTAGAGGGTTCAAGCGAAAGCATTCGTCGGGTAAAGGTTGTATTAACATAACTCAGTCACTGATAGAACTATTGTTATACAGTTATACGTACAGATGAGTGCAAGTATGCTAAAGTGTTATTTTATACTGATGTTTCTTTATGTTTGCTTTTAATGTTTATTATGTATGGGATCCATTTGTTTTCTGTTTCAGTGGCTAGTTTAACATTTAAAGGCATAACATGCACAATCTGAATGCAATCCTTCACCTTTGAATATAAAAAATAGAACTGCTATTTTCACAAAGGGATTTTGTAATATACCTGGTGTGACCATTTACAATGGTCTGTTTTTATTTTAAATAGATCCTAAGAGAATTCTATTCATTGTAAGTCATTAGTAAAAAAGAATAAAAGAATAAATAAAAGAAAAATGGGGCATTAAAATCATCTAATTAGAAAAATAAATGTACTTTGAAGTTTACCCTTGTTTATGCTAGTTTGTCCATCAAAAACAAAGTTAATCTTCGGGCCATTCCTCTATCGGCCAAAGCAAGAAGGAAGGATATCCAGTATCATAATTCCATTTTGGAAACAGGTTTATTTAAATTGTGAAATCGATTTGTATGTGGCATTGATTTGTAATGAAATTACTATCATTTCAGCAGAAGCCTTAAAGTGTGTATCAAAATATAACGCATGCAAGACATCGGCCTATTTGTATCTTCTGTGCTTTTAGGGCAAAGCTTAGTTTATGAACTTCAGGATCACTAACTTATCTTTTGCTTTATATTTTGTGAAAGGTATGTATTCCTGCTATTATTTCAATAGTTTCAAACAAAAATAAAAGAGTTAAAAACTGACCTCTGTGTTATATATTTATAACATTTATTATAAGCATATTTTCAGTCAGATACATGTAAACCAGGTTCACAGCTAGCTGGCTGCAGTGCGGGAGGGGGGTGTGGGAGGGGGAGTCCATGTTTTCAAGACCTGGCGACCTTTCATGGCCCCCGCGTGCTTCACGTTGGGCACCTTCGGTGGTCGTCTCATGGTGACACCTCTAGCATCTGGAATTCGCACTGTAATGTCAGCAGAAGCGGGAGTCTCATCCAAACGAAAGCCAGCGAGTCCCGAGTGTGTGACTGGCCCCGGTATACTGCTCACTTTAGAGGCGTCACTGTAACCATCTCTGGGGGGTAATAACTAGAGGGTGGCTGATTATAGACAGTTGCTGAGATTACCAATATCAGAGCCATCCAAGCTCTATATGACAACACAGCTTTGTCATGTGATCAGAAGACACAGATTGTGTTCCAGTTTACCAGGTATGTTAACTCCAAAATTATTGAAAACTTCAATTTAGGTTCTCCTGATACATTAAAAACTATAATGTCAAGAACACGGAAACCTCGTGAAAAATAATGTGGATAAGCAATTCCGCACACTTTTCAAAGTTATGCAAAAAAATCTTACCAAACCGCATGAAAAAATATCCAGACATTTATATTTTAAATTTCCACCACTCACTATAAAAGAATACGGACGAGAGAGTAAGTACGGTGACGTTAGAGCCATTATAAATTTTTTACATTTTCTAATGATTTGCAATAATTCGGAGGACTTTCATTATGAACAAAAATTTTGAAGCATATGCAAAAGGATATTAACACAGAAACAAAATATTTTACACAAAATTGATAAAACAACTAAAAACTTCGAAAAACAGTGAAAAACCCTTACACCGCTGAGAAAACCTTTACACTGCGGAAAAAACTTTACATCCCCGATAAAACGTTTTCACTCTTTTTCGAAGTTCGTAGCATTATTTATCAATTTTGTCCAAAATATTTTTGTGTTTCCTTTAATTCCCTTTTCCATATAGTAATAATAAGCTTTCATTAGAAAAACCTTACACCACTGTAGATCATTACAAAATCTTAAAAATTTCGAATGGCACTATCAGGTCACCGCAGAGCAAACCTAAAACAGCAACGACAGTTTGGTTTTGGCAGCAAATATATCTCAGGGACACAGGATTTTTGATAAAAAAAAAACCCCACAGCAGTGGGAGGGATCATTATAGTCCAGTCTGGTGGTTTATGGCAGTCTCAGATCTGCTTTGTTTCTTGACCTAGGAAAAGGTCTTTAATCTCCTTAAGCGCGAAAAGTTTTGCTAAAGGAAAAGGTAACTCATATTCACGATTATTCGTGCCAGTTACAAGATGTCACTTCTTTTGTTTTTTTTACAAAATCATTACATGTATAATGTATATGGTACTCTATATATGGGCTTGACTGAATTTTGATCTTCTGTACGGTAAATTTAAATCCTGACAGACCTCCATTAACTATATTACCTATACTTGGTGATCGTTTCCGTTGCACCTATTTCTTTAGGGAATATCAATTACAGAGAACCAACTTTATATTAGCCTGGTAAAATAATTACATGCATCACAGCATGGGGTAAATGTACAACACCACGGGTATGTCAAAATATTTATTAAAATGAAACAAATAAAACTAGATGAAGATACCTCTCAATATAAAAGATGATGGTCAAGTCGCGCCTCTGAGCGGAGAGTTTTTGGTGTGATGAAGCACCTCTAACCATCTGGCAGCATACGACCGGGGTTTCTACAAACAAGAACTATGCACCATTTCAGACCGGAAGTAACTCATGTACCTCGACCAGATGTTGACTGTGGACGCCATTCGATCTTTTTGGTCGCCATATGACCTCCGGAAGACATCAAACCGTAACCTACAGCTGGAAGACTGTAATTTCACATTCGGGCTGACATTGTTTCTCTCAGTCCGTCAACAGCTAATTTCGCTGATGTTGCTACGATATATTTTTCAGTTCAAAAATTTAAGAGCTTAGTAATTAACTAGTTATTAACATCCATAGAGATAAAGGGGATGATGCATGCTATACATGTACATATGCACTTTCTACATCTAGCCAATAGGCAGGTTCATATAACTTCTGATAGATCACGTTTTCTCCAGTTTGTTGTAACATAAATCCTGTCTATTAAAGTCGTATTCGCTTCAGAGCATTGATACTATCTCTGACCTCCATCCATAAATATGAATGCAATACATCAGTGATAAGTATTAAAACGCCTTTCCTTTGGAATAAATTAACCGTGTCTTTTGTTTAACTCGGTGTTACGCTTTCCCTTAGAGTAGCCCCTGATAGTTAGATTGTCTCCATACGCGGGAAGCCTAGCTGTCTTTGCTAAACCTCCCTGCAGGCTTGGCGGATGAGATTGCACTGCCTATATACACGTTCACAATTACATTGTGGCTCTACAAAAGTATTGTTTTAATGTAAAATCCAATAATATGAGATAACTCAGTACTCAGCCTAAAGCAAACTGACTGGCTCACTCAGCTATGTTCTTCTGTATAGTTAAAATCATTACTGACTAAATGGATAGTGTGCGCATCAAAAGTAGGTAATTTAACATCAAGTTTGCATAATGGCACTAGAAATCGGAAAAGCTGTGTAGAAAGCCACACATTCACTCAGCCCTTGGTCAATTGGTCCTAGAGTTCGAATCCATGCAAAACTCATTCTCAGGAAACCACCCACATAAGTCTCCTCGTAAATCAACTCAATTTATTCATAATAATCTGGGTTATGTCAGTTCGGCAAACAGTTACGAAAACAAAGGGACAGTAACGAAGATTCGTGAACGTGGCCTTGGTGCCACTCAAGAAGTGGATGAGTTAAGGAGCTGTGGAGGCAATTCCCCTTGGGCTATGTGTGGTATCTCCAACCAATAACCCTCATCGTCCTCGAGCAAGGTAAAATATCTCGTGTAAACAAGAGTCTATCAGATCATAAACAACCAACTAGTTCGTAAGTTATCAGGCTGCGACCAGGATTTGATGACGTGGGAAATTGCATAAGTAATACCTCACTCACTAACTGAATGATGAAATACTCGACTCTCTGCATGCACTTTGCCAAGTTACCATGAACCCTCTTGAAAATGCTTGTGTTCAATATCGAATACACAAACAAGCCTGCATGGTCACCATCCGGCTGGGGCCATTGTTGTTGTCAGGTGGAAGATTGGCGAGTGAAGAATATGTAAATCTGCAACCCAAAGCTTTCTGAAAATTCGGTTTATTTTGCCTAATTTACATTAATTACAAAATATTACATCTTTCACACTCTCTGACGTGACATTTTCAACCTTGTGCCTATTCAGCAAATTCATTGGACGTACACGTCAGCACTATTCGGTTTCACCTCATAATATACTGTACAAAATAAATGTAGAAAGTGATTTCCCAACCATCAGTCAGATCCCAACATAACAATCAATACAAGTAACAGGATAATTAGTTTGGCTGTCACTTAAAAAAACTAAACACATTACAAGCTGATTGTATTGCGTATGGCGAGTAGTACTACACATATGAATACTAAGGAAATGTTCAACGTAGAAATTAGAATAAAATTTCTGGACATCGATTTGCACACTTGTTTATCAATCTACATGATATGTATAGAGAACACTGTGGTCGGACAAGATTCGATGGTCAGATTGTAAGGAAGAAATACAAATTGGCTGAACCCTCAGGTTTTTGTGTGGCTTTGATGTTCAAAAGAACGGACGGTATGAGCCACAACATAAATCTTCTTAAGCGAAAGTATGAAAGTGAAGTTGATGCAGATATGCCACTCTCCCGAAAATCAATACTGTTTAACTTGCAAACTGTAAAAGGAAGATCGAAACAAAAATTATACCGGTGGTACATCCACGTACAGGCTAGAGATTCTGAACTTGTCACATGCAATGTGCAACATATAAATGCTTCTTAAACAGCTGGGATTTACGTTTGAATGAAATACCAGCCCAACCAAGCTGTATAATACCACGACCAGCTTAACCCTTGTAACAATAAATGTGTTGTTCTAGATAAAAATGCATAAAAAGGTACGAAATGCCATAAAACAACAGAAAAGCCTTAACAACAACAAAAATTACAAAATTAATGAAGATAACTTGTTCACGTGAGGCATCGTTATTTTCGTTACAAACAGAAAATAGGATTTGTGTTTCTTTTCAGGGCTTAAATACTAAGCCCTGACTGAACACTTGTGGTAGCACCAACTAAGAATTTTAAAATGTTTACGACAAAATGAAATTAAGACTGAAAGGCTATGTAGCAACTTATACATTTCTTTGTCTCCAACGCCTCCTTCATGTATAAAGACCTTGAAATAATAGTTCATGGGGTAATGCGTCATCATGAAGTCAACTGAAATGGCTTTCTGCGGTCATGTTTTAAGTCCCTTACAAAATTATTGATAACTTGTTAATCGTAATACATGCTTCATAATATCATGCAAGAATCATGAAGATTTTGCTTTGTACTATCATGAAATTATTCGCTGGACCAATATATTAATGAAAATGCCCAGGCAAATCTGTAGCGAAATTACACTGCATTCATATAACTTTCCCATCAACTTGCAAATGTTCCAGAAGCACAGATTGTGTCTGCAGCACAGAACTGAACATTAAAAATTATACCACCAATAACAGCGATTCATGTTCAAATTTTGAATCATTCAGTAAATGTGTGTATCTCTCACAGATGTGTTACCACTGTTAGTGGTGGCATATTTTTATTTTTTCCTCTTTGCAATGCAGGAGTTTGAACTAAAAATTAATGAACATAGAAAGGTTTCCATCCGCTCTTTTAACACAATATACACGGATTCTCAAGACCTACTTAAAGAACGTTGCCGAAACCTTTAGGACTTAATGCTTGCAGGGCCTTATACATCACAAAGTCACAGAATAATATGATGTCAATGAGATGAAATTAGACAAATACATATGAACAGACTTCTTCCTAGAATGCTGCAAGCAATATGGGTTGTTCAATGATTACCAGAGAAGAGACAAAAACAAAAACCCTCAAAACATTGGGGATAATGACATCACAGGGCATTTACAAGTTAACATTAACAATCAAAGATCAACAAACAATAATAACCATATATATATATATATATGTATAGATATATATTTTGATGTGCCTTGTACATTTGTAAATGGCAGTATACAGATATAACATCCGTGTATAGTACAGTGAAATGTGGGCGTATCCAGGCCATGTACTCTGCAATCCAAACTTCCAGATCAGTGTGTCTATTAAAAGTAGTGGAAATTGCAAATAAACTCAAAGCAACGTGTGACTTAGCCTAAAAAATAATCACTGACAGATATGTTTCTCTTTAAATAAAATATTTGTGTTCAAGCAAAAGTAATTCAGACCCCACCAAAACCATCCACTTTAATGCTTTTAAAACTGATAATTAAAACAAAAAATGATACTAATATGGTGAATAAAATTTCGAGAAAAAACTTAGAAAAAAAGGTACTTAATTTACTTAGAAATTGTTAAATTATATTTCCAGAGTGAATTTCAGCTGGTGATGTGGTTTCCTAAACCCTATACTTGGAGGAGTGGATGCACATTCACATTAATGCATTTATCAAAGGTCAAGTTTACATTTCCTTCCACTATTTTCAGGACCTGACAGGTGTAGTAACAATGTGTGGTATGGCGAGTCAACTTTTATATACAAACAACATATTCTTGCATAATAAACAGAGTATATGTCAATGTCAGATTTCGGTCAGTCATCGCAATACTGCTGTAGTACATGGTCCAATTGGTACAAAACACCACAATATTACCTAGACACTTTGTCTAACACAAGCACACTGCAATACTGCCAGGGAACAGTGCCCCAGATATATAGTCCAATATTGCCTATGACGTAATCGTTACCGGACAAGCCCACAGCAATACTGTAAGCCAAGAATCAACAGTCACACTTCCAATACTACCCATGGTAGCAACATATACCAAGACAAGAACCTGGCATCAGTGAAGTGGTACATTTATGTTGCCAAAGAAACCCACAGTAATATACTGGCAGTAACCAATGTCACTGCAAAGGCACGCCTATCAGTTCGGGTTGGTTTATGGCTGTGGTCTCACAGGACACACATACTGAATAAAATATTACAAATAATAGTGTGCATGATACAAAAGGTACAGACAAGTTCTATATGTATTCCCCAGTTGTCCTGTCAGAACACATAGGAAGAGTTTGTCACTGTTACTTAATTAATAGTTACCTTTCCACTGAGGAGGACAAAGTCTGGGATAGCACAACTCTTTTATCGTTTGACTAAAATTGTTTGTCACACTACTGCCACCAATATATTGGAAAACTTCCAATATCTTGGCCATACTCCAATGACTGGCAGCACTATGACCATCTTGTATATCTTTCAGGCACTTGGCATAAATTCTACACCTAGGTACAACACAGAATCCTTCAAGAATATCCTTCTACTTGCCATCCTTTCATGGTGGATGCACATGGAAATCTGGATGAGCCCTCCATAGAGTACAGAATACTTGATATCCATAGCTTGTACCTTAGTACTTTATGCAAGACGACATGGAAAGCACAATCTTTTAATGTAGGGTACAAGTCTTGTCCTACGGATCAGCACATCATGTCTTGCCTGGCAATTGAAAACACAGAAGGGACCAATTGTGTTCACAACAACAACAACAAATGCACCAATGTTATAGGTGAGGGGCCAAGGCATAGCAAGATCACCCAACAGTCACTTTAAATGTTGTTTGCCAAGGCCACCTTTACAGTTATACAGTCTCTGTCAGCAAACTGTGCTATACATCTGACAAGCTCCCATCCCCACTGTCTGAAGACGTGTCTTGGGATAAGGAAGAATAATTACTGTCTGCTGACGTTGTGCTTGTGGGACTTTCTAGAGGCTCCAAATCCAGGTACTCCTATAGAAAGAAAAACCACAGTTACTATTTTGCATGCCAAAATTTGGTTAAACTGATGCCAGAGAAAACATTTCTAATAAATTAAAATTTGATAGGCAACAAGTATCACAAGACCAACTGGTACCTGTCTATTAAGTTTCATTCATAGATAACCTTTACCTCTGATTCAGCTTAACAAAAGCCTGCTAATTTGTCAGGAACCCACGGTCCCATACATATTCAATGATTCTCACTGCACTTTTAAAATCAATCCAAATCATACGTGAAACACAGCATGCAACATCTTCCATATTGGTAATACTCATGATCTAGCTACAATCAAATCTAAAGGTGGGAAAAGGACAGAACAATACAACACTTGAGAATTCTTGCTTCAAGGCACCACCACTATTCAGACTGCTAACATTGTAACTTACCTCTCTTAAGGACGACATGAGGATTTTGTCCGACTCCTGGACCAGTGCCTCAAAGCTTGGTCTGGCCGTAGGGCACTGTTCCCAACACTTTTGCATGATGTTATACCTGTGTGATGAGAGAGACATTGCTTTCAAAAAGATGCATTTTTGAAATCTATATTGGTTACAGTGGACTAAACTTGTGTTGTATTGATAGCCATATAAAATCTGAGCTTTACTTGCCAGCACTTGCACATAGTACAAGTAGGCATTCAACTGTCCAACTTCACAATTTACAGTCTTTAAATAGTCATTTATTCCTGAGTATGAAGATAAAATTAGCTAATCTGCTTGTGCAGAATTTTGTTTTCCATCCTTTGATATCGATATAATGGAAATTATTTTTTACTCATAAACAGTCACAGAGAATAACTAAAGTACATTTCCTTTACATGTACAAAAGCACACAGAATGTGTGGCATTCCCGCAATACTGGGACTTAAATTAATGATACATGTTGGTTATATGGTCAAAGTATCCTCTGTGAAAAGCTTCACACAAATATTTGATCACATCAGAGCCCAGGCCCTCTAGGGACTTACATCTCGGGTGAGGAGTAGGGTGGTTTCTCCATGCGGTGACCTTCTCTCAGCAGCTCGAACAGCTTCTCCACGGGAACAGAGGGGTAAGGGTTACCACCCAGGGTGAAAATCTCCCATAACAATACCCCATACGACCACCTGCCATAGCAAACACTCACAGGTCAGCCTCATTCAATTATCACCCACTTGTAATCATAATGAAACTGTAGTCATTTACATATTGCATATGATGACATACATCGTGGTAGATATAAATTATTTACAATGGGCAGTGCACTAGTTTATTAAAATGGCATATATATATAGTTATTTTTGCTAACTCTGCTAATCAATGATGGATGACCCTGAACATGACTATCCCACGCTTTGCTTTGCTTCTTGTGAAAGGTTAATATGATCACCACGAGAACTACGGAGATAAAGCTTTACAAGCCCACACTAATATGCCACATCTCAAGGATGGTAATTTTAATGTCATTTAATGAATAACCTAAGCAAAGGAACAACCTCAACTGCTCTACCCCTGGAGTTTAAGCAGTTCCAGGAAGTGTCGAGATCTATACTAGAAGCTTTGAATCTTTGCTAAAAGAAATTTAATAGTTTGTTTGCTATGACTGTCCCCTCTCCAAATAAATCGCTTCCCCAATTTGACAGCTGTAAAACAGGTCTCACTGTGGCCTTACACAAAAGCAGGGAGCCTGAGAAAGTGATACCCACGATCCTTGACTCCAAGGCAAGAAAGTGATGCTTAAAAATTTTTTTGTTGAGCTGGAGGCCTGAAGAATAAAGTCTTTCCTCTGTGGTGAACTAAATGAACGCAGCCAGTCTCATTGTGTTTTTCCCCTATAACTACATCCTGTTGACACTGGTGGTTTAAATGTGGTTGTTCTGCATGAATGACTTCAGACAGTAAAAATTGTGTTTAGCTGCTAGGTTTTCTTTCAATTTAGCCATGGATCACACTTCATTCTCTATAAATTACTTGTAGTTTTCGCTTTTGCTACATGTATACAGAAAATTAACACTGTTCCTTGCCACAAATGTTTTATCGGGGCGTAATAGAAGTATAATAGAAGTTAAGCAGTCAATCTCAGGTGTCATGGATGTTCCCAGAGGGGGTAAGATAGCTATCAGGTAAGGACATCAGAAGTAGACTACTCAACTACTCACACATCACTCTTTGTGGTGTACTTCCTGTCAAACAGTGCCTCCGGGGCCATCCACTTCACAGGTAACCTCCCCTATCAACACAACAACGTGATAACACATCAGTGGCCAACTTGACCAAATGAAAAAAATAGAAGAAAAAAAAATCTCCAAAAATGTTACATACACTGAAATTCCTCAACCCTTTCTTCTGTGACATAGTGCATGAACATATAATTCTAAGTAAGCCAAACAGATAAACAGCTTTTTCTTTCTCATGTGTTGAACATTGATATAACTGTAACAGAACTATGTCAGATTTTATCCCTACACCTGATGCATGTGAAATTTTTCAAATGTGCTTTAAAGTGTAGAATTGCTAAGAGGCAGAGTTGAGTCCTTGGATTTCAGTGAATAGGGTGGGTGGAAGGGATAGACAGAAATGCAGCAGATTTTTGGACAGACATATTTTCACATACAATGTACATGAAACATATTAATAGTTGTTTTTACCTTCTCCAAACTTCTTCACAAATATCAGCTATTCGCTGCATTCATAAAAAAACAAATATTTTCTAAGTAACCTCATCAGATGTACAACAATGTGTGTACATGCAGTAGAAAACGAGGCTTTCATTTTGATATATGTCTTCCTCACAGCTGCTTGTATTAAACTTCTTCACGGTGTATAAATATACATGTACATGTATGATAGAACTCTAAACACAATCCTTATGTGGATATCTCCATACAATGTACTATCCATTTTTGCACTTTAAGTTTATTTCAAGTTACAGAAGAACGATATCTAATAACTATTAGCTTCACACAATGAAGTCATTAGAGTATTTTTAAAAAAAGAGCAATACCAATATTTAGTGGAAGTAAAAAATATTTGAAATTACTGTACCTAACATTTATGTTATATGAAAGATTTAATGCAGCTTAATTAACTCCTCATACGGGTTGCTAATTTTATCACACGAAACACAAGGTGAACTGAATCAACTTCTAATGCAGACAGATATCTACAAAAACAGGATCAGCAAGTTGTAGCTTTCCTTTCTCTCTGTTGTTTTTCTTTACTAACAAACTAATCCAAGGCTCATATTGTTCATTTTTGTGTCTAAGATGAATCTCTGTTTCTCACAGACCCAAGAGGCAGCAGGCTTTTATATTCTTTAGATAATAAATACAACCATATAACCAGCACTAATCTTTCCTGTTTTCTCTTTTGAAGTTTTTTATAATCCTTTTGCCAAAATCCTGTTTGCTGGTACACTGTCTAAATATCCTCAATCAAAGAATATTTTAATTTTTTAAATGCTCAAAGATCCATTGATGTAGTGAATTGTTAATAGCGAGTGATCGTGCAATGGAGTAAGCTGCTGGGAAAAGTCTCCAGATTTGATAAGCTGTCTATAAGTCGGTGTGGACTTTGGATTGGGTGAGTGGTGATAACCTTAAGAACTTCACAAAATAGCTATTCTCTCACACAAGATCGCATTGAACTTACAACCAAGCTCATGGATTAATGTCTCAGAGGCTGCCAGGCCTTTCACCAATGACCTTCCATTTGGGAATCTAAATGTTGCACAGCAAACCTCTTGTTTTAGTTCTGCCCCACAAGGTGTGAAATTAAGTAAAGAATGGTGGAGAATTTCAAACAGAATTCCCGTGACATTGTGAAAAGCTCTCCACACAAGCAGGATGAAAGAGCTGACTTATATTCCCTGTAAAATGATGGTAACCATATGCAAGACTTAGCTAGATATACTTGTCCCCTACAGATCCATTAAGAGCCATCCCATTAATCACTGCAAGCTGCTGTATGATCCATGGGGGCAGCGTGTTGTGCTGTTCTATTGTTATGGCAGATTGTACTGGGTCTTCTTATTTTGCAAGCTCAGGAGTGGGGCCACAGTCAACACAACATTTACACACAGTTCTCTTGTTTGTTTTCTTGGTAGTAAATAAAGGCAGCTGCCACTGTCTCACCCACCACATCTTCACATCTGAACCTATTTGGGATCTTTTTTATAATAAATATCAAGGGTGTTTCATCCATTAGACCTTATGTCACTTGAGAATGCTTCAGTGTTCTACCATCTCAGCAAGTACTAACAGCACATGGTTCAAAACGAGAATGTTTGGAAATGACATTTGTTAAACAAGAAAATCACATTTCCTCTAGATCTCTTTGTTTTATCTTTAAGGCGAGGCAAATTCTCTGTCCTTGACTTTGTAAAGAAGTTACCGTGTGTAACAGTTCAACAACTTTGGTGTATTATTAGATCTAGCATGGTCACTATCTCAAGGTTTACATGTTTTTTGTTGAGCAGAGCGTGAACTGGTTTGCCAATATAGGGCATCATTTTTAATTTTGAGCTGATCTAATTTAGCGATGTATACACAATACAACAAGGACACAAGGACTTGATCTGGGATATATTTATGTTTCTAAATCTCTCAGGCTAAATATAAATGTTACAGACATCCAGGGATATCAAAGCTGAGTGGGAAGCAATGTGTTTTCCTGAATGAAAGGAAAATTTTCTATTGACACAAAGACAAGACTTCAACCCTTAACTAGTTGGTTGGCTGACATGAACTTACATCACTTTTCTTTCTGTAGTAATCCACATGTTGAACATTTCTTGTAAGGCCAAAATCTGCTATCTTCAGCACATAATCCTCAGCAACTAGAACATTTCGTGCTGCCAAATCTCTGTGTATACACTGCAATCATATAAATCAACATTCAGATCACTACACAATCCAATAATCTGAGTGAATATGTAGTCACAATTCCAAAAAAAATCCAAACAACGTTTTCGTCATGCAATGAATAGAAAGTGGGTAACCAAAACGAAAGACTAACCATAACCCAAACCTTTCTGTAACAGCCGCAGTCAACTAAAATATAATTTTGAAATTCTTTTAAATTATATTCTGTACTCACATGTTTGTCAGACAAATATTTCATTCCTCTTGCAACTTGATAAGAAAAACAAATTAAATCCTTCAGTGTCAAGGGTTTGTGTTTGGGAGGGTCAAAACTGGCAAGGGGTTGTTCATATCCAGAATTGGGTGGTCTGCGACTTCTCAAAAAGTCTCTCAGATTTCCGTGGGGTGCAAATTCAACCAAAACAAACAGAGGTCCTGAAAATGTAACATTAATATATGAAGTTTCCAAACTATCATAAGAATGGGATTAAAATGTTTATTTATTTATTTGATTGGTGTTTTTTTCAAGAATATTTCACTTATACAATGCTGGTCAGCATTATGGTGGGAGGAAACTGGGGAGAGCCTAGTTAACCACCTGCAGATTGCTGTCAGACCTTTACGACCGGAGAGGAAGCCAGCTTAAGCTGCACTTGAACTCACAACCACTGCATTGGTGAGAGGCTCATGGGTCACTGTGCCATGCTTGTGTGTTAGCCCCCTCTGCCGTGAATTACAATGTACATAAATTTTGTGAGGACTTTGAAGCTGCACTCGACTACTTATTAGCATAATTGTTAACCAATGAAACAAGCAAAATGCTTCTGGAAATCATGGTGTTGGACTTGAATTTGAAATAATTCAAAACACAATTTTAAGTTACAACTAACACAACTTGAGTATGGCGTAAAAGAAATAAATAATGTGTTACTGCTTTTTTCACTTTTATGACGAGTCAGGTTTATGGGCTGAGGAAATCAGAATACCTTCACTAGGTACCTCTTGACTTAAAGCTTCAGCCACAACAGCAAGAACTAGCCTCAAACACACGACTCCATTCATGAAGGGTCAGAGAGTTATAGTTAGCTAGCCAGTGCTTAGTTATTTGTATCACTGAGATACCTCCATATACTTTAAAACTATTTCATGAAAAGAGAAATTATCAGACACTCGACCATATGACCAAGTAATATGTCATATACCAGGATCTAATTTATTCCAGTTAGCAAGCATTCTGAACCCGTCTCTCCATTTACATAGCCCTGGGCAGCTCTGTTTGAAGTTAACCTTTTTGCCTTTAATTAACATGAGCCAATCAGAAGCAGATGTGCACAGGGAATTGTACTAATTGGTTGCAAGTGCACGTTAGTTTGTGAGTAAATAGTTACACCCTAACAACTCTAATGAATGCCAATCGAATCGAACACCCACAAAATATGTATGAACACAGATCACCAGCAAATTACACAGCTTTACACATTCAACAAAGTGTACACTCAATAGCTTTAAACAATTTACATATCATTTACTCAATTGCTATATAGAATTCCATGCTTCAAGGTTTGCTATGTCATGTTCAAATTTATGATGACAGTTCAATGTTTCTAATTACGTAAAACAACCCCAGCTGGAGAACCAATTTCGGTAACCTTGCATTCTATGTCACACTGTTTCCTCGGCATAAGAAAAAAACAAGACAGTTACAAAAAAACAATACAGTTCATTTTGCTGTAATGGACCTGTCTTTTCTTACAAGAAATGTAACCTGACCTTACTTCTACTCCTCTGAAGATCAAAATCTGCATACTCAAAAAGTTGATGCACTATTGGTCTGTATTTACGTACTCTTCACGCCACTGACAAGCAAAAGTGAAATTTTCAATTCCAAAAAGTTTGCAATTCACCATATTTCAGGACATTTTGCTTAATCTGTCCTAGGATATTAAACATTCAAAATACTGCACCAGACTTGGATTGTCAAAGATTTATGTACAACATTTGTACTTCAGTGTTCATACAACTCATGCAATTGAAAAGGAGGATTCAGTCTCTACCTGATCTTACCTGCCCAGAACATACTCTAGCCATATATTAATATGAAGAAAACCTAAGAGATAATGCACACTCACCGGACTGACTGCAGCATCCCAGCAGATTGATGATATTCTTATGGCTGCCTATCAGCTTCATCACCTCCATTTCTGCCACAAGGTCCATCATTTCATGGTCTGTTGCATCCTCTGTGAACATGGCAGTGTCAGAATATGATCCTCAATGATAACATAACCATAAATACATCCCTCAACTGCTTGACAGCTTATTGATTTTATGCGTTTTTTCAGTCTTCTAACTTTCAATATCCTACAGTACCCTATAATATTCTGTTCACTTCAGCCTCAAGGGTCATGTCCACATATTTTTAGAAAATATCCTAATCTGACTGCCATGTGTCACCTAGAGGAAAAGGGTCATGCCCTGTCCACCTTTATCAGCGCAAGTACATGGACCATATCAATTATGTATCTTTATTACATATGTACATTTTATTTCAAGTGGCTAGAATCTAAGAGAAACTTTATTCAAATGCAGCATGATCAAACAGACATGTTATGAAGCCTAAGGATGAGAGTTTGGTACAAGTAGCTACGTAGCAAACGTAAGTTCAGATTATTAAATACGTGCATTTACAAAACAACAAAAACGTGTGTATATTAGCCAATGCCCATGTCTTCAAAACAAGCAACCTTTCTCAGCATGTCTATAATGTTTTTGGCCATGACAAATGTATGTCAGCCCAGGGAGCCACATTCCATCTGTTAACACAGAGTCGACTTTTATACAGGATTAAGGTGTGACAATTCTTGTACTGAAGAACACATGTACAGTTAGTGGCACACATACAGAAGTTTGTCTGCTAAGAATAGTTCTACAGTACATCCATGGAATTTTATACACAGTGTGTGATGGCCAGCCTAACACTGACGCAGGATGGAGTTTAACAACTACATGTAAGGTCTGGCACAAGTGGAAACGCCCACTGTAATATTAATGGACTTTTCTCTGTTGGCAGTGGCATGGTGGCATGTCTTCCCACAGGCTGTCTTTTATATATATATATATATATCCTTCGATTTGATGGCTTCAATTCTTCCTTGTTCTTCTCTCTTAATCCAAAAGTAATAGTGTAGCCTCACTATAAAACGCCTCGATATAGTGCACAATCATATATAACGCGACCCAAATCTTGTCCCCCAAAAATCTGTGGTGTACTTTCATGCGAGAACAGGTAAAACTGCTAACAAATGAAGATTTTTCACCTAGAAATATACTTAATTAACACGGCATCATTTGCTTCGTTTTCTGCTGTTAGTGTATGACCCGTGTGTAATTTGATATCTTAGGCATGATCTTTTGAATATTACGCGAGTATAAGTAAAAAGAAATGGAATGTCTATGAATAATGGAGGAGGTTGTAGCTGGTTACATTTTCTTTGCGAGTGAGTTTGATTCCAAACGCACATGTAATGTTGTTGTCGATAACACTTTGTTCACTGTCAAAATCATGACCTGTAAGATGGACTGTAGTCCTATATTCTGTAGCCGTATATACTGGATCCCATGGTCATTTCATTATAGTGCAAAGTGTCCCTAAAGCAGTGTCCTATAGTGAGGCCACACTGTATAAAATCATTACAGCCTGTTAACAATTGTGTTATTTTTCACATGAATTAAACAGCCTGCAGTCCTAATGGCAATTGTCAGACATTTCCCTCAAAGCTCCAACTGACCTTTCAACATCTTGACAGCCACTGTTGTGATGCCTTGCTTGTTAGGCAAACAACGGGCCTCTCCTTGCATCACCACCCCAAATGCTCCCTCTCCAAGAGGTTTGCCAAGCGTAATACTGAAATAAAGATGTAATATTACAAGCTACAAATTATATAGCTCTCTAAGGTCCTGTCTCAAAAATCAAAAACATAAAATTTCAAAGAGAAGTCTTTTATGTTTATTGAAGTTCATGAACACTTATTCTTAAGGGTAAGGCCAGAATTCATAATTTGTGAGAATAATAAAATAATTTACAAACATTACAAGAATGTACATCTAATTAAATTCGACAAAACAAGGATCCCATTAATGTTTCAATCCTCAATTAAGCAGTAAGAACCTACTTTTCCTTGTCGACCTCCCACTTTTCATCCAGTGGGATATCGTACTCAGACATGGTGCTAACATTGGACGGGAACCTGGGTCTTCCTCTTTGTAGATGAGACTCTATCCTCACTACTGGAGCCATCAGGGGCTGCTTAGAGGGGTCCATCTTCTCATCATAGTAAATCAGGTTCTGGACGATGGAAAAGGGAGACACTTATAGAATTCCATAAAATACTACTTATGTGAAAAAAATGGAAGCAGAAACTCTGATCATCCCTGCTATCCTCATCAACATGTAAGGTGAGTTTGAGTGCAGTTCTTTTTAAACTCCATGAGACTACAATGCAACCGCACTTTCACACAGAAAAAGCAATGCTACAAAACACAGACAAAGCTTGTCCTAGACAGATTTAAATGTTTAGATCAGTGGTGTAATGTGCAACTTTTAAAAACCATTTATATTCTGCTTGAATACTAAAATCACCCTTTCCAGTGGAGCTTTAAAGAACAGGTACTTTTGTAGATGTCTTACATAATTATGGATTCTTCATGCTCGCCAAAAAAGTGAAGCAGAGTGTCATCATTTCAGCATTCCCCTTAAAATCTAAGTTGATAAATGCTTTGCAAAAGAACCTTTCAAACAAATATCTCTCCAGATGGAAAATTGTGTAATTGTTCAAAAATATACTTGCTACAATGTATACATTTTAATAAGCTGTGTAAAACACTTACCGGCTGCCACTGTATGATGACTTTCTTACGAACCGAGTGCTTTGAAGGATCAAAAACACCATTGCAGAACCTCACTTTGAGCACGACGACAACAACACAGAAGATCATCAGGAAAACAACTCCACCCACAATAATATACACGTACATGAGGTTTACAGTCTTCTCCTTTGGGACCACTGGTGGCTCTGTTCAGACAAATACAGCTTTTTGTTGACATGATGAGAATTACTATCAAATGGATTTTTATACATTTCTTTGTCAATGCTGTTCAATGGATGGAGGGGTGGGGATTTATATATACTACTAATAATAGGGTATATTAGGGATTCATGCAAACATCTATTATGAAAATGACGTTAAAAATAATTTGTTCCTGTCATTAACCCTCTAGGGCCCGCTCCCATTTCTACTTATGCAAAAATTCTAAAACTTAAAAATTTAGTAATATAACAACTCAAATAAAACAAACATTTCATCAAAACTTTATTTTTTTAATTATATGCAAATTTATGCAGTGTAACATATATGATACGATGGACGTGTATCGTATTTGATATATTGGGCCGTGTAAAAATATGTCACTGTTTATCTTGAGTGGAAGTCTGCAAAACAATTTCTGTCTTTATTGAGACAAAGGTGTACATTGCATTTGGTACACTTGATGAAGGTTAGATTGTGACAGATAGGGAGCTTGCATCGTGCTCTGGCACTCCATTCGGGCATATGTCCCACGCCATCCAACCGGACCAGTTGAACAGGGGCATGCTCTGGTGCTGCTTGTCTAACCTGTGGAGGGGAGGCTGCTTGTAACAAAGTTGGTCGACCACGGCTCCGATGAACATGAGGGGGCCACTTCGCTTTGAAATTGTGAGAGATTCATGTGTTTTTCTCTGAGAAGGACACAATGGCGCCTGTACATAGGCCATGCTGTAACTACCGACACACAGATGGAGTGACAAAGGTGTACATTGCATTTGGTACACTTGATGAAGGTTAGATTGTGACAGATAGGGAGCTTGCATCACGCTCTGGCACTTCATTCGGGCATATCTCCCACGCCATCCAACCGGACCAGTTGAACAGGGGCATGCTCTGGTGCTGCTTGTCTAACCTGTGGAGGGGAGGCTGCTTGTAACAAAGTTGGTCGACCACGGCTCCGCTGAACATGAATTAAGCACTGGGCCACTTCGCTTTGAAATTGTGAGAGATTCATGTGTTTTTCTCTCAGAAGGACACAATGGCGCCTGTCCATAAGCCATGCTGTAACTACCGACACACAGATGGAGTGGTAAAAAATGTACATGTAGCACCTGCAAGATTTCAGAGGGTACTTGTAAAGGGCAGTTAGGCAGTCGGTCAAATCCACTCCACCCATTTTCTGATTGTATTCCTGAACAACAGCTGGGCAGGGCACCTCAATTTTCTTCTTTTGCTTTTTGTCATAGCGGGTGACTTTTGACATGGGTTCAGTGCCAGTGCAGGTTGAAATGAGATCAACTTTTCTATTGTCAAGCCAACGGACGACTATTGTATTGGAGTTGACTTCTACCACTGCGTCATGAGATCCCCTATCTTCTTTCTTTAAGGCTTTTTCTGTTTTCAGGGAACAGCCTTTCAATCTGTTCTCTCTTACTGTGCCGGTGAACCAAATTGCTCTATCTTTCAATGAATTGGCAATATCCAGGCTTGAGAAAAAGTTATCCGCAAACACTTTTTTCCATCTGCCAACTTCTTTGCCATTGTCATAACCACATCACCTGAAAGGCCAGGCAAAGCACCAGAACTTTTTTTTTGGGTCTTGCCAGAGGAACCCTGATAGACATCCCAGTCGTGCAAAATTCCGTCACTGCCGGCTCTCGCCCACAATTTAAAGCCCCATCTGTGAGGTTTATTTCTAATGTACTGCTTCATGGGGGACCTTCCTTTAAAGGCTACCATTATTTCATCGACACTCTGACACTGTATTGGGGATATTTTTTCCAGTTGTGCTCTGTGCATTTCAATCCACGGTCGAATTTTCCACAATCTGTCCAGCTCTTTCTCTTGATCTGAAAGTTCTTCGTTATTGACGAATTGAACATGTGTAGCTAAGGTAGTAAACCTGTTGCGTGACATTTCATCTGCTACTGGTGGGTGCCTAGTATCTGCAGCCCAGTATACCTTGACATTATGAGCTTTTACAAGCCCCATTCTTAAGTAAAGCCCGATAAAAAGCTCTATTTCCTTCCTGGATGTTTTCAGTTCTTTCCCGGATTTTTGTAATCCATAAATGTTTGTTTGGGTTTCAATCATCTCAATCATTTCGTCTGTAACTATATCTTTGAAAAATTCATAGGGAGTTTTCAGGTAGTCCGGAAGACTTTGTTGTTCACCTAGGAATGTTGTGTCAGGGACAATAAAAGGTACGTCAGCCCACATTGGCTCATCTAACATTTGGGTCAACATATCCACATCTTCTGTATGAAGTCTGGTCCTCAGAACTGACAAAGGTATGTCATCTTGTTCATCAGTCATCTCTGAGCCTCTTCTTGCTATGCGCTTTACTCTGTTTGGCAGTTAAGCCTAAGCGGTTGCCCGGGCCTGGTGAATCACTGTCGCTTTCCTCTTCACTAGGAAGATATTCATCATTGGATGTATCAAGCTCACTGTATTCACTATCATTTGGGGATATAGCGTCCATAATATCATCAACATCAGAGTCTGTATCAGATCTGTGGAAAAAATAGCAAATGTTAAAACTGAAAGAGGAAAGGAATGGCATTGGATACATCAGGGAACAAATGATATCTAGGCGAAGACGAACTGACAAGAAGTTGGCGTGATGAAAATACACACATGTACTTCCTTTTGTCCATTTCATATTTCAGGAAGACAGTCTACATAGTTAGTAAATATGTAAAACAATCTTTTATTTGTATGTGTGATCTAGTATGCTTCGTCTAGCTTTGTTCTTACATTATAAAAACACAATCTTGAAGTCAGATAGCAAAGTCAAATTTTGTATTATGTCCAACGTATCATATGTGATACATTCCATCGGCCCTTTGACCAACGTATCACATATGATACAACAAAAATAAATCTTCTGCTAAAACCAAGTAAAGCAAAATAATGATATAAAACTGGCATAATATGTTACATACACATTAGTATAAATGATAATGATCACTCAAAGTCAAAGGTTCACTTACGTGTTCATGATGATGATGGATTGAAAATTGTCCAAATGGAAGCGAAAACCGAACAGAGTGGTGACGGTAAACAGGAACTGCTATATAGCAGACGACAGGGTTGAGACAGAGGGCAGGTCAATTTGTACTTTCTCCAAGGGAATAAGATAATACAATAAGATAATAATAAAAAATGAGGTGAATTGAAATTTAGCTGGAAATTGTCTCCATTGGTTAGGCTTATTTAGTGGGGGTATCATATATGATACGTTGGTGCCTAGAGGGTTAAAGATGCAAGCTTCATAAAATTGTGCAAATTATGTCTCTCCATCTCACAGTTTTCTCAGAATGTTTAAATACTGGTTGCACAGGCAGATGAAAAGGCTGAAGAATTAGGGTAATATTTTTGATCTTCACATTTTCCCCCCGTTCTAAGGTGAATGAGTCCAGATAATATGGTAACTGCTTATAGGTTACCATAGATTATGATATTTCCCATTACAATATTTATTTCTTTTCAAATGTGTAGCCTCATGGGTCGAATGGGGAGAAACCCTCAGGCATCATGGGGCATCATTAACTTGTCAGATAATGTGCATGTGAACATATTTTTTTTATTTTTCTTACAGCACAATTCCATGTAAACCAAACGTACCAGGTTCACGAGGCAGGACAGTAAGCCAGGCACTCTTGTATGATACACCTATGTAGTTGGTGGCCAGACAGGTGTACCAACCAGCATCGCTGAGTGTCACATTCTCAATGAGCACAGCTTCCGGTGAAGTGTTGTTCATGCTGGATTGCTGAAGGACAAAACTGACAGTTAGGGCAAAATTCCTAGAAAGGTGTTAGACACACTACTGTAGGACAACTGCAGTAGACATACACATTAATACAGGACATGAAGAAACACAAAAAGCAGCACACTTTGAACAGTAGTAGCATTACAATTGCGATGTGGGGAGTACAGTGTATATATATATATATATATATTTTTTTTTTTTACAATTCACACATCATATGGATTATCCATGTAGTGACGTGATCAACTATGCTTTGATTTAACAAACTGACTTTATCACAATTCAGTTTTTCCTCTTAATTTTTAAATTTGAGGCTAAGATATCATGTACATTTAACATTTAGGAGCTGTTGGAGTTAAGGGTCATAACAGATGTGTTCTTTTCACAGCATGCTCAACACATCAAAATTAACAGAATCCATTGTGCTTTTGACTTTCATGGGTTCACTTCATATAAATTTTATACAAAGCATTTCATGACAAGGAATTTTCTGGACAGTTCTGGTGCTAGACAGTTTCAACTTAGTTTCATGCTAGTTAAAATTTGGAGACTGAAGAACAAAATCATGAACATTTCAGATCCTTCATTTGAAATCATTCACTGGTTTCACCTTCGATTTCATTATTTAATTTTCTGCATGACACTGTGCTTTGGTGCATGGAGAGGTGGAAAGGGGAGTGCAATCTGATGCATCCACTAGGTGGAGTTGTGTGAAGGAGAGGGATGATGGGTGGGCGTTTGGGACATCATGGGATCAGCAAGCTTCCAATCCTGCGCATGCTGACAGGACGACTGCAGACTAACATTGATCAATGTCTGCTTCGTTATCTGTATTAAATGTTACATACATCACAAACAAGCACTTTTATGTGATCACATCACGGGAATCAATGACTGTTTAATTAACTTTTTTTCTGATAGAGCATCAACCATTCAACCTCAACCAAGACTGCAGGCCATGATGACAAATGACAATGTGGAGTAACACCGACTAATCAAAATCAGTCAGTACAAGGGAGAACTGTTTCAAGTGCACAAGGGAAGGATGGGTTTCAGGTTATCTGTGGATACTTTCCCATAATCAAGCATTGTATTATAAAGACAAAAGAGTCAATGCTGTGGCATTATGCAGTGATATTTCCAACAATGCAATTATCACAAGTCTAGGCTTGTCCATCAACACAGAAATAAAAAACACATTCACTGGAAAAAAAAAAGACATCAAGACATCAAAAAATGCAGATCTTGGTGTACACTACATGAACAAAATCAAGCCCTTGAAGACAACAGGAAGTTATACCGTACCCCTCGTGGCTGCATTACGTGAGAAAAAGGAAACAAGATATCATTAAAGACGTTTGCTTTCAAATCAAGTATATTACCAAAACACACAAAAACATACAATTAAGAGGCAAGGATATGCAGGTGAAAGTAAGCCATATTCTTTTTTGTATTATGATCATTACTTTATTTTTACACCTTAGTATCAAAAACTATTTTGAATGAGTATGTAAGGATACATTACTGTATGAAAGGTAAATCTTTACATGTTTTCAGCTGTAAGAAAGACAGGTATGGATATTTTTTGGATACCCAAATAATCTGGATATCATAAATCAAGAAAAAATAACTGGTGCTAGAATAAATTCTTTAACAAACATTATTGTCCCACGAATCTATTTAAAATCCTTCCATTCTACAGCAGAATTGCCTTATATGCAAATGTAATGCACTGATCTCGAAATAAAAATTCTGAAAAAAAAACACAAGAGTGTCAAAAGGAATATAATAATTCTAAAGAGTTATGTTCTTAGAGAAAAAATATATCTTCATATACAAGGGTCTATATTAGGGCCAAAATATAAAACAATAGTTACCTGCAAAACTTTGATGTATGGTTTTCCATCCTCCGCCTTATACGAGCCGTTCACCTGGTAATGTTTGACCCACTGTAGATGTGGTTGAGGATCGCTTGTCACATGGCACTCAAACAGCGCCATCTCACCCACATATACAGTCTGGTTCCGAGGTCCTTCCAGTATAGGAGCAGTTGGAAGCCTCGCTGCAAGCAAAAACAAAGATGCTTGATCAAACTTTCTAAACAGACAAACATTAGCAGTATAGCAATTTGTTCTTGGAAACAAAAGGAATAAATGAAACTGTTGAGTACATGTGCATAATCCATGTGAAGAATCCAAAAGGTACCTGCCTGTATCTGCCATCTCACTGGACAGTCACTACTTTGGTACATCAACACATATTTTTGTTTAAATGAATTGTATCAAATCTTACTTTTTGGCAAGATTGGTGTTTGGTTAACCATATGGTTACGAAGAATTATTTTCACGAGGTGCAAAGAGAAGCCTGTCAAAGTAACTTCTGAAATGTCATCTGTACTCCAAAATCCTATCACTGCTGCACCCATGGTTTGGAATAGTGCAGGAAACTGTTATATAGTTTATTCAGAAAATGTGACACTTTAAATACTTATAACTGAAATGCTGATGTGAATGAATTTTTCATAGCCTTTTTGTGCATCCCATGAGTTATGCAAAGATTTTGTATCTGACCGAACCAACAGTTATCTGGACATATTTCTGTGATAACCTTACTCTAAGTCAGATTTGAAAAAATAGCCACGCACAGGTAAAGAATACTATGTTAAATACAATACAGAAATGAAAGGCACCTGATCATAGAAGGCTGAGAGAAGACATCTACTTGATGCATGTACAAGCAAAAACCAAAGATGCTTAACAAATGAGAGTTGGCACCTTTGCATAACCTATACACAAAGTCAACATTCCAGAATGAAGAGGTAAAGGTTCAGTGTGTCAAGTCTCATCCTTTGCCTGACAAAACCCATCACATACCGAAAACAAAACATTTCCCTTCACAGAAGTATTAATCATGTTCTACAAAAACTAGGCTATTGAAATGGAGAAAAAAAGAGCTTCGTTAAAAAACAGACCCTAATGTGAAATGTGAGGCTGGTTAACCCAAGATAACTTGAGCAGCTGACACAAGAGCAGTGGCTGTTAGGCAGAAACTCCTGCATAACCAGTCCTCCTTTAGTACTGGTACCGTGAAGAGAGCTCTGCCAGCTCCTTTCTCTTTTCCTTGTTGTAAATTGTGCATTTGCTATACATCAGCCCAGTCAGAAGTCAACATCGTGTTCAACCAAGCATGTTAATTCATACACAAATTGGCAAAGTGAAATATGCTTCAGTACAGCACAAAACTCATAAGAACTGCAGGTTTCCTGGACCAAATTACATGTGCAATTATTTATCCAACAGCACATTTTAAATCCTTCTTTACTGAATCAAACTGATTGCATGTAAATCCATCCCACATGTTCAAACCAATATTTCATTGCACCATTGAAAAGTAAATGTGGACATCTAGGATCATAATCTCGCTAACAATGGGCTGCATTTTTCACATCAGATATGTGTACTATTCCCTTGTGCCTAACGTAAACACATATGTTCACTTTACTGCATGTCACAGGGCAGATTTCTGCAAGATACTTGATCTACTTCCATTTAAACTGGTGCCCAGAAAGAGACAAATGTATCCTTCACCATCATATGCCAAGGGTTTTTTCTTTTTAAAGTTTAAAATGGCCAGAATAATTCCATGCCACCAGTATATACTAACTCTAGCCAAAGCCAGTGTATATCAATTTCCTCCTGGGTCACTCACTGATTATGAACACATGCCAAGATTGGCAGGGATTTTAGATACATGGGAAGTGTGGACTACAAGCACTGTAATAGATACATAAATTACCCCAAATTTTAACCATCAGGTTTTCGGGATGCATGAGCCATTAATTTCACCATGACTTCAGGGAATTACATGGGATAAAGCGCTTTACTTACTTAGATTATAAGTACTTGCATGAACAGGAAAACCCAAAGCAATGTTAACTATCTGCGATTTGGTCATCAAATGTTTACCTAGAGTAGCTATAAATTTTACCATCAAATTTTGATATAGTAAAACAGCTTTGAACAAATTGCTGAATAAAAAGTACTTACGGACTTTACATGTGTATCTATGCAAGTCTCCCTAAGAAACTAAAGCAGTAAAGGATCATTGAACAAACAAAGGGACAATAGATGCCAGTGCCATTCAATCCAAAGAAAGATGAGGGGAAGGGCAAAAAGAGGGCAAGGTGAGCCTAGGAGGGTGAGGAAAGGCCAGAAGGGACAAGAGTTAGTCTCTCAGGGTGGGGAGGTGGCCTGCCAGGTTTAAAGACCGCTCAAGTGGTCATTTCCTGTCCTCAAGTCTTCAATCACTGTCAAAATACAGGCACACAATAAATAACCCTTGACACTGTCCTAAATAAAATCTGGGTAGCCTATACCTGTAACGTAAGTACATGGAAAGTCCATAGTGTAAGACCAGAAGGTATAATGCTAAATTCAACACCTTCTCTAATACAAATGACCAGTAATAACATTTAAAGCCATCCGGAATACTGCACCTGCTTCAACAAATACATAAGGAATGGAGAATGAAAAAGGTGTGTAGAAGGTTGGGGGTGTGTAGAAGGAATAAAATTTCGAAGCTTTACATTACTAGTGAACTGTACTTTTGTCTGAAAAGATTGAAATCGGAATAAAATTAGTAGATAAAAATTTGATTACATAAATATATATTTTTAGAGTATCTACAAGTGCATGGCAAAAGTCCTTGTTGTATTCAGTGGCTGGTTAACAAGCAGTAGAGTTACCAGAGAAGGTGTGTTACTCAGTGGGACAACTGTGCCCAGTGTTTATGTAGAATTGTGCTCTGTCCCCAGTGACTGACTACCACGCTGGGAAATCCCAGGCCAGATCATACATGAATTGTTGTTTTTAACTACATGGAACGGGGTACTGCTTCCTGGAGGCTAATTCTTATCCTTATGCCAACATGTACAAGACTGACAGTGATCAAGAAGTTGACATATCCATAGTGACAATGGAGCTCTTCTCCAAACATAGCCATATTAGGCTGATCCCCATTAGATTTATAAAATTCCAGTTGTTTTGAGGACAACTGTTCTAATTTAAAAAACAGAAGGTGAACCATATCAATGTATTCTATAAATACTTTGGAAAAGAAAAAAAAGACTTGAACTTTTCACCTGAAGTAGACTGCTGACCTAAGTAACTATGCCGTAATATTGTTCATGAGCACTAAGAAAGATTGGTAACAAAGTGTTCAAGAGTGCTACGAAAATCCTTTTGCTTTTTCTTGTAACAGCCTTCACATACAGTGTATGTCATGACTGTCAATTGCTCTGTCCATATAACTGGTACAAGAAAAACATAAATATCTCAAGACCACTCACATAAAGCCACACAAGATCTGACACTGATGTAGAGAAAGACAACTCTCTTACAAAGTCACAGTTAACGGCAATCTCAGGAATTTGACTTCTAGAGGCTGAAGTTAAGCACAGTAGAAAAACATTTCAATACAAAAACAAGTCTGGAATTCATATTAACGCTGAATTGTGTCTGCTGTTTCTTCCTGGGAATTAGCTGTAATGTGACAACAGTTTTGAACTGTGACAGACATTAGCAACAAGGGAGCATTCTGTTTCAGCAACACACCCCACAGACAAGGCTTCTGTCTGTCAGTACAGACTGTACCAGATTTAGTTTACAGTCTCAGCTCAAGTTTTATGTTAGTCTGGTGTGGTTTGTACCTACACATACTGAACACTTCTTCTGAGGCCTTTCTTAAGTGGTCCACTGGAAAGGGGCAAAAGACTGGGAAATGTGTGTGGAAAGTTGCAACTAGGGTAGGGGGCCTGGCCAGTAAAATGTACAAACCTGACTGGCTGCATGTTATAAACAGTACCCCTCTGACAAGTGTTTCTTTAAAAATTGGTTAAAACCCAAAGTTGCTTTTATTTTTTGAAACCAGACCAGTAATTTCAGTACATATTAAATGTATGATGCTGGTTTCTCAAGCACAAGATGCCAATCATTACATACAAAAGTGGGTATCATTTTAACTTTAGCACATATTTACTTCAAGAAAGAGTTTCTAACCAGCTTTTGATCTGGTGAAGAAGTTACAGACTTGAAAAGAGCTTTGGGGCAAAACTGGTCAGTTTCAAATGTGGTCCATTCAAACCAGATGGCAGGAGGTTCTGTTAACAAACTCCATACATTTGCCAGCTCTTGCCCTCCATGGTAGGTGATTATTATCTTTCAGCCTGAACAGGTTTAATATACATCAAACTTATACACTCAAAACTTTAGGAAAATTGAAAAGATATACATGTACCTCACCTATTACATTTAAGTCGAGGGCAGACACAAAAATGAGAAAGTAATGTTTTCAAAACTTCTGCAGAATTTCTCACTTTGACCATAGTGGTAAAATCCCAAAGCCTATCACAAAATCCCCATGATACATTCATCACAGGCTACCTTTCCCACTTTCGGAAACGTGAAAAAAAATATACATAATTAAAAAGGCTTTAGATTTTTCTGGATCATAAAATATGATTCTAGGCACGTCAGAATCTACTAGCAAGGTGGGTTACCTTCAGTAAAATTTTGTAGAAAAGTATTCCAGATTCGTTGAAAATGTCTTTTAGGCAAACCATTCTGGTCTAATCTAAAGATTATACAGACATAAATGTAATTATGTACATGGTATCAATTTCAATCTAGGTTTACCCAAGACTCCCTCTTTTCCCCTTTTCCTCTTCCGACCACTCCTTATCACTCAATCCATCCCCCTCCATACTAGAAGCCTAATCATCTATGTCCAATACCAAAGAAAGCCCAGCACATAGAAACAAATTTCCAAATCAAGACTTCAGTTGAGTAGCTGTTTATGTCCCAGCATAACAAGAACAACTGACATAGAAGTCACACTGTGTCAGATGAAGCGTGTACCTATTTCCTGCCTGGGTAGACAGCTCTAGGCACTTTCATCCTGGTACACCCTTTAATGGGCTTCATCAAATCTCAGACTCAGTCAAAAGTATTGGTTTTATGTTCAGTTTAGAGTAGAGTGGGTTAAACTTACGGATGACCTCCACAGTAAAGGAGTGCTGAATCCTGCCATGTATGTTCTGTACCACACATGTGTAGTTTCCATTATCTTCTGGGATCACATCCGGTAAAATAAGCTGCCACTTCTTAATCTTCAACTGAAGAAGAGTAAACATAAACTAGAAAAAGTGTGAACATATATGCAGAAATATAGATGAGCAATTGGTCCACTGAGTTTTCCCAAATACACAAGTTGAAGGACAAGCTGTTGCTTTGGAGGATCAAAATTCCAAAACAAGTACATGCACTCTTCTGAGAAAATATCTGCGTAGAAAAATATTACCAGTCAAAACTTTTTCAGGTTTCATCACTGAGATGAATGTAAAGTGAAACTGACAAAAGTCAGTCAGTCTAACAGAAAATGTAGTAATTTAGAAAGGATTTGGGGAATTTTACACAATGACCTTACATACATTCTAGAGAACACCAACACAGATGGAGCAAACACACAAACAGAAGAGGTGCACAAAATTCTCACACCAAACAAAAATGTGGCCTAAACATTCTTATGGTCAGAAAAGTACAGATCTGGGTAGCTTAGGGTTTTTACCACCAGAAAAGGTTTGGTGTCTACTTGTGTATTACACATTGGCAACCATCATATAAACAGTGAATGGCATTTGATTTTATCTCTCAATACAGACCCCCTGAAGCACAAAATAAGAGATACATGATGAAAGGCTTTATCACTGAATAGAATCAAGGCTGCTTCAGTCAAATTTCACTCTTGATTGAATTCATACAGAGACAGCTGAAACTGGACTGTAAATGGCAGATGTATGGAGACCTAAAACTTCACGTTTTATCCATAACTTTCTGAAGCCTTGCAGCACTATTAACATTTCCAGGCCCTTTAACTTACTAATAACTTTTTTTAAAACATTTTTTTCAACCAAAGTTTGTAAGGGACAAGCTAATAAATATCAGGGGTATGAGTGAAGACATGATCATGAAAAATTGATTTCAACATGAAACACATATAGCCATATGCAGTGTAAGTATAAGCTTATTCATGAGGCAAACTCCCATCAATCCATCCAAGACTTACTTCGTAGTCTGGCTTGGATGAGTACAAGGTGAGATCAAACACACCATGGGGGGGGGGTGGGGTGACTAAACTGGGGGTACTGCCAATTATCACTTGAAATGACCAGGTCACTTGAGAGATGCCAGACCTGGGAGAGTTCAATTGCAGTCTGGATAGTTTATTTTAGCAGCGTGACTTGTGGACATAGGCCAAAGCTGGGGGTAATACTGTAGGTGTTACGGCCAGAGAATGGCGGGTCATTAGCGGCACAAGAGCAGGAGCTTGTAATGTTATAATGGCATTCAAGCCTTCCATATAACACCTGGGGCAGAGTACAACATGGGTCTAAAACTTTCCAGGTGCACAAAACAGCCCTAGAGCAACCTGTTTGCCATGTGTGATTCACATTTATGTAGTTCCTTAACAACCTTTATCACACATTATGGTCTGAACCAAGTTCAGGTTGTACTAAGACCTTGCAGCAGAATTTTCCTCACTTTGTCGTTTAGACTTTCATCACAGTAACCTGTACCTCAACTATCACATTTAAGTCGAGGGCTGACACAAAAATGAGACAGTAAGGAGTTCAAAACTTCTGCAGAATTTCTCACCTGATAAAATCCTGAAGTAAAATCCTAAAGCCTATAACATTCAGCACAGACTACATTTCCACTAAGAATATCTTTTTGTGGTGCTTTATTTTGCCTTATTCTTTTCAACTATCAAGATATATCTCTAGGAATGCAGCTCTTCTTTTGACATAGTAGTTTTCACTCACAATGGCACGTTAATTTTTTTCTTAATGGCCAGCTACTGCAATGTAGTTATGAACTATTATGCTGGTTAGCATATCAGCTGCGTCTAACAACTACCACTCTGTACTCTGAACATGGTTTCATTCAGTTATCAAATTCCAAAGCGACTTTGGGCACACTCAGATATTTTCATCTGTAAGCACTTACCTGACCAAAGACTCTCTTGACAAATGGTACATTGCCTTTCCACCATGTGATATTAGGCTTCGGGATGCTGCTGCAGGACATTTTAATCTGACACTGCGTGCTGCAGGCACCACCACCAGATGTCTCATTGGCTTATTGTTTGTGAACACTGGTGCCCCTGAAACAGTAAAATGCTATATGTGAAAATACGATGGAAGACAAAGCAAAAATACATTTAACTGACAAGGTTATAAACCAGTACTACATTTTGCCTAAACTATTCTGTACATTGTATCTCCTGGAAAACAAAAATTCTTCACTTGGCTAAATATTTTGTCACGTTTATTTCGGGTCATCATCAGGGAAGTAAATATACAGAATATAGCTTCACAGCAATGCAATACCACTGAAATTCCATAAAATAACATTGTGACCCATGCAGTCTGAACCTCAAGTTGTGACCATTAAGACACCAACATTCAACAATATATACAATACAATTTTATAACATTTTCTCTAGTCTGAAATAACTGCAAAAATGTGACCAAGTTCACTTGTAAAAGTCAGCCGGATGACTGTTTAACCATTGTGTTCCAGTTGCCTGTTGGTGACATGTGACAGCTGTTATCTCTTCAGTACCAGAACAAAGAAACTCAACCCTCAAAACTCTATGGAAGCAAAAAAGACAGTTGCGTGACATTATGAGACTGACTTCTTCAAAAGGAAGAGGAGTGTTGGCTTGATGTGAGAGGATTGATGAAGAGGGAAACGGTTGCTGTATTTGACAGCTGTTCTCTATTACCACCCAGTAAGGGGACAGTTGTTAACTTCAACACAGATCATTAGAATACAACCTGGACAAACAATCAAATTAACTGAAACTATGGTGACACTCAGCACAGTTGCTTCCTAAACAATCTGCTTTTGACACTTGAAGTTTTCTTCAATTCACAATGAAATTCCATTAGGAGGGAAATAGAGATCATGAATAAATGTTAAAGTTAAAATGTGTGAAAGTTCAAAACCAATGTATATGCACAACAAAACATTATCGCTTACAAAGATTCATCACAGATGACATGTAAAAATCATTTTTCTCCTACACTTCATAGTACATGTCCTGTTTTTATATTTCCATCTTGCAATAAGCATTTGTCTATATCAAGCAGTTAAAGAGAACAGGATCACTGTGAGATTAACTCTATTAATCTTGTTCAAATTTAACTACATTTATCACTTGACCAAGATGAAGGGAAAGCTTGAGTAAAATTCTTTTGGGGTTTTAAGAAAGTGAGTCAAGTAACCCAGAATCTGTTTAAAGTCAATATTTGCTGGGCAGCTTGTGCAGAGCTAGGGGATAAATAACAACGGTGTGTAGAAATGCCAAGGACTGCATGACAGGAATAATTTCACTCTATGAGCTGGGCAGAGGTCAGGACGATGTAATTAACGATCAAACCCATCTCAGGCATCAGAAAAAATGACACAGGTGTGCCATGCTTTGCTTCAAAACCCTTCCATTTTCTATTAAGAAAATGTCCTCTGTACTACTGATGTTCAGGTATATCAAAGCTATTGAGCTGTTCCAAACTATGTACACGAATGGATCTGAGGGCTAATTCGAATTAAAACCCAGGTTTAACCTATGGTGATGGACTGAACCACTTTACACCATGGGGGTGAGCAGTAAGCAGACAAGCTCTGGCAGGTAACTGGGGAATCTTTCACTGATGTCCTACGGTCCCAGACTTAATGAGGTTTTGCTAAAGAATCAAATTGTCAGCTGAGCACAAGACATCTAGCAGAAATCGAAACACTGCCTGGGATTTACCTGGTTTGCTGACAATGTTTGGTTTGATTTCAGCAGCATTGTACTCTTCATACTCCGCATCATCTTCTAAAAAATAAAAGACAAAAAATAAAGTTAAGTGCAAATCTTGTGGTAATAGATGTAGGATTACCTTCTAGAGTGAAGTCCAGTACAGCCGGATCCTAAACATCAATCCTACGCCTGTTGTGGCTGGAATATATGCTGACGGTCGGCCAATGGTCAGCGTACGATAAGCCGACCACGCACCTTCACACACGTACCGTGATTGCCAAATTACTTCACTAATTATTAAACAAGCCTACTTCGAGGCATTTACGGCAGAGTTATGCGCTGACAAATATATGTACATGCAACATATTGCTTTCCTTAAAGTCCGCCTCGCTGTTCATGACGGCTCTATACAACTGTGGCGGTGTTTTCAGAATTTGGAAACGGACTTGATTTCTTTGGCTTATCAGTAAATTTATCACAGTTTCATGTTGGATACAAGATTATGCAGGAATATTTGACTTTATTGTGTGATGTGTGTCACCCTACTCTTAAAAAACCTCTACTGACAATGTATATGTAATGAGTCATATCGATATATGACACAAGGCCAATAATTCATAAAATTTGAACCACAAACACGTATTTAGGTCAGCATGTTGATATTTCCCCTTTAGTCTCGAGTCCCTAAATTGAATCCCCAATTTCATGACTGTCAATCCTATCGTTTATTAATTTTTATAAGCACAAAAACATGTTTATTATAAGACGAGCGCAATCCTATTTAGCCTTAATATACGTGCGAAGACATGCGATGAAGGCCCCAGGCCTTTACACACACACACACCACATATATATATATACATATATATATATACATATGCATCATAAATCTTGCATAAAATCAAGCTATAAAATGTATAAATAAAGCTATATCCATGTATAAATTATGAAGATACACCAAAGAAAGTAAAAATCAAAACCAGAGATTTTTTGGTACATGTAAGAAGAAATCTAGTAGCGCAATTCCAATCCAACTTTTGCAGTTACTTTAGAATAGCCCAAATAATTACTTTTCATAAAATATCAGACTCATCTGTGCACTTGTTTTGTTAAAAATCAGTAAAAATTTTCAAAATTTATAGAGAAAGTTGCGTGAATAACACAAGCGAGTAAATGAATGTCTCGAATGATACGCAGACCATGGCGCCATCATGGACAGATTATCCGCGGACCATGGGACAACCCTTCACAGATGGTAGGTGGAGGATAACAGCATTTTTTATCAGGGTTTCGGCCAGGGTCGGCGTATAGTAGGCATATGATACTTGGACCATCCAACCACAATAGGCGCAGGTTTGATGGTTAGGATCTGGCTGTACTTTATATAGAGCAAGTAAAACAAACATTTTGAATACCCAAATAAGTATTTGTGGAAAAAATGAGCTTTGAAAAGTGAAATCATCAGAAGGAAAAGGTCAAACGCTTCAGAATCTTATCTGCAAGATACTCCTTGGTCAAGACATTAAAAACTTGAAAGATGCATCATCTGTATTAATCAATGTAATTGGAATTAGACAGTCCTTCAAATGTAGCTTTTCATATATAACGGCACACCTCATTATACTGGGTTATGTAGCATTTATGTAAACCATCAGAGAACTTTGACTGATTTTACATCAAAATAAATAAACTGTCTTAAATGTCTGATTTTCTTACCTGCTGTTGTGACTAGGACAGTAAAATTGCCCCAGATATTCCCATGTTCATTGAAGGCATGACAGGCATACTCCCCACTGTCATTGACAGTGATGTTATTGATGACCAGTGTGTACCGTACTACCTGGAACCTGAAGTCAGACAGGGACAGGGTTTAGACCAAGGCATTATAACTGAACTAGAGGACTATACTGTTCGAAACAGAAACAGACAAGAACATGTGCATTTATTTATTTATTTATTTATTTGATTGGTGTTTGCAGGCAGACCTTCCCACGTACGACCGGAGAGGAAGCCATCATGAGCTGGACTTGAACTATCTGCAACTGCATTGGTGAGAAGCTCCTGGGTCATTGCGCTGTGCTGACATGCTAATCCCTTCAGCCACAAATGGTACATTATATATCCTCAACATTGAAAATGACAGCTTTATTCCATCTTATCAACAGTAAGCATGCATAATTTGAAACACACGCTGAAGTCAAGCCACACTGACATGTTATAACGTTCTCATGAAATGACCACCACAAATCTGACCAAATCAGTCCATGCATGTAGTCTACCTGCTTTAAATGACTGCCCATTTCATAGCGGGACAAACTGTGAGCTCACAGAAGTTATTCATGGAGCCAAGAAACTGCCGGGGCTGTCGAGTAAAAACAGGAGCTGTTACAACAGGAGCTGTTACAACAGCAGCTCGTTAACCAGGACAGAAGTTTGTAAAGATTCCAGCATTCTGTGAGTCCATCACTTCTTGCCTAACATACCAACCTTTCAACCCCTGCATACTAGGTAATTACACTACAAATTACTAGGGCTGAAAATGCCATGCAAGAGATGTGAATTCTCAGAGAACAGAGCTGTTCTCTTTATTAAAACACATCTGATGTCATTTATGTAAAAACTTTTCACCACTTCTTCTGAATTCTTCATAGTACACCTGACACTATTAATTTTTGTAATTCCCAAGACAAACCAGGATCAACCTTAAACATAACTGAGCCCAAAACTTAACCAACCTTGTAAGCTGAATCACAATGTAATGATAAACCTGTTCATGTACACTAATCAATAGCAGAACCTCTTTTCACCAGCCATGAACATCCCATGAGTGGCCTTGCCAATTAGACAAACATTTCAGAGAATGTACAGTGACAACGTGGATTCAAAAATTCTCAACGTGACAACAGCTTCTGAAGTATTAAAAATTACTTCTACATATATCTGAACCGTCACAAAATGTCTGAACCGTATTATACCGCCTTGCAGTAATGATTTGAAGACATTGCTTGGATCTGTGTGTCAGTACTTATATTAAAATTTGCATGCACAATTCCTCCCTACCCTCAAATAAAACACCCTGATGACAGAGCAGATCGGATAAAATCTGTACAATAAAAGCCTGAATGAGTGCGGCCCCCTATAAAGTGGGTGTTTTGTACTGGGTTAACTGTGGCACATTCCTAACCAATGTCTCAGGCTGTACAAGTACTGGGCACAGAGAAACAAACCTCTTCTAAAATGCACTGGTGAGAGAGAGCTTTCAGTTTAAGCCATGTTGCTTGCAAATGCTGGGGCTGCTCACAGCCGCTTCACCGTCATTCAGCAAGCTTCCAGGTACAGGCTGAAGACAAACATTCTGTCACACGTGGGCAAACTGTGCCAACAAGAAACTGCACAAAACTGCTACAAAATGACAAACAGCCCTTCTCGAAAACTGAACCACCTCGCTGCCCTCCCAAAATACACTTCAATTCGCCTGTAGCAAGGAAAAAAAATGCCCTATCCCTAGAGTGGATGGGAATACATTTTTTGGCCGCTGGATAAGCAGGCAGAGAACACTGGACCATGTCTTGCACATTGGCAGTGTTTGTCCTCAAGGGAAATCGGGCACCCGTTGCTGTGTACAATAAACAAGACTGGGTAAACCTATGGGTGATGATACATGGATGACTGTAAAATAACCCCCTAAACATCACTCGTTTTGCTACCTGTTACTGCCTGGGCAGGAGATGAAGTCAGAACAGGACTTGAACCAGATGGTGAGGAAGCACTCACATTCCTGATACAGTTACATCATTGGTTTATAACCCATGTCACACCTGTGTTTCTCAGGTAACACTGAAACACTTATATACTCCTGTAACAAGTACAGAACAACTGGTGGGAGTCAATCACCAACACAGTGTTGTGGCACATTATGCTTCAATGGAGTTTAAGCATAGCAGTATGATAAACAATATAAATCTGACAAGAATATCATTCATGTAAGAATAAACGCATAAGATAAAATCATGCGATCTTTATCCATTGGCTAGTTTTATGAACCAGGATTACCAATACATTTTAACTCAATGTTAGACATGCTCATAAGGCTAAAGTTGGCATATTTTTCAGGAAAGAATAATAAAGTTAGCCCATCTGGTCTCTTATACCTTTACATTTCACCTTTGCAAAGATTCCTTTAACCCAAAACAATATTACACTGTCATCATCAAATCTGTAACCTGTAATGTGGTTTGTTGAAACAGTGAACAATGTCATGTTTAATACATTTTTACCTCTTTTCTATGTCAAGCGGAAGTCACATTCACATACAGCCTAGGCTTGTCAACAAGTCATTCTTCCTTCCACAGATGTATCAGTAGAATAAATCCTTACCTCTTGTTTGGCTTGATAAGCTGACCATTTCTGTACCACAGGAGGAATGGCTTTGGCTCCCCTTTAACTTTACACCGTAGCTTTGCCTCTGCACTCTCTATGGCATACACAGGAGATTCCACCTTTTGGTGAAACACAGGTGCTTCTGAAATGTAAAAACAGAAATTTAAGTGCTAAGGACAGTCATATTTGCGTCATGTATGTATGCAATCTGAATCAAATAATAATCTTTCATAAAGACAAATCCTGATATATTTTTCCCTAGCCCACACATCCTCTACACATTACATTTCAACAAGGCAAAACAAGATCATTTGACATCTGTCTAGATTTCATTAAAAGACTTCTAACAAGATTTTAGGACTGACACAAGTGACTGAGCTTCATCGTGAGCCGTAAGCCGCAGCAAAAGTCTCTCTATAACTGGTAAGAAACCTGCGGATGGTTGTGGGTTTCCCCTGGCTGCCATTGTACAAGTGAAATATTCTTGAGTACATTGTAAAACACCAATAAAATAAATACAGGTAAATAACTGGTAAGACATTCCTCCCCTACTTTGGATAGAATTTAGCTGTATTTAGTTTCAGCTACTGAAGATTATACTACAGCTGATTTAAGATATTGCAGCATTGAAGTGATTTTCAGAACAATTTTACACACAATAAATAAAATAAATTCTGGGAGGAAAAAAGGTAAAAGGCCGCACCCAAATCAGCAAGTTTTGTCAGGAGAAAAATGAGGACATGAGAAAATCTATCTAGTACACTTCAGGATAAAACAAATTTACACAAGCCATTGAAAAGCTCCGTGAGTGGTTCTTATCAACTAAATAAGCCGAACATGCTCTCACACTGCACACTGTGACACAGCCTATATGCTAACAGTGTCATATAAGTCTATCAGACTTGGAATCAAGCTCATACAACCCTTCTTTTTTATTGTTTAAAGATGCTTGAAATGACCCCTTCATCATATAAAGATATACTTAGCTTGAAACGTCATGATACCTACATGTACTTACATTTAAGTAATGGAACACGGCTATAAAAGATTATAAAGTAGAAGGATTCATTCATATCCATCAAGTCAGTCAATTCCATGTGGGGATTTTCCACCTCTGACCAAAAATGAATCAAGAAGGGCCAGATAAAATATTCTCCACATAGAAACTGGATAAATTATACTGCCATAAAATATAAGCTTTTTCAACAAGACATGGCTTAATGTTGCCATGAACCAGGTGATTTACTAAATTTTAAATCTGGCCAGTTTACAAGAGCCAACAGTCTTATTTTTTTAATTTTCATTTTGAGATACAAAACATCATGGTCTTCAGAAGGCCATTTGATATATGCTTAAAAAACCCAGATAATAAATTGTTTTACCTTCTTCATCATAATTTTTTAACTTCACTTTAGTGCAGTTTGACAACATCATAAATCAGGCAACAAGTGGCATATGTGAAATAGAGGACAAAGTCAACTTGACATGACAATTGGAACCCAGTGAAATCAAACTCTTTCACAACCTGTATAATCCAATTTAAGTGACACCTGACATTTATCAATATATCTTTTCAAAGTATCTCAACAATATTCTGAACACTTGAAGGAAGTGTTGGAGATCTGCACTTGATGTCAGTACTTGTTGTGCACCGTGATTGGTCTAATTGTTGGTATCATGTTTCCAACAAATTGTGCTTGACTGTCACTCAGTGAATAGGGAAACATAATTGACATTCACAATTCCTTTGGTGTGATGTCCAGGTACACCATTTCTCAAAGCTGATTTGTCTTTTGAGTGATATGAACAAAAGACAGTACTTTAACGGAGAAGAAAAAATCAAACAAATACCACTGAAATGAGCATGCATTTCAGTATGAACTCAGAGATTTATGCCAGCTTTGCCATTTTCAGACTTTATGTGTATGACAAGGAAGAATTGCAAAATTATGCAGCACGCACCACCAGATAGAAAACAATGTGCTCTTTTCAGCCTATATTGTCATTGTTTTAAGTTTTCTTCTACTTTAATAATGCCTTGCTTTTAATCTTATAAAGAGTGTGATGAGAAACCATTTAACCTTCAGCTTGATGGAGTAAAGGGGAATGATTTACAATTTTCAGGGCCTGCATCCAATAATGCATGACATAAATTAAATTTTCCTTTCCCTTCTAATATAAAAAAAAAAATGCCTTTCTATAGGCTTCCGGTGTGGGGCACCCAGGGGGTAGCAAGGTCAGCTCCTCAGTTAAGTCCTGAACCTGTTTTCCTGGCGCCCTTATTGACACAGCCACCCTACAGCTCAGAGTTGCCAAAGAACCTCGGTTTTCGTTTTCTTATTCTCCACCAATCAAATATATACTCTTCTCCCAACAGCGTGATTTTGCCCTATTTAAAAGCGTGGAGACAGTCACGTTGAATAGTTTGTCTCTGGGATGACAGTTTCTCCGTAACAATGTACATAGTTTCTGCAGACGGAAACTCTTTCTGTCAGCAGCATGCCTCACTGCTTGCACGGCAAAAAGAAACACTCATTCAAACAGTGTCAAGACAGGCATTTTCTTCTCTTTTTTTTTTTTTGGTCTTTCTCCATAGGCTGCACTCCATACATTGCGTTGTACATTAAAACTGAGGTGTATCACAAGGCAGTAAAGGCCAAACATCCAACATACAATTTGTCACCTGTGAACTTAACATTACATATGATTTTATCAATTCTAGCTCATGAAATATTTCAAATATGAAAATGTTTTCCTTGATGGGTTGCGGTCCTAAAGTTTCATGAAATCAATATCTTGTACATGTATCTTTTTTCTGAATAAGAAACGACATATAATTTGGTTCACTGCCATAAGGCAATGGGATGCACAAAAAAGAGAAATGTTTCAGCTAGGTATATCTCAAAACCTTTATGATTATAATCTATAAGGTAGTTGACTTTCTATTAAAAAAAAATGTCAGTCCAGATCAATCTGATACTAAATTAATCAATCACTGAATTGTCAACAGGTAGAAATGCTAATTCTAAGCCAAATAAGTACTATATATGAAACTTGTGAAGAAATGAGACCTATTTTAGATTAAATATGTCAGTTAAAATTTATGAAAAACTTATGTGCCTGTCAGACAAATTAACAGACCATTCCCTGAAGATATTTGCGGGCAGATATTTCAGGTGTCATATAGTGTTTTGAAGGGATGACCTCCAGTATCCCATTACTCTGTCCTGCTGGGACACTCAACATATCATAGGTCACCGATCCTACACCCACTGACTTCAGCCACATAAATTACCATCAGTTGATGTCTATGCCAAAGTCTCTTCTTACAGACTCCATGTGATAACAATATAGCTAGGTTAGTATCTTGGAGCTCGGGCTTCACTTATGTCTTCTGACAAAGTATATATGTACACGTAACTATGTACACGTAACATGTCAACTTGTGGAGGAGCACATGCATCACATTCTGGTGACAAAACATTTACAGGAGTACCTATTAAATAAAATGTACATGCAGGTCAACCAATCTGAATACAATCCATCAGAATGTAGAACAAGCAGTACAGAATAATCACTGCTTTTCATAACATGATGTCAAAGTGCACAAAATACATTTAAAGCTGTGGTTGCAGCATGAGAAAAAAATAAAAAAATATTAGCAACATTTTAAATACCCCTGGTTCTTTTTTAAGGCTTCAGGCAGAAGGCTATTGTCAAAACTTTAATGAGGTTTAATGAAGAGACAACAGACAAGTTTAAATGTATGCTATATACACTAAAAACATATAATCCTACTACTGACACAGGTGTCTCTCAAAACGTCGCCGATCTTGTGAGTTCTCTACTACCAGGGTTCTTTAGCATTAAGGTAGTAGACATTAACAGTAGTAAAACCAACAGTAGTAAAACCAACACTGGTCAAACTGGTACCTTGCCATACCACAGGCTACCGATTAAACAGGAAAAAGATAATTTATTACTTTCACTCATGCTTTTGTCAATTGACCTCAATGTGGCATCGGAGGTCTTATCCAGGGACGCCCTAATTTCTGCTCAGGTAAGTCTCTCAACTTGCCACGCTCAAGTTGAAAGTGGGTTGGTGTGGAAAAGCTGAATGAAGATGATGTGTATGGATTAAAATGCAAACACCTGACAATGCACAATGATGATAGGGAAAAGTGGCGGGACAGGCCTAGTCTATCAGTATTATGAGCCTTTCATCTACACTGTTCATTCATACCTGGATAGTCACCTGTAAGGAGTTAACAGGTATTCAGAGTAGACACTGCCCCCCTCCCCCTCTCTCCCCCAACCAACTCCCTTTAGGACCACACAAAATGCCTCACTGTCTGAACACCGGATGTGTGCTCAATGAAAGTGTGTACTTTGAACAGTAACCAATATAGATAAAGCTTACAACCAAGCTGTTGTGGCCATGCTTCAGTGAGTTGCTTTTACTATCACTTCTACCGAGTACCAGCACTGAATGGACCTCTAGTCATCTTCAGGTTTTCATTCTACAATGTTATAATGACACTGGCCTGTCCGTCATAAGAACCTTGGCTCTGCAAATCTAGTTATTAGATAAGAATTAATCTTTGCTTAAAATCAAACGCTGAAGCTTTTGAAGTTTTCATTTAGCGTGAACCAAACTTATTTTTTGTGGTTACCTTTTCAACGCCTACATTATTAATAATAAGACAGGTGAGTTTCAGCTACTCTGACATCACTGCATGATTTCCACTGGACATCATGGCATCATAAATAAACACAGCCTCACATACCAATAGACATAAATAATTATACACATATTTTGTAAATCAAAAAGGCCACCCAGGAGTATACATTTGTAGATCAATATTCTGAGCATATTGACATGATCCATGTATGTTAATCTATTAACAGACATGTCCATGCTAATTTTATACACTGGAAGACAAATAGAGGCTTTTTTTCTTTTCGTCGGGCAATGTTGGATGTGCAACAAGGGGCTAGTAGATGATTTCACTCCACTGACTGGGTGAACTGAGACAAAGTAACTTTCTCACACTATTCTTCATTTTCATATCTCCAACATCTGTAATGGTTACATTGCTTGGCTTGTGAAACAAAGTGATGGGAAATGACAGTAACGAGGTCCAATGTGACGATCTGATAACTGTCTAGGGTCTGATTATTAATATATACTCCACTATCTCAATATGACTCATGCATGATGAAAAACTACAAACCTTGCAATTATCAATTCTTATTATTTCAGTCCAGATCAACCTTGTGTTTTATGTTATAGTCCAGATTTCATCTGATATGATGTATATTTGTGTATATATAATGACACTGTGTTCACTGTGAATGAGTTTCATTCATTCATTCAAAAAGCCAGAAAGAACCTAAATTCGTTATTTTATAGACCTGCTAATAACACTTTTGCTATTACCTTGACAATTAAAACTGTCTATGACATTTTTTAACAGTAATTAACAGTTCATTACATGTGCAATAACGCTAAACTATGGGTGGAATTTCCCTTTTCATAATCAAAAAGAAATAATCTAAGCAACACTACAAAACAAAACCTTACAGGACTAACAAATGCAGTTAAGTAACAATAACTTTTTTAAAATGATGCTGTTCCGTGTAATCTGAAAGGGTTAAGGGTTAATTAGAAGGGTAATGACTTACAAGTACTAAGCAAGTACTGGTTCCAGAGGAGATTATTATCAGTGAGAAGAGCGGGAAATATCAAGTAAACATGAAAACATATTTTCACATGAGTACATGCATCTTTATCAGCACAGATTTCCCCTTAATTTCAAGTTTTAAGTGTTTTGATTTGGCAATTTCCACAGGTTTTCAGCTAGAATAAATAAACAGGATGGCCATGAGCAGGCCAGTGAATAAGCACCTATACATGTACATGTAGTATCTAGGTTTTACCGGGTCCATTAATTGTGGCTTGGTTTATCAGTCTTTCACTTTACTTATCAAAAGCCTAATAGACAAATTTCTCATCCCTGCTGAGGTATGGCATGGCTGGGCTGGTGTAATCTGCCAGGACGTGTCTTCATGGTGTTTAATAGCAAAGTTATCTTGTAGTCTCCAGGCAGAGTTCACCCTATCCTGATCCCATCTTCATCACTATGACAGCCCCTAGTCGGCTGCTGGAGAAACCAGCCCAGACTTTTTTCTCTTACAACAGATGTCATATTATGTGTTGGATCCAAAGCACCACCTTATGTACATGTAAGGTCATAAATTGTCCCACTTAGTTTGAGCATGGATTCTTTTGTCTTTCCATTATTAAGATATACCCAGGTTTAGGAGGTATCAAATCTGTAAGTTTAAAAGACACAACAAGCAAATGTATTTCCACCTTCAAGCTAAAACTGTTGAAGTCTATGTACACGTATGAAGTTTCATCTGTTGCAATATGGCATTTCCGGGCAATGGAAACTGGACAGCATTTAATACATGTCTTACAGTCACAGACTGAGTTCATTAAATGAAACCTGATATCAGCCAACACATCACAGTCAACCCAAGTTGCACAGGAGACATTCAGAGTTAAATCCCGTTCTACCAAGTTTTCGGACTTCTTATTGCAAAAGAACCCAACATTTACAATGATCTCCTACAAATACATGTGCAGAGAGATGTAGACATAAGAACACATGCCTAACAGAAATAGGTTCCTTTGTTCTGGACATGGGCAAATAAGATGAAACTTAAAAAGAAATACATCAAATTTCATAACATTTTCACACGTACAGAGTTTGTCTTAATTAACTCAAAATTTGATCCCATCCCAGGTATGTAACTGCTGTGATGATACAGGGGAATGGGAGCTATAATCAACCTCAGGGTTTTAGGGAACAGCTGAATGCTGGGTTTTAAGCTTTGGGGATGGTGTTAAAACAGCTTACACAGGAGCCTGTGGGACATTTGTTATAGTTTAACTCCTGGAGACATTGAGGCCCCAGTCTTGTAGAAAGTCTGCAGGCATTTGGAGGTCAGCGCCCACATGATCCTGGCTTGACAACTTCCAGATGTCTGAATATATAAACTGGAATAAATTCTAAGCAGAGATGGTGGCCTAATTTTTGTAACTATCAGTTAATTTTAAACTCTGGGGACAAGAGGCCTGGAACATTTCTCAAAAGCAAAGTTTGCAGGCTACCTATCTTACATACTCTCAACAGCTCACAACATACAAGTTAGCTTCCAGTCTGGATATCAAATCTGCCATGCTCATCAAAATTCTTCCACAATTAAACAGGTTCTTGAGATTTCACCCCATAAAGTGATTTCTGATACCCTAGACTTTCCAGCTTTCTCATTAGGTTACTTTGCTTATTAAAAGCATTTTGCTTTTGCACATTCATATGTATGCAACAGTGCTGGAATGAATCTTGGTTCATGTGTTTCTTGAGCATAACCAGAGTTAATTTTTGTACAGTATTTAGACGTGTATTTTACTGGCATTATTCTATGTATACTTATAAATTTACACTTTTCACCTGGCTTATCTAAAGTGGTGATCAATTCAGTTGGTCAATCCAACAAAAACCTAAAAAGCTAAAGTTGCTGTTTTATGAACAAATTTGAGTTTGGACATACCTTGATATGATTTAGCAGTTTACAGCATTTAGAGAGTACTTACAAATCAGACTAAACATGAACATCACAGAATGAACACAAAGGTTTCTGTAAGACATCTCATAAACATTATCCTGGAATAGTTCATGTGGAACAAGAGCTTTTTTAGAATATTCCCAAAAGTTCTGGACATAACCATCTACATGTCATGTACTGTTTATGACCAAATTCTCGAGGAATCTCTGACAGTCTGGGCCAGTTTAGGGCTGACAGTTCTGGCATAGCTCCAGGCAAAAACCTGGCTTAAATGTTAGGGTCTTGCCCACTGTCAGGGCAATTATTCCCTCCCTCGTTAAGAGCTGGATAAAATTTTCAGAGAGTTGCTTGGGGTGGGGGGGGGGGGGGGGGGGGTGCATAAGAAGGGTTAGGGCACATTAGGCTAATTGGGACATACAGTGGAGATCATACTGGGGAATATTGACATTCCCTTCGCAAGGAGCCTTTCAGTGTTACATATTGCACAGATACATAACCTGGTAAAGTTTTAAGCATCATCCAGCCTTGAGGTTCCAAGTTAGCTGTAAGTTCCCTGCCCATATCCTTTTACTCTCAATAGCACTCACTCAATTTCAGACCAGATTTCTTGTGATACAGAATACAGGTTCTGGCGTTTAGGGAGTTACTGTTAAACATTTCGGTTTTAGATGAGTTGATAAAAAAAAAACCCCCAGCACTTATACACACCACATCTAATCAAGGCACAATTAAATAAATACCGAATTCTCTGTTTACCGTTCATCAGAAGATAGAGACGTTCTTACATGGATGGGGATGGAGTCTGTTCAGTATAAATCCCTCCAGTCCCCTAACCAACAAAATGAAAATGTCTGTTTCTTTTGTTATAAGAGTGATGCTTAGCTACATGTACTCAGACAAAGTAAATTAAGACTAGTTTTGTGTGTCTTTACATCTGCTGAGCCAAATGAGGTTAACCCTTGCCTGTTGGGTAACTGACATCCTTAACAAAGTTACTTAACATGAACAGGGCTGAATGTATTCACACAAAATAACTGGGCTCTTTTCTCTACCAGCCATCACTGACCATATAAACAGTTTCTTGGCAGCCCTCAATTAGCCAGATAAGAGTCAGGAAGTATTATCTGATGTTTGGAGGGGGAATTCTGCTTGAGTAACTATGGGAGTGGCTAACAGATGGGGTCAGGCATTGTGTAATGACCAGACAAGAGAAGTCTTATGGTAGCACACCCAGGGGTGGTGAGTTTTGAGGGATTAAGGGTGTAGAGTTGGGGTGGAGGTGTCTTCAGGGCTCTGACAGACAGTCTAGCTGTCCATGTGTAAGTGTAGACTTATCATGCAAATGGACAAAAATTTAAACAGTTGAAAAATGAAGAACTTTTACAAAAGCCCGCTCGAAACGACTTCCTACATCAACAACATCATTTTCACGTCAGATAATTCACAATTAACAACAATTTTGTTTTCAATGTTTTATGTTTTTATTTTTCTTTCATCCGACTCTCATAATTATGTATAACAAAACTCTGAAATACTGTGGGCAAAATGTTTTCATATTAACAAAGTCTGCATTTTATATTACATGAAAATTATCAGTGGAATTAATGAGTGGAAGATGTCATTAACCTAATCAAAAGCATGTTCATGTATGCGCTTCAGGCTGCTAGGTAAATATCATTTACCTCAAGTTGACAAGGTATGTACTCCGTGTTCAATGAGAGACAGATGGGGATTCTGCATAATACTGGCAGACTTTTACTCTCAAAGTATCTGGCAATTTGTACATAGGTTTCTGCAGTTTCTGAGGATGGCATGTGGAATGTAGATCAGTTGACAAGGAAGGGGAAATAGGGGGAAAATCGTGGAGTGGAATAAAACCTTAGCCAACAAAATAAACCTCTAAATCCCCCAGAGTAAACAGGTTGCTGTTCAGGGCAGCATTTGGTACAGATTTATCTGAAAGACTTCAATGAAACAACGCATTGCTTCTGTCACCCCTGTAAAGCTGAGTCGATTAGAATCTGGCCTAACCCAGTGCTATCTGACACATGGACTAATGGTCCAATGCTGTCAGATTCTAATATGGTCAACATATGGGATTAGAAAACAATTCATAAACCAAAGATCAACTCCCAATAAATTTCTTGCTTTCAGCTAGACCTTGAAAGTTTCAAAGAACATGTACATATAAAATCAGCTAATAACTAAATATAGGCTACACATGTATGTCTGTGCAAATATACTACAAACAAGCAACTTGTGCATCAATGTTAATTTATTTGACAAAATACTCAAGAATTTTCCAATAATATGACAACAGTCATAAGTGTAGGAAACCAAGTGCTTATAAAGGTGCTTTACTCTGGGCTTCGCCAGGTACTGATCTTTTAACAGGAGCAGGAGATTCGAATACACAACCTCATTTGAAACGGACAACTGAGTATGAGTGGGATGGCACCAGGAATCAAATTCAGCATTATTTAATACATTTCATCTTAAGGTAGTGACCTAAAGTTTGTCAGTAGAAAGAATTTATTTTTCCACCCTTCATACAGGAAATTTACTCTCTTTACTTCACTGACTGACCCCTGAGAAACTGATTGTTAAGTACTACACAGAAAAAAATATGCATATTCAGTGTCTAACAGCAGCATTGTAAGGCCTCACGACGTAGAAAAACGAGTGCAATCTTGATCTGATGTTCACATCTGCAGGTAAGAGAGGTATCTGTGGAACTTACTTAGTTTGCTGGGGTTAATTCTCCGTCCGAATCCAGACTGAATACACACCAATGTTCCAAGTAACAGAAGCACATGTGTAAGCTTTGCCATTACGTCATGTCTTCTTATTCTGAAAACCAACAAAACAGATAGTTGTTAGAGAAATGTGCAAGAATAACACATTTACATCTTAACTTATTTGTTAGATATGATAAGCAAACTAAATTAAAACATGCATATCTGGTCATAAATACTAAATAGATCAATGCATTTGCATCACAGCTGACAACATATGCTACAAAAGATGAGCATATTTACATCACAGATGACCTGTTCGAGAAGAGAAGAGCTGATATACATCATGAGGGTAAATAACTCTTCACAATTCATGTATGTGTCTAAAACAGTAACAGTATGTTAAAAACAATATATGGGGCATGCTTTGTGTGAAGGCGTAAACATAGCTCAATCTCCACTACAAAGCAAGGGTAGTTATTTACTTGTACATGTGTTCAGCTTATTTAGGACCAACCTATGTGCACTATATAGATACTTTTCCACAATTTTTTCACAATTTACTGGTTTAGACAATAGAGCCCTTGACACCAATAACAGAGCAGGAGATTAACAACACAGGGTAGCCAACCTATCTCATTTAGGTATATACAAGAAAATTCTATTTCCAAACATAATAAACAGAAACAATCATGCCATGACAAAAAAAAAGCAAGTTCAATGTGTTTCCTCTTCATCAAGCTTCTTTATAAAAAGCAGTGAATGTGGTGATAAAATCGAGTAAATTTGCCTTTGTTACACAGTGAGTATACAACTTATGGAAGTAGTCCTGGCACGCTGGTTTTTTTCCTCAAGTATGATAGGGGTTTTCATGGCCAAATGGTGTATGAGCCAAGGCATAACTGGCATATCACAGGATAGTAACTGCATGGTTAATTCACTTAGTTAACTTGTGAATTGGTTAATCTGTTCTTCTTCATTGCGTTGGCTAACTTCATACATTCAATGGTACTGGTTATACTGCACTGATGTATAAAATCATGTCTAGTAACAAACAATATTTAACAATTTTAACAATGTTAAACAAAATAATGGTTATAAAAAAGAAACTCAACCTCAAAATATTTGAAAATCTCAATAACAAGAGATCTGCAAAAAGTGAATAGGTTGTGTTCAAGCATCAACTTTTGTTAAAATATTAGAACTAGAAATAGGATCAATTTTAGTTCAAAGAGGGTTAGTTGAAAGGTCAAGAATCTTTAACTGGTGTCACAAGGTTTATAAATATTCAACATATGACCATGACACCTACAATAAATTACATGTCTAACCTTACAGAAATTTGAATCCTATCTTTTGGGGTCAATATTATTTTAATTTCTTACATTTCAAATGGGTGTGAATGATCTGCATTCAGATACCTTTCACAGATGAGTTTATGTCATGAACTTTTGTAAACCATCACAATAGACTTTGAAGTGTTCAGCTTAAAGCATCCTATTCTTGAACATCAATAAACTTGTGATTAAGGGCATATAATCCAAACAAAACTCAAACCTCTGTGTCCTCAAACATGCCGACACCTTGAAACTTCACCAACACAGGCCTTAACACCGATGTGCATGGAAAAAAACAATTCCATTTGAGGCTAAATTTGGAATGGGCCACTTTGCTGCAATCGAACAGATTTTCTGTATAAGGGCTGAGAAAAAAAAATGTTTTTCTCGAACCTGGCCTAGTTGTTTCAGATTGCTTAAGAGAAACTATGTCCACATATCGAACGCCCTTTCCCCAAACAACCTGGCTATGCAGCTATGACAGAGAGGAACTGTGCTCAGCATTCGGGTTGCTGTGTGGACAATATTGTTTGTATGCTGAATTCTTCCTTTCACATTCAAATACATGCCCAACAGACACAATAGCAAAATAGAAGAGACCAGTGAAAGTTATGGAGAGTTAAAAAAGTGACCAGGTTAAAGAGATACCACAATTTTCCCCTAAATGAAAAAACATTCAACTATGGATATTCTCTCAGAATGAAGCAAAACTGGTGTTCAACAACTGAGTCCAGGACTGGACCCAACCTTACCACACCAATCAATGTCACCAAAGTAAAAGAACCATACAAACATCACTTGCCTACATTTCAGTGCAGAAATCTGAGATAAGAAAAACACCCATTACACTAATGACAAAAAGCTGAAATCCAAGAAATAATTCCATATAGCAAACTAAAGAAAGTCTAACACTCTAGCAAACAAAAAAAAGGAAAAAAAAAAAAACAACAAACGATCAGTTGAAATGTCACTACCAGTTGTCACTGAACTAGTGGATGCAGATTATTCTACTGTTCAAGAGTTGGCATTCCATCCTTTTTGTCTTTCAGAAGTTCATTGCTTCAAGTGTTTTTGTGTGGAGCTCTATAACAGAGCAGCAGTGGGAGTATGTAACGGATGACTAACAGCTGAGGTATGTATTGCCCTGGGCATATTAACCATATTCACAAGTTCTGCATCACTAAACCCTCAGCCATAGTGTCACAGCTCTCCTTTGTGAGGCTCAACAGGCCACAGAGGCTTTATCAATGGAAACCGATTTCCATAATCTCCGCCCATGTCAATTAATTGTGATCTTCTCCATCACAGTACAATATGCAAATAACCTGGAGATCTGTTTGTATTAAGAAAGACATAATTATATATCAACAGCTTCTGATAGATAATACATATTTATGCCTTGTGTTGTTTGTTTATACAGACGGCAAATATATAGCAAAAGGATGTCATCATCAGAGAGCAGGGTATAAAGCCATGAACGAATCAATTAGATATTAAATTACTCTATGTCTTTTATAACTTGATTAATGATAAGACTTATTAAGAATCATTAACATACACTATCTTTTTGCATATCTCAAGGTTTCTTCTCAGCTGAAAAGCTATGTTTTCTCAGCTAGAGGTAAATGATTCAAACCTAACTGACTCAATAATTATAAGCAATCAAATACATAATTCATTTTGACTTGTAACCCCCTTGATGATGCAGCACGAAGAACTGTGCAACAATTGACAAAACTGACATAAAATTTGATAAGCAACAAATGAACAAAATAATGAAAACAAAGGACTAATAAATTAATTTTATATGAACTAGTGGGTACATGTGGTCATTAAAGGCCTCAATTTGTTTGTTAACCTAAATTCATACCCAATATACATTTTAAAGGATCCCATATTGTATCCCAAAAGAAACATAAATCAATTCCTGTCTGCTATACAAATAAATGGTTTATTACTAAACCTACCTCAAAGCCAACTGTAAAGTCTAAAATTGTTTAATTTTCTAAAATGTCTTATCAGAACAGATTATCAAAGATAAAGTTCATATACTGAGTGGTTCTGTATTAGAGATTAAATTCTGCACATCTGTAAGTGAAGTTTATATTAGGCTTGGGGCAGGAGTAGATCATGACAAGGGCAGTTGTGTGGGTCAGAAGGGCAGATCAGGCAGCTGGGGTTGATCTGGCCAGGGTGGGGGAGCAGGGCAGACAGAGGATAGTGGCTTCCAATGCCCTCAGGGATTGTTGACAGTGGTCAGCATCATATGGCAACTCTTAACACAGCCAGGCCTGACACTTTAAACAGACACTGACTGACAGGCACAGCCTTGGTAGCATCCATCAACTCAAGTGACTTGGGCCTGGGCTGACACTGAGCCACCGCTCCTTAAAGTCCCTCCAACAAGGAGGCTGATTGGCTTCCTGAAACACTTCCTGAAAAGCTCCACACAGCAGGATGCCAACAGTCCCGTAGATTAAAACACTTCTCACTATTAAGCCTAAGCTGGCCACAAGTATAAAGGATTTTGAATACTTCAATGTCTGTTCTCTAATTTAAATCAGTCCACAAATGGACCCATTGTACAGGCTAAAGTGGCCAGATAGTATTTGTTCACTAATTCGATTTTCACTTTTCTGCATCCAAATTTCTATTCAAAGGTTTATCTCCTGTAAATTCATCAAGCTGAAATATTAAAACCAATTGTAGATAAGAAAAAGTGTCCACTTCATACGACAGCAGAAAATGATTTCATAAAGACAGCCTACACAACATGCAGGTATTAAAATGAAGAAAAGATGAGTATAAGAGTAATAATACCAGAGATGTTGATCAACTCTTGCCGAATAAGGTAAAGGCAGATACCAAAATCAAGTTTTCACGCACAGGTACAGAAGAATCAGACTTGCGGTCAGACCATACCATTAGTTACCCTTCTACTATAATACTACCTGAGGTTCTTTAAGTGGCTCTGTCAAGATGCCAGCTAACTTGTACTCTAATATCTACCCAGAGATGGGGATGGTGCCAACACAAGTGTTTTAGATACAAGAGTGTAGTAGTTGTAGTAGCGATATTAGTAGCCCCTGCCTTCAGCCTAACCAAGTCAATGATACACGTACATAAATCCTGGAGGGCAAAATCATTATAATACTATTTAATAGGCAAAGAAAAAGGCTTGCTAAATTTTGCTGAAAGACTGGAAAGTTAGTATTTCACCAAAATGACTATAAAATAAATTTTAATAAAGATAGAATATACACATATGTTGTTTGTTGTGTTTCTTTTAGCACAGGCAGCCATGTTAACAAGAAAATCGGCTATATGGTTATTTTTCCATCTTGGCAACAAAAACCAGTTCAGAAAAACTAATTTTTATGTTAAAACATGAAAATGAATTACGCAGCACTTAAGCAACCGATACCCACTTTTGTATCCACTTTTGTACAGACAACCTTTAGCAGAAAAACAGGACAGTACATATTTTTCCTTCATTTAGCTAAAGTATTATGACCTGTTCTCTTAAGGCCAAAATAAGAGAATCAGAAAAAATATCAACACCACACAATGTGTGCCCATTAATAATCTTTGAGTGGAGTAAATTTGCAGCCACTCAGTTTTATTCTGTAAGAGAAACAAATACCACAATCCTATAAAACACCACAGCTACACCTTTGTGTAAGTTTCAACTAAAGTTTAAAAAATGTGAGAGCAAACTGTTAAAGAGTTTCAAGATGCTTCATTCACTTTAAACTGTTAATGAACTGTTAATAAACAGAAGAACAAGGGCAGCTGTGCTAACAATACTTTTTACTTGACTTCCATGATCCTTGGTGACTGTGAGCTAGGATTCCCATGATCTTAAGACCTTTATTTTAACCATGTCAAGCACTAGGAGCAAAGCAACTAATGCCACAACCTCAGAGGTGGGCTGCTTGCTCAGTTCCCATGAAGTTCAAATGACTCGCTCATTACTGCTTATCCAGTGGGGATAAAAAAACTAGAACTTTCAAACTATCTCCACTTCTGACACCTTATTCAGTACTGAGACAGAGGTACAAGAACTTTAATTATAAAGTCTAATTTAGCTGAACTAAGACAACACTGCCAGGACTTTGGTTTCCTGTTCTCAAAGATCTAATCTAGAGGATACTATCTCCCCTCAAATTGTGATGTACAATCACTCAAAGGGATACACATCTATATGACCTGTCTATAAATATCCTCAACTGGCTCTGTTACAGGCTTTATGAATATACAGATACTGACAAAATGACAATTAATGTATGACACTGTAGCAGTCAATCCTGACGAACCAATGACATTTCAAGGCATGAAAGTCAGGTCATCAAATGAGTCTAGCTACCTAGAGAAAGAATGTCATCTGAATGAGAATAGCATTAAATTTCAGCCAAATTACTGATAATATTCAAAGCTAAACAGACTGAGGGTGGCTAGTGCTAACAAGTAATGCTTAGGTTAGGATAAAAAACTTCTGTACAATCATGCCAAGAGTGCCCTAAAATGTTCAAAGACGTTTTCATGACATATGTCAATTAATTTTACAAGTTATTTCTTTCTTCAGAAAAGTACCTTTTAAATTATCTTCTAATCAATTATTTTAATACAACTGCACTTGGAAACATTTACAAAATTGAAGTATCACCAACACCAGCAATTTTTCTTCCCACAGTGTCAAATGCAATAAACACATCTAACATGTACAGGCCAACAGATAATGAAGGGATTAACTATTTTAGAAGCTTAAAAACCTTCCCTAATGGCAAAGTACATCTGTCCGGAAAGTGAGTAATCCTTTTGTATGAAGCACTAACACAAGCTGTGTAATGTAATTTTAGAATCCAAGTATTACGTAATGCAAACAGTAAAATCTGACCAATAGCACTGCCAGGGTGTCGGCGTCAGCCATGGCGCTTGACACGAAGTGAGGGCTTCCTTTGAAGCTGTCGGCATTCAAGCTCCACAATGTGGCGTAACTGAATTTGCCTGTCAACAGGCGGTAGCTTTGTTGATAGTTTTGCGGTAATTTACCGCTTTCGTCTTCGTCAATTAGGTAATTGGAGGTTTAGCCCGCGAAAGTACATGTGTCCGTGGCGTTGGGTAGTCAAAACGATCTCACACGCCCGTATAGACGAGATAATTCTCATTTAATGTCACTACCAGTCTCCCTCAGAAAATTCAATCTCTTTGTAAACTGAAACCCTGCCCGCCATTTCGCTGCTGCTTTATCCTCTGGTCCCCCGGTATGCCAGAGGGCCCGTTGGTCAAACGGCGACGTGGACTGGTTTGTTTGTCCCGTGCCACCAAGATCACCTGTTGAGTGCACTGGACTCACTGTTGAATAGTTCTCAAAATTCACAACACAAAACTCCGCTGCACAGTGAGTCGAACACTGATTTCACCTTCAAAAGCAACAACAGTCGTCCTGGTTAGACTCAACACTGGAATAACTGTAAAATTGTCGAAAACTTCCAAACCAATAGTTTCTAAGTTCACTCAAGGCAGATTATTTATAGATGTGGTAAATGATCTCGTTTATCCCTTTTTCTATCCCATTCCAACGTACGTTGATAAAGTTCACAACTTCAGATTAGTAAAACTTCATCAACCTCAAATGTCTTGAATATTCGTAAATCCAAGAATGTGGTCCAAAAAAGATCTACTCTTATCGTTACATCGAAAACTTCACTCCCAACGGTCAGCGCATCTAAAACGAAGCCATGGCGTTCCGTAATCAGAAATTCTTCCATACCAAATTCACCGAATTTGGAAAAGGCACACGGCGATGAAATCAATGCCCCGTATTTTCCTCTTAGTCAAGATCACGTTCTTGTTCTGAGCAATCCATCCCGCCAAAGTCGTCGTGTAAATACAGCGATGAACAGCCACATGGGTGACACGGAGCTGATCGGCGGCAGCCATAAGAGCCGGTCAGTCCTCGGGAGTTTTAAAGCCCCATGCTTTCTCAGCTTCGGCGAGAATTGAGTTGAACGATGTGAAGGAATGTTGTCACCAAACTCCATAAAAGTGCAGCAAACCAACGCAATACTTACCTATGAGAATGTGGCGACTGTTAGAAACCTTCTTGAGTAAAATCCGTGCGCTAAACGAACTCCGAGTGGAGTGTAGATCTGGTGAAACTGACCGTAAGCACTTACCTCAGCTATGTCACAGCACCTTAGTCTTCCCACATCTTCTCTCAGCACTAGGCCTTCTGTTTTCCTTACAGATCACGTGACCGCTGATCAAAGGGGCCGACGTGTGACGCGTCGCTCGTAACTCCTCCCTCCACACCGTAAGCGACGAGTGGTTTGTGAATGAAAAGCCTGCATCTCATGCACGGCTACTCCACTGACGCGCCCTCACCTTATCACCTAGTAAGAACACGCAACACATTCATTTTCAGTTACTACTATAACTACTCCTGTATCCATCAATTTTTTCTTGTTGAAAAAAAATCCAATAGTTTACTAGAGGGGCAAACCTCTGCCAGATTCTGGGCATAACTTGGGTGTTTTCCACTACAGCGTATTTGTTGTGACAAGCAAGTATTAGGAAGTCAGCTTGGCACACGAACTTTGGGTGTATCCGTTACGGTGAATATTATAAGCTAATCACTCAGTTTCTTACCTCCCACCACCCAGTTTTTCTACCAATCCGCTGTCGCACTTTACGTCTCAAAACATAAGAAGGCAAAGCTGGCACTATAAAGTTAGTGTTTAACTTTATGGTTTATTAGCTAATGTGATTAATGGAGCGGCTGTTTTTTGTTTCTCTAATGCCAAAAAATAAACAAATAAATGAGAGCCAAAAAATATACCCAAAACTTATACATGTAATTTATTTTTTGACTGAATAACGCTCAGTTAAATGCTTGATCTCTGCTGAGCGCTTTATGAATGCTGGTGCTATTTTCACATTTGGTGAACTGTTATAATGTCTACTCATTCGCATGTATAGAGGGCAATTGGACCATAACACAGGAATGAAAAAAAATTTGTGACGTCATTAAGACGTAACGCGCATGATCCAATAACCCCACTATATATACATGTATGTGTAACGTTTATGTGCTGATGACCATACATTAAAAAAACGACTTAAGAAAGTATAAAGAAATCAAAGGTAAAGGTAAGTTTGGGTATACTTTTCACTGGTCTTTCCACTGACGCTTAATATTTTTTTCTTTATTTTCTTTGTTTTCGTTATTTTAACATTACCATTTACAGAGGAGTTATGTACTTTAGTCTATCCGTTTAAATGCCAAACAGGTTGGTATCTTAGCACACTTTAACATGAGAAATGAATTTCTAACCTAAGGTATTATCAACTGTATTTATCATTAGCATTGTAAGTCGTCGTGTTGACACGGTAGGACTATTCCAGAGTAATTTGCACTCTGTATAACACAATACAATGTCATTCACATAAGCTTGCGAACAGACCAAAGATTTGTAATGAATTAAATGCCGATTATCTCGAGAATGAGAAACTCACGAAGACGAAATTGTTATTTTAGGTTCATAATGACACAAATTTAATGTTAGCCCAATGTATAGTGCTTATCGAATGTATAGTACCTTCATACTGGTAAGCAGATTATGGGTGATCATTTAAAGGAGGTGTCGTGGTGAATTCTGTATAAATTAGAAAGTGAAAATCCCGCGCTTTTAGAGCGGTCTACAGCGTGACTTACAGTCCGCGTGTTTAGGGAAGCCGCCCAAACTCCGCCAATAGTCGGTGTGGACTTAATCTCCCGCCAAAAGTATGAGAGGGTCAGATTCTCCGCCAGCCATACAGCCCCGTCAATCAGGGGAGCCTTGGCCATCCGCGTGCATACAAAAACAGGCCTGCCGGCAGCAGATTGGTACCTGCTTGGCTGGAGGAGGATTACAAAACAAGTTGCCTTGTGTTCGACATGCACTACGTATACAACGTAATATAGGAACTTATTAAAGTGGGAGTAAACCGAGATAAACATATAAGTCCCATATGCATATTAAAATAATCACCCTCCCCTCATCGTGAAACAGAAAGGCATTCAGTAGATTAATCCTCACGTAGTCTTTCAATGATATATAATGTTATATGGCTAAATTCATGAACACATTTCAATTATTACTCCTCGACACTTTGTTTAATTGATTCATGCATTTGTTCTTCGTTAAATTTGGTCAGGAATCACGCTAATTAACCTATATTAACAAATGATACAAACAATCAGTGATATCGCATTAATACCCAGATGGCACCGACAGCCCACAAACGATGCCGCCAACAGGATGTATTGAATAGACGTTCACATAATTTTGTTACTCATACGATACTTTTTGTGCATGAAGGTGATAAAAGCTTTACACAGCATGGTGTGAATCCCAAAGGGGGCAGCTGGACAAAACAATGACTCCCTCTTATTAAGCCAAACCCAAAGGACGAAACATTTATTGCATCAGGACAATGTCCTGGTGCGCCCGGGAACTCTGTAGTCTGCTAGATACATCTGTTGTAACATTTGTAAATAACATTTGAAATCATCCCTCTATAAAATACAGACAGGAAGTAGACACACGACAAAGGCTGTCAATAGCTGGGGAGTTTAGTATATATTGGAGTAAATTTAAATGCCATGCATGGTATGCATGTTTGACGCAAAAATGTTTGCAACGACACCAAAAGTGATACACCTTGCTCTGAGCGACTATTTGCATATTTCGTCTATACCAAGATTTATCCATATCATCAATCTGTATCATTAATGATTCTTGATCGAAAAAGATATATACAGGGAAGACAATTCTTTCCATCATAGTCAGCTGAAATGTTTTCTATTAACTGAACCTCCATTAGCAAACGATTAGTTTTGGCCATTTTGGTCTACTAGATACTATGGAAATCTTGATTTCCGTTAAAATCAACTGAAATCAGTTGTCCATCTGAAAATTCTTATACCTGTATATACATGTATATATTTAATTTTTGACATTTGAATCAATATTCATAATAATTTGCTGCTATAAATTTGTCAACTACTAGTATATAAATATATAAATGCGGTCAAAGAAACCTTTGCAGGTAAATAATGCACTACATTTTCTCACGTGTAAGCCGTTAAATTGTCGTAACTATGTATACATTGTATATATACCTCGCTATGACTATGTTTTTGATTATATATTAAACAGAAGAAAGAAAATCAACGGTGAACATGGAAATTAACAAGGATCGGTATATGTTGAATAGCGAAATAATAACGTGTGGTCATTTCTGCTAAACAAGTGGTGAACGCAGTTATGGTTACATGCTTGCAGACTGGCTGACAGAAGATCCATGTCCACTGCCTTGTTCATTTCGCACTCTACAAATCGCCAACACAGGACGGAAATTACTGTCCCGTGAACATTTGATTAGAATCATATATAAATAGACGAGAAAACCAATTAACAGAAGCAAAGTGTTTACACGTTGATAGACAAAAATAACAGGATCGTAACTTTGGCATCTGTCAGTCAGTGCAATATGCTTGCCGACCGGGATTCTCAAGTGAGCTGCTGTGTCAGAATGCAAATTTATCACCAAGGCCTAGCCCTGGGATTTTAGGAAGAGAACAGTTTTGTGAGGGATGGAGTCAAATAGCCTTCAGTCGGTCATCTAATTGCCCTGCAACCAACTGTTGTTTTATCTGAAACCCTTTTCGATGAGAACGAACTTCCCGCCAACTGTTTCGTGTATCAGAACCCGGAAGTACTGGCAGTTGTCCACAGTTTTTCCTCGGTACATCATCAAGTTTACCTGACAGACTTTTACCATCTGACATTTCCAGGCTGACTAAGTCCGCTTTATACTCACCGAGTCAGAACAAAGTTTGAGAGATTTCACTGATGACCTTTAAGTTTATGTTGAGTGTGCTGCACTCATCGTGCATTGATGGGCAGACGAAACGCAGACCTAGCTTATGCCTGCTCTTTGGGGTCAGCATCAAACTGTTCTTTCAGGGTTTAAACATGTACCTGAGGATTAAGGAAACCTATTCGACACGCACATTCATCAGAATATGGTTAAAGTTATTCTTAGCGAAATGACGCAAACTTTTACCTGTGTATCTAACCCTAATATCCATACCATCACATTTCATCTCAACGTACATGTGTAGTCCAGCAGTCTCCAACATCAAGCAAGAGAATAGTGCAGATCATATTGCCTGAACCTTAGAGGCAAACGGGTGGGAAAGATAGTCTATTCACCCTTTTGAAAAAAGATAAACCCTGTAAAGGACAGAGGGAGATCAGGTCCTGCTGACCGACGTCGCCTTCAAGCTTATATACAAACTCCCTTCGTCATTCCGATCCACCCATACACTCCATCCACAAACCCATCTCCACTGATGTCGTATATAAGAAAGCCATTTCAAATGGCTTGAAGACGGAATTTGTTCTACATGAAATGGTATATGTATTGGACAGTGAACTGGATAAGACGGAATAATGGATGCGAGTTTACTTGACTAACAAATAGCTTACCACTGTCCGAAACATTTGAAAGGGGAGACTGTACACCATACAGTCGTGTCGTTAAGGTTGGATATAATCCGACAGAAGAAATAAATACTGCTGAATCGATACGTATAAAGGCACAGAGCAGGCGTTTTGAACTTGACACAAAATAAACTACGACAAGGCCCTCACTCGGAGGCGATTACTGTCCAGACAGTCATGTAAGACAATCGATGTAATGCCTTAGCTGAGATAGGTTAATGGGTCTAAGGAGGTGACTTGAAGAGTCTCAGTGAAGCAAAACATCGGCTAAATGTTTCCACACTGGAGCATCAGTTGTCATATGATGGGGACGTCTGCGAGAATATATACTCTCATGCAGACACCTGTACATCCATACACTTCCTATATCATGTAATTTTCAAGACCGTTAAGCTGTACGGCATCGATATTTGATGTTTCTACCACAAATGTCGTGGTACCATCTACAAACACTTAACGCGGTATTATCTGATAATACGCTGATAATACTTTATAAGGGTCTGTCTTTTCTTCCCAGAGCGGACCTCTAGTGTCGTCTTTTGAGGTAACCTCAAGCATAATCTTTTCCACAGATGACGTCAAGTGGAGTATTTTTCACACACGACCTCCACTGTCTCCGGAAAGCAATCTTAATCAGAGTTATACAGTATAACATGGATGTCTCAGAAAATGATTAGAGGAAAGCTGAAAAAAAAGTAGACTTAACTTAACCCAAAGAAGACTGAACACTTAACACGCAATGTCATTTTCAACATTATTAGCAAACTAACATTTTTATAATGGAATTTATAAATGTATCGACCTATGATCTAAAATGACCTGAAGACAACACTTCAAATGCAAAGCAGCATCTTCACAATGTGGCAATCCATGTGGTTAAGTATACATGCACACCCATGGTCTTACAGCAGAATTCAATCCCGTATGAGCAGACTGCAGACTGCACATACCAACAACCCTTATAAATGTAGGAAAAAGGCATATGCAGTCTGCTACAATCTGAGAGGCACAGTGCTTGTCGCTCACTTTTATTGGATCTGAAGTAATATGCACCTACACACAGTACCTTAACGATGGCACTGGACGCAAGTTTGGGCTACCGTACTTGACTTTTTGGTCAGATTGGGCACTATGACATACACAGACCGAACGATAAAAAACCCCCCAAAAACAGTGTGGTAATAAAGTAGTTTACATCAATAAAACGCCACCCAAATCAATGGTTGCACCTAGATATTTGATGGCTAATAAGGTACTCTACATCAAATAAGCAAGAGGAAATTTGTTGATAAAAAGTTTCTGAAGTACTGATATATGTATATGTACAGTGATAGAAGTCACCCTTTTTGCACCAATCATACCTCATACAAAGCCCATGAGGTACATATCAGGCAGGGAACTGATGGCTAGAAAAAAGTCTGAAAATTCTAAACAAAGTCTGAAGATACCCCACCATACCTCCAAATTACATCAGCAATCACCTGTTCCGTTTTTTTTGTTTTTTTTTTTGTTTTTTTGAAGTATAAACAAAAAAGCCTGAAAAAAGGCAATTGGAGGAAAATTCCCATGCCTGACATACGTATTATATACAATGTTACTGATACAATGCAGACTTGTACAGCCTTTAAACTGTATTTGTGTTTTCAAGAGGAAGATAATAGGATTATTATAAAACGACCAGAACAGGATTGACAGAGGCATTACTTATGGATAACAATTCCTGGATTTATTGTGTTGGTGACGTTTCGATGTAGGTTCTTACATCGTTATCAAACCATATCATGGTTTCTTACATCGTTATCAAACCATATCATGGTTTTGATAACGATGTAAGAACCTACATCGAAACGTCACCAACACAATAAATCCAGGAATTGTTATCCATAAGTAATGCCTTTGTCAATCTATACCATCCCAATTCCTAAATGCCTCTGAAAGAAGCCGACCAGAACAGGATACTGGCCAATAAGGCCATTCTCAATTTTCTTGAAAACACATGATTGGGTGCGTGCAAAGAAGCATGCATGGAGTCTGTCGTGTCGCCTTTGATAAATTAGTTGATACAGATGTCACCAGAATGCTGTCACTTTGGCTCGTTTGTTTTCTTGGCTTGCATGTCTCCTTTTGTCGGTCAAGTTAAATGTTAAAAGACGAGTTAGGAAATGCCTGCTTGTTAATCTAACAGTCCGTGAGATGAAGTGCGAGGCGACGTATAAATACTTGTAGCTGTTAAAAAGCTAGCCTGGATCGCCGACGAGAGCACAAGCGCGACAGTGACATTTGCTACTTGTCAGCTGAGTATATATACACCGTATATATTTAGCGATCCGTTGGAGTTTACCGATGACAAAACAGTTTCGTCCGCAGGAGGCGAACGTCACGTTCTCTTGAATGGCTATCCATCAAGTCTTTTCCGAGAAAGAGAAAAAAACAAAAAAACAAATACTACACAGCACAATGTAGTACACACCACAGAACGTTCAGTCCTCTAAAATGACAAGTTTACATTCATTAAAGTGTTTACACTAAACCGGTAGACGACAGGTGGTTAAAGAAAAGAAAAAAACAACACAAAACAGGTATATTAAACTACAGTTACATATACTGTAACGCGTGTCACACTATTGAAGATGAATGTGTGCCATTTCTGGTTTATCATCAAAGTTCGTGGGCGAAAAGAATACGATTAAACAATTAAATACCGGTTTTAAGTCGTAAAGTTGTTGCAAATGACAAAGAAGCCTTGCTTAAAACTACACGTTCGGTTTGTGCTAGCCATTTTTTTGTAGAGAATACTTATATTTAGCATGTATGTATCACAATAATACCTGTGCTCCTTTTTAATATAACGTTGGATAGGTAACAACGGGATAACTATAATGATAATATCAACTGTCCACGGCCATCCTCATAGGCTGACAGAAATCAATCATCTTGCTGCAGACAACATTGAGAACGCAAAGGTAATCGCAACGAAAGGCGTCGTGCTACTTCACAAGTCGGGAAGCCGTAGGGGAGAGTGTAGCTTGTTTTTGCCTATTATCAACTCTGATCGAGTGATACTGGACAAGAGAACGCAAATGCGCCTTCACTTTGTCTAACAATGTGCACATTTGTAGCTCGCCCTCACGAAATAAAAAAGGCATTTTGTATGCCAGTTTGAAATAGTGGAGTGTCTGTTTTTGGTAGACGGATGTTTCTTTCTCTAGCTCAGATTAGAGTTTGGACAGGATTTTTAGGAAAATGCTTCATTGTGTGTTTTCAGTATACGAATATTTCTTTCTTTAGGTCAGATTAGAGTTTGAACAAAGTTTGTAACAGCGCAATGGAACTTTGGTGTTGATTGGTGACGTATTTTTTTTAAGCTCACGTCATACGGAGGAAACAATTCCATCAATTCAACAACGTTTTGGGTATTTTCCAGGGATTTTTTTTGTAGACGTTACATTTCAGGATTGGCTTATTTACGCACGTATGGGATTGTAAAACTTTGATAATACCTGGTTAATGTGTAGGTACATCAGAACTAAATATTTGTATCAGTACAGTCCATGGGACTAGTTCATCAGTGAAGTCATCTTAAAAGTGCAACTACATGCAAGATAATCCGTAATACTTATTTTCAAACACTTATTAGCGTAGTTTTTCAACACTGGCTTCCCATAACCCTTGCATCGTTATTATCGAGGTATCAAACATCACGGATGTCGGGATTTCTTGACATACAGCGAAGAATCTTTCACGTTGCAAATAAAATAGTATGATACACTTGGGTGAAAAGTGTATAAAATGTAATCCGACGTGAACCATTGCGATTAATCAACGCCGTCAACATACAATTTAAAAAAAAAAAACCCAAATTTCCACACCAACACACAAACTGACCGATGTAATTCCCCTCCCTGTTTTCTCATGTCAGACTGGTAGAGTACGTACCGCTGTACAAATGTTGATGCCTTTGAATATCACGAATGAACATTATTCAAAACTTCTAAACCACGCATTTCTACGAATTTGAGCACCTGCATATAGGCATGCAGATCCATTTTCTGCTCATACTCAAATCAATACTCAACTCATTTGTCCCTGATATTCTTTTTAATGCCAACTGCTTGGTATAAGATCAGATATCATGCTGATTATAAATATGTTTATTATATTCTTCATCTGATTGGCCAAACTAGCAGGCACTGGCTTCGAAAACACGACATTATTGGTCCACGTCAAGTCTTGTTCGAGGAAAGCCCATAGCTTTTATAGACCGGCGCGTACATGCCCGGAAAAGGAAAGTGGGCCAATACATGCATGTGTAGGCGTGAATGAAGTCCGTCCTTATACCGATGTAGGCCTACTTAAATGTTTTAAATGCACTTAACGTAATTTTAATATTTATAAAAGAGAGGCAAAAACCCCGCGATCCATTAAGAGGATGGAGGACGAATTTCTGGAGAAAAAACTCTTTCTTCTTCATTCATTAACGCTTGCGTCATTGGAGCTGGTATACAAGGAACAAACGCTAACAGAGCGTTCTTCCTAGTATGCTGATTAGGACGCCTTAAGGCATGTTGTCTACAGTCCATGTGCAAACGTCAGCCTAGAAGAAGCTATATTTCTTGAGGCGCACAGGCATGAGAAGCTTTGAATATGATCTATAGTTTTGGTTGACCAGTTTTTGCACATACCTTCAAATATGCATTTGTAATTTACTAAATTGAAAAGTTCTTCTGGTATGGAATCTCCTATAAGTGTATCATGGAGCAGTAAAACCTGGCAAACAGCATTGCACAAGTCGACATCTTCACACTTATTTCTGGAAGATCAAAGAGCAATAAGGCTTTAACTGTATTATTCCAATCTCCAATTTACAGCCGATCGTAAATAATGAATTGCTCGACACAATTATTATGCATGAAATGAAGTTAATCGTTTATACACATATCGCCCTAATGTACCTTAAAGTGTATAACAGTGGTATTATACTATAGTCTTCCAACTTTCCTGCAAAATAATTTCGCTGGAAACTAGTCGGATTTCTTTAGTTTCGAGTGCACCGGATTCTTCCAGACAGGACGCCAAGGATTTAGGTCATGTATAATAGATGGTGTTTACACGGGAGTACCCTTAAGGGCTAGCCTAGACTTTGACCCTAGTGGCGCAAAGTAATCAAACAGCCACCCTCTTAAGAAAGACTGGCGAGGCGGAGCCAATGAGGGGACTACAGCGTGCAAAGGAGTGTTAGTGGTGAATGATCAATGTAAATTTGATAGCAAACGAACCACCCGGACCTGTAGGCTTACAGGGTATTTTCAAACTGATTCCCAATTTTCTTCACACAATATTCAGACTTATATCTTGTTCTAAGGGGGCACTGACATATTATGACTCATCCTAGCCGCTGAGCCGTTTGTGTCGCTGTATATAGGTGTTTTCACTAACATAATGGTGAAAATAACCCAGGTTGGCACGTTCGGAAAGTCACGATATACATAAGCACTTTTTTCAGACGCATATATTTAACTTAATTTCAAAATATTCTCATACAGGAAACAGCTGAAAAAGTGGAAGTTGAAATAACAAAAATTGAAATCCTCTCATTCAGACTACTGGAAATACGCCGATGTTGTGCTTTCATGACAAGGCGGTCTCATTTACTCTGGCCACGTAAGCGAAGTATACACGTATTATGCTGATGCCACGATCATCCACTGGTGGTAATCGGCAAATTGGTGTTGATCACAGAGACGTAAAAGCTTTCCACATAACCTCGGACATATTAGTAACTGCTTGGTTGCGCTGATGGGCAAGCCACAGTCCAACAAGTCCAAATCTGCACCAAATCACTGCTGAGATTTTAGAGGGATGAGGAAAGGGAAATTATGATCGAGTCATCACCATGTGTAGTCAATTAATCCTGGTGCCAGAGCGCCAGGGAACCCAAACCACATGTTCCCGCTGGCTTAACCTGGATGAACAGGATCATACTGCCCCTATGTTAAACCTCTTAGGGCGAAGGAAGAGATTGGAGGGGAGAGCATCACTGCACAAAACTAGGCTGTCAAACAGGTGTAGCCTCGCCATAGACAAGGACAGTCCTTAACATAGATTTAGTGCCATTCCTTTCAAATGAGAGTTAGAGGCTTAGTGTACTGACAAGGGTTGACTGTGTTATGTTCACATAGACAATTAAAAAGCATCCTTATGATGCAACAGATGTTCATGCTTGCTTCCTTTAACTTTGACCCTAACCTTTAACCAATTCGTTCCAAAATAGCTCAATTCCTAATACTATGAATCCTTTTCATTTGTCATTTCAGGCATGTAACTGAATGAGGAAATTTAAATCACCAGATTTAATTCCAAACTTACAAGTGCTTTACTTACATTTCTGTCACCTAAGTAAAACTAAGGCTTGCTTTCTGAAGCGATAAACTATGTCACAATTTGAATAAAAAAAAATCATTTCAGAAACATCATATGATTCCTTGTAAACCAGATCATCCCATACAAAATGTTAGAGATATCGGAAACATTGCCCGTTGGTATCTGGAATATGTCACATAGATGGTTATTGCCCTGATATGCCAGTCTAGTTCATCCAAAAACTCATCCAAGCTGTTGGCCCCACTGAACAGGATGTCATTGTAGGCTGTGTGCCTGTTTTACTATGGTAGCTGGCAAATAGGGGTGGACAGGAGGAACCAGGGTTGCTTGGTAATATCCTGGACAGGATACAGATCAGCTGGATGAGTAGGGGTGGGTAGAGCTGGTGGGATGCCCTCAGGCTCTGTGAAACAATCATCTACATTAGAATGTCATGGTCAGACACTGCTCCACCTTTCAGTTAGTGATCTTAATAGCTTGGAGGTACTAACTCTACAATCCAAGAATACATATTCAAACGACAGTGTTACAAAGACGATGGAGGCTTTCATTTGTTCAAAAGAAAACACGCTCACCAATTTCACATTCATTAAGATTTCTTCCATTTATAACCTTGTTCTTTATAATAATTGTGCCAATAGCTTTGCTGATCAGAGAGAAAACTATTGAATGGACGGCTTTAGTCATGCACAATGTAATATCCAATAAAATCCTCTGGGATTAGAGAAACTCTTGGAATTATATATATGGCATTTAAAACTGGACCTATGCCTCATTTGTGGAGCTGCTCAGTAATTATCGTAATTGTTTCAATCACCAGCACCTTTTAGTTCAGATTTTTGTTACATAAGAGGAATAGTGGCACTGATTATATTTTTGTGGATAGCACGAATATTTTGTAGCAATAAAGTTGGGTGTTATGTTTCTGACATTTCAGGGCAATAAACCTTGATATTATTTGATATATTTTTCATAATGAACAGTAGATGGGAGTAAAAGTGTATATCAGGTTTGGTGAACAGCTTACCTCTATCACAAAGTGAATTAACCCATTTCATTCCAGGGATGTAATATTTAATGTGCTCATGCAGATTCAGTATTAAACTTACACCGAACATTCTTCTCTTGATCTCTAAAAAATTAGTTAATAATCACATTTTTCAGCAAAGTAAATAGAGATCAGTACCACTAATCCAGCTTAAAAACAAAATACTGTAAATGTTGAACACTGTAAGGGTTTCAAGACTGGCATTTCTTGACTCTCACACAAAATGTTCATTAGCTTCACTAAAAGTATTTGGGATATTAACCATTTGGCCTTGATTTGGACAGAGCCTGAATTGTACATGCTACACGGGCTTGTCAAAAATGCGAATTTGTTTTCATGAAGTCAGGTCGATGGTAAATGCCTAATACGTATGTTAATACATCAGAATATGTCACTTATGTTGATGTAGGCTACTGGATCTATGTTGCTAATCTGGTTCAGGTACATGTATTTGTATGCACCTGTGATTTCATTTACCTTGAGAAACAGTAGATGAGATTCAGTGTTTATAACGGCCGTTTGATTAGTCTACTGGAGCAGACTCAACTCGTCCGACCAGACGGAACAAACCCAGTCTAACTCTAATTGATACAAACCATGCCACTTTGATCTTTACTACAAAAAAGTGAATCCCCCATTTTGGGTGATGTTGATAAAGACAGGGTATCAACCATCAGTATCAGTCAGGATGGCTCAATCTGACATCTGTTTAGAATAGGAGGAACAGGGCAAAAACAATGTATAACAGAATTAAATGAGTGAAAGGAGATGTCATTCCACCAACCATAACCCTGGCTGCTGCCTTATAAGTGAAAATTCTTGAGTACTGCATATAATATGAGTCAAACAAATAAATAAATTAATAAATTACATTTTGGTGCAAATGAACAGTTTGTACTAAAGCATGATGACCGCTTGAAAGTTGAAAGCAAACAACCATATCTCACCAAACATGATACACTTATCTTCTAGCTGCATTCCTGTTCCATGAATTCTGAACAGTGCCAGCACAAATGCATGTACATGTATATCTGCCTTCAGGCAAAGTTTCCTTGAATACATCTGATAAAAGGCGGAATCATAAACACAGTCCTGTTCAAACAGACTCTCTGCCAAAAGGCCTGACGTCTCCCTGTTAATAAGGTTATCAGTAATTGGTATAAAATCTGGATCTGGCTGTCATCATCCTGGTTAAATGATGACACAAGAGATCTGACTGGTACCTGGGGAATATCAACCAGTCCTATCAACTAGATCCAATTACAGCATGTAGCTAGCCTGTATTAACAGTTTGCTGGAACAGTCCTACCAGAACTGACAGTTTGGACAGGCACATCAATGAGTCTTGTAAAAATGGCAATCAGATATACATTAAGGGTCAAACAAACTCACTGATCTCAGATCAAATTTGTTTTCCTTTCTATAACTGGTATAAATTTATGCTGTTCCATTAAATGATCCCTTAGACGAACATTTATGCAACATACATACAGATGTTATTCAAGAAATACTGGAACGCATAGAAATAATATGCAACCAATAATTTCACATACATAAAGGAAAAAAAGTTCATGTATGTTGTCACATATATGAAAATATGTTAACAGCAAAGGTCTGTAATAAAAGTCTACCCTTTACTTGAAACAGGAAGTAGTTTAATTAAATCACAGACTGTTAATAAGGATATGGTTGAGCCATTTGGTTAAAAAAAGAAATCCATTAAAACTCCAAGGCTGAAAAATCTTATTTGGGCCACCAGTATGCATGTACGTACACATATAATGTCTAAGTGCATTAAGATTTGAGAAATAATCATGAATTCTAGCTATATATCCTATGCCCAACATTTACAAAAAACAGGATACTTCACCATATTAAGAAAGGCTACAAGGGAGAATGAATAGAGAAGCTACATGTAGTGGAGCACAGGGGGATGAGGAAAAAGTTCAACATGTATGCTTGTGAATCCCAGCATGCCAATTATCACAAAGTGTGTCTACATTAGCTTTCCTGCTATGCACCTCTCAGTTTTTTTCAACTTTTTAGCACTCTTCCCTCAAGCTGGACAGGCTACGCTATAACTCAGCCAAGGGACTTCCTGTTCACAGAATGGGAACAAAACAGCCCACACAGTTTTTTTTTAAGGCAAATCGAAGTTTTTAACTAATTTTTAAGGCAAATCGAAGTGGAACTCGAAAATAAGAAACATCCAGCTTCTCAGAGAGAGCATGTTTCAACACACAAGTAAACAACACATTAACGCCAACAAGAGGCCATTGAGTCCATGTAAGAATGTACTAAACCCTTACCGGTACATGGGTTTTAGATCGATACTTCCTGAGGCACTGGACAGTCATCAAACAATTAGAATTTTTTTCTCCATTCTTCTTGTCAGACCAGTAATACATAGAGAAATTCTAAGACACTGAATACAAATTTTGTTAAGAAATGAAAATTTTTTTGTGATAAACATGTAGACCCTGACTGAGGTTGCAACCATAAAATAACAGTTGACGCATTCTTGGACAACTTCTTTGGAGCACATACATGTACAAGGACTTCAAGAGCAAGCATCTTCAGCAGCATTAATAACAGGCCAGTAGATCAAGCTGGGCTCCCAAGGCCATCATCATGGCTATATTCTGACAAACAAGCCAATTAGTTAGTGTGACAGCCTGGAAAGGTCAATGACAAAGGGCTGCAAACACTTCTGGTTTAAACCATCGTAGAGGTTTGACTGGATGGTCTAAAACATGACACCTCCAACAAGTATGATGCTTTGAACTGCACAGGTGAAAGGTTAAATGCCAATGGGGTTTTCCTGCTGGCCTAGTTCATTCTCACACCTGTGCACCTGCAAACTCTGTTGATATGACATAAAACACCTCCTTACCAAGGTAATCGGTAATTTACTACTGGTGCTTCAGCTGTTCTGTAACGCAAGTTTAGAAAGATGCTGCGGCACAAAAGTAATATGTCACAATCATACAAGTCTGGGAATAATGATATGTGACTTTGAAATTCAATAAACGCAAAATAAAGTAAAATATAGATGAAAGTGTTGCAACAAAGTAAAAGCAAGTAACTATGAAAACTTATCAAAGCTGCTTACATGCTTTAAATCCAGCCATGAATGTATGAGGTGCTTTTCCCATGAAGAGCCCAGAAAGGAATTGTCATGTTGTCTGCAAAACATACATTTTCACCAGATTATGAAATGCAATGTATATTATAAACTTTAAAATGGAAGCTAATATATTAAATATAAAATATTATGACATTTCTTTATTTTCAGAAATTTATTATTCAATCAGCAAACTTGTGCTCAAGTATGTATTTTAAAGCTGAAAAAAAGCTAATCAATAAACAGATTTGTATAAATATTTTTCTAATAAAAAGTCAACATCATGTTTTAGCACCTGTTGTGTGTCCATCATTCTGAACAACAGACGTACAGACATACGGTTCTAAGTCCATGTGGAGCCCAGTGTGTTTCAAAAACTCTCAAACATGATCAATTGTTTTCAAAACTTTTCTTCTTCAGAAGATGATGATGACAAAAACATGGACTGATGAGCTCAGCCTCTGAAATCGTTTACATACATTGTACTGAAACATCCACATCCATTTGTTGTCCCCACTATATTGAGGGTCACCTGTAAAAACACATCCAAAAATCTTGCTATTACATGGTCAAAGACTGACCCTAGAAGCTTCAGGTGAGCCACTGTATTATGTATTCTATCTCAGCCTCAGCGGCCTGCTACAGTATCTCATTCCTGTCTGCATTTAACCAAGTATGGATAGCCTTTCCAACCTTCACGGAGAGGAACTTGCCAACTTTTATATTTACCACGATCAGACCTTCCTACCAGAGTAATTGAGGGCACATCTGGTAGGCGAAAAAAGATGTTTTGTAAACAGGAGCAATTAATGATCTGCCATTTCCTCTGGAGGTTAGAAAAGTGAAAGAGGTTTAAGGGGATGATGTAGGGATGGGACCCAAGCAAGGGCAACTGACCTCGTACTCTTATAAACTCAGGGCAGATCACTATCACATCAACCTATCCCAGAGCCTCCTATCTGCACCAGTTTAGCCAAAAGTCAACTCTTTGTTTCTTTCCCCTTGAGGATCTGGCAATTACGCCAAGAATCATCATCCAGCATCTATTATCTCCCGCTCTCTCCCAAACCCAAGGTTATCATGGCCTACTGCTTGTAATCATCACACAAAAGATGTCATTTTTAAGTACATCTAAACCCATTTCTGCTACCTTGGCTCATATAAGTGCAGACATCTGCAATGCTAAGATGACAACTTTATAACATGACTGTACACACAGTATGTAATGAAACTGCATGTTCATCTACATTCAAAAAGAAATGAAGGGCAAATATGATACACTCACATACAGAACATGACCATATGTAAGAGAACAGCAAATTTGGGTGGTTCTTAGAAATTTTTTTCATCACTGGCAAACATGTTCCAATCTTTTGAGCAGTTTATGAATAATAACCACTTCCTGACTTGACTAAACATGGTTTTTTGGAAAGATGAAAACTGAAAGTCAGAGCTTTTCACTTGTGTTCCACATAATCTTAGAATGAATGTAAATGAATGAGAAATGTAAACAAATAAACAGTCAACGACAAGCTAATTACAAATACAAATGACTGTGCCCAGTTTAAACACAATCTTGAGACACTCAGTGTAACCAGAATGGAAGTCCTTTGTGATAACAATGTAATATGAAACTGTCTTGACTATATTTGCTTGACTGCATCTTTCAAAACACTTAAATTCTGCAGACCACAACTATGTCAACAGAAAAGGAATGGTTAGGCTTTGCTTATTTGAGCCATACAATCTCTGTTACTTATCAGGTTTGGTCATTGCCATGTAAACATTACCACCTCTTAAACACAGGAATTTGTTGACAATCAATTTACCTACACTGGCACAATGGGTTGTACAGAAAACTAACTGTAAACATCCCTGAGGCTAGACAAGGTAACAGTACTGACATAAAATACTCCAAAAGCCATGAACCTAAATATGGACAAAGTCTTCCTTCAAAACCAATGATCGCTTAAAATGTCATTAGTTCATACATCCTGCTGAGTTTACACAGGGCATCCACTCAATTTTTAAAAAAATTTTATAAGCCATTTACTGACTTGTCATTCATTCAAGTGGGTTACCCTGAATCATGGCGTGGCATGGTCTATAAAAAGTTTTGTCTCCTAGCAATAAACCACAGGCAGGTATACCTCAGGTAAGCTTTCTTTTGACAGCTGAGTATAACGGTTCATAGAGGAGATTTTAGAGGTTAGGTTATAAAAGTCTCATTAATCATCACACCTCCTGCTGGAGGCTTGGGGAATCTACAGGGTCAACCTTTCTTACACTGAGTGGGTGTGCCTGGCCCATGTGCTATAGGCATGTGTGGGGTGTGGTCCTCATGATGGCCGAATAACCCACGGCTTACACTGCATCACATAATTCACAAAACAAGATTTTACCGTGATTTTTTAAGTTGTGACATCAATACACCATGTAAGACTTTAAAAAGTTTATGTGCACTAAATGCAATACCTGGGCAAATGGCAACCTCATTCACCCTCAAGTGTAATGCACCCAAAAAAGCACATGCTAATGAGACGGAGAGTGGGTCGAGGAAAAAACACAAATTATGTGTTTAATCTAATTAAAACAGGTTCAAAGAATACAGGGGGTTTGATTGTTTTCTGTTACAGACTCGGCATTAGAAGACCAAGCTGAAATCTTTCCCCTGGACTGCCCAGTACAGTGCCCCTTTTCAGTGTAAAGGAGTTGACCCTTTAACAATCATGTGCCTGTGTTAAGGGTCTCAGCTGTTCTAGAATAACACCTTGACAAAAGAGGAAGCCTGACTTGGGTTCGGGGTGTGTGCGCATCACTGACACCCATCATAGTTTCACATGTACCGGTTGTATCCCCTATTCCCAGCTTTCCTTTGCATGCATGCCTTATCACATGAAAAACAGTCTTGCGCACACAAATCCCAGCACAACAGATCACCTGGGGCAGGCCAAAGTCCTTGAAAATAAGATCATGTCACAGAAAAAAAAACCTCACCAGTTCTGGATTATACACCGCACTGAGCTGATGGACTGATGGATATACTCGTGTCTATCCATGCAGAATACAACTTAATTACCATCAGGTTCAATATGAAACTTGATCCATGCCCTTTAGAATAATGAGCTTCATTCTAAACTTCTTCAAATTCAACGTTGCATTCCACATAATCATAGCATAATGATAAATTATTAAAAACTGAAGATAACTACACCGTAAGTCTGAAGATCAGCACTAGTCTGCATGTACCTGTTGGTGTATCAACTGTTGGTCAGTATAATGTTCCTTTCATGTGATCTCAGAGAAATACATTTTGCAAATTAATTATTTTTGTCAATGAAGGTTTAATAAACTTCAAACAAGCAGAAGGTACAGAATGTTGAACATCACTGCAGTGCACACACCTGTAGTCTTAGATGATTTATCACCTGTGTTGACAGTTTCATGGGTTAATAACCCTTTTATTTGCATTCATTAAAACTGCCCATTTCTTGGGATGTCCTCACTGTCAAATCCCTTTGACTTCTTTTATCTCAAAGCCTAAAAAACACAAGCAAGACATAGTTAAATCTACAATTTGACTTCACAGAATTAAACCAGCTGAAGCTCTGAGTGGCAAATAATGGGCAGCAGATGTACTTGTATTTTGTTTAGATAAAAGCTTGTGTGCGCCTGCCAGTAAAAAAAAAAAAAAAAAAAAATATCAAAAAAGGATGGGTTAATGTACACCATGAACATACATATCCTGTGGAGATGGTCAATGTTATGAAAGTGGATAGGCCAGTGTTGACAGAGATGGAGCTCCAAACAAGGTATAACATTACAACAACAAATAAGTATATTTATGATGGCGGTGTCCAGAAAATGCCACAAGGCAGTATTAAATGCTGGTTATTTGTCTATATGCTGAGGACAGTTTAATGACTAGTCTCCCCAACCTGAGATGTCTGTCTGCCTGGCACACTCCACAGGGTAATGGGATTGGGAAGGGGGGTGGGGGTGGTAAGGGGAGGGAGAAAAAGGGTCTGTCTGTGGGTGGGGTTTGATTGAGGTGGTCAGTGACCAACAGCACTAGGGTCATCCCAGGGAACACTAGGATCTGCAGGGTTTGGTGGTGTTGTAAAACCATTAGTGCCCATAGACAGATTTGAGCAGATCTGGCTGGCGAATAAACAATTTATTCTCAACCTGATGAAGTTTATACATTCCCCACCAAGCTCTACATATGGTTTTCAATCAACATAGACATTAGTCTATGACTGAGGATAAAAATAGCTCTCCCTTCCGCCCCCCCCAACCTATTTAACAGACCACAAGGGCAACCATGCAATCCCTGACCATGCTCCTAGACATTAGGTGTAAGAGTGTTAGATTGCATGAAATGACTGGGTGGGTGGGTGAGTGAAATGTTAGTGAATGAAATGGGTGGATGGATTGTTAAGAAAAAAAAAGAAAATTATATCACGAAAGTAATTTGGTGCATTATACATGTACCTAACTTTAAAGCTGTCTACTAGAAAATCACTACAATGGAAACTATCTCCAGTATGCATAGCTGTCTTTATATCAGTGTATATTTGCCTTCTTTGTTTCTTTGAATGTTCAATCATCACAAAAGCCTCATATTTTTCATCTGAAAACAAAGAACACAGCTAATCAGCCAATGAATTAGACCCATGAGAGCAGGCAACTTTCTTCCTGTCCTAGGTTATTACATATTCAATCAAGAAAACTATTCTATGTCAAAGTGTTGGAGAGTTGAAAAAAAAAAGAGAAGAAATGAAAGGAAATATGCATCTCCACCAAATTCCAAGGCTCTTCGCAAGCCAACCAACAACGACAAAGTGTGCATGTACCTGTATATCTATCTCAAACTCACAAAACAAAAATCACCTGATCTAAAAATAAATAATAAAAAAAAAGTCATTTTCGGAGTATACAGCCCTCATGTATGATCATAAATTTCATCCATGACTATCTTACCCGTTTCCTGATTTTAGAAACATGCTTTAAGGTTTGCTTGGAACATGGGATGATATTCTACTGGAAAATTGTAAGTTTCAGCATTGAAACCAGTATTTTGTGACATTTATTTGCCTCTGAAAAAGCACCTTTGTGGGCGAAATTTTAGGTTATTTAGGGTAATATGGGATGTTCATGTGACATACATATATATTCTTATAGAGGAAACTTATGAACGCATAAGGTAATTCTCCATTGTTATGATCTTCAGCAGACTATCAAGTCATTAAAACATCAAATGTTTCCCTCATACACGTCACAACTGCACTTATATGAAACATGGCAGAAACAATGTGGCAGAATAACTGAGGAGGCATGAGAGTGAGTGAGTGAGTGCTTGGGGTTTAACGTCGTACTCAACAATCTTTCAGTCATATGACGACGAAGGAATCCTTAGGGTGCATGTACGTGTAATGTGCCTCCTTGTTGCGGGACGGATTTCCAGCGCTCTTTTATTTAGTGCTGCTTCACTGAGATGACTTACCAAAGGCAAGTAAGCCGCCCCGCCTGAGCCATTATACTGATACGGGTCAACCAGTCGTTGCACTATCCCCTTCATGCTGAATGACAAGTGAGGAAGTTACAACTTCCTCTTTTAAAGTCTTAGGTGTGACTCGATCAAGGATTGATCCTGAATCTACCGGTCCCGAAGCGGAACCTTGCACCGATATTTCCACGTAATGAGCACGGAATATTATTTGTAGAATTACTGATAATAATAATAACATGCTTACTATTTGTGTATGCTACTGACATCAAATATCAGGTTTGCACATAATATGAAGGCCTATTCTTTGACAGTCTGGCATACACCATTTAGACCAGTGAACAGGTATGCATGGGTTTGGAGTTAGTACTGAGATGCCTCTTAAGCTACTTCCTTAGCCATCTGCCCTGCAAAGCAGCCCATATGGTCAGCCTGTTACACTCCTCTGAGTGTCTGCCCAAGGTAATTGCGTTGTAACACAGAAGCCTGTACCTATCTGCCAGCATATGTACAGCTACAGGATGGTCCCGCCACAGGCTGAACAACATACACCTTGATGTAACTTCGCAGTGAGGTAGAGCTTGATTGGATCGATGCTTACACACTTGTGTATATGTATAACCTACCATGGAAATTTGAACTTCCGGCCTAATCAAGGTCATTGGGTGCCATAGGGTTCAATCAGCTGCTGTTTAATCTAATCAAACAACAAATAAGCTGACAGTAGTTTTTCTGTTTACTAACATATTAGAGATCTGTGCCATTTCTGCTAGGGCCATAAATGAAGTGCCACAGTACGTAATTAGTTGAAAACATAACTATCAGACTCAGATTAGAGTCTGTTATTTTCCCTAACTGATGTGCCATGGAAAATACAGTACACTACTGTTATTTTAAAGTATGTGGATAATTCTGACTGTTCAGAAAGAGTTCCAGGAAAAAAGGCGAGGGTTGAGGGCCACCAAGGCCCCGAAAGCTCTGAAGGAGCTATATCACCTTAGAAACTATTTGCCGTATCTTACATATGCCAAATTGAGATGTTATTCACTATTTCAGCCTACCTGAAAAAAATTAAAATAGACATTTAGCTCAATTGTTGATGCTTTTGTGTGAGTGCATATATTGTACAAATATATTAATTATTTTGCTTTTTGGGCTAAATAGAACTGCAACATCTTCGCATTGAAACACAGTCACTAAATTAGAAAAAACATTGTTTTTGGAGACAAATGAGCCCACTTTTTTTGTCAAATTACACTGTAGATGATTTACCTTTCCATGGGAGAATTGTATATATTTATACATGCTACTTCTGTTTTTGTACTGAAAGTTAAAACAAGCAAACCTACATAAACCTATGTAATTTTGGCACATTATCAGCTTGGAAAAATATATCTTCGTGACACTATATCATGTGATCTGGTAAAGCAAAATCTTTGAGAAAAAATCAAAATTCACAACTTCACGACAATTGCAGCCATGGTTGCATGGATGCAGAAACTACAAAACCGACGTTGCAGAAAAATTGTTACTAAACAAAAACAGTATTTCAGTACATGTTGCATGAAAATTTGTACTTCAAACACTGCCAACACTAAGTAACTCTTATAAAAAGAAAGGAAAACAATAAAATGAACTATATGTCAAACTCCATGAAAAATGTCCAGGTGGTTGGATTTATTTTAAAGATTATTTTGAGCCGAGTAAAACGCATGAGAAAAATTGCATTCTATGTAGACGTATACATTAATAAGTGTACATTAGGTGCCAGTGCACAGCACATTTCTGTCATGTAAATGCATTTATTCAAAGCTACATATATGCATTCAAAAGCAGCAGTCATACATGCGTTCCTCATAGACCGATCCTCATAGCAAACTGCTTTGAGGAAAGAAAACCGATCCTGACGTCATTTACTCCTATGAGCCACCATATAAACCAATATTTCAAATGCATTTTACTCTAAAAACAATCCTAAAATAAATCCAAACATTTTCTTCAACAGTTTTGAGTGGAGATTTGTCAGATACTTCATGTTGATATTTTCTTTTCTTTTAAACTAACGACCGTCCAAACATTGTTAAGCAGGCTAAAATTATTAAAACGATTACAAAATAACACACACGACCACTGTGTCTTTAGATCTACAAAATATCCTGTATGCAATTGCAGTTAATGGTTTCTAGTTGTCTAGTCGTCTAGTTGAAAATATTGTCATTAATGTTGACACAAAAAATAGTGTGATGTTTTATTTGGCGAAGGAGCCTGTTTGTGTTACAGGTATATATAATTTCCGAAAACCTGAAAAGTGTGTGGGTGCGTGTGTGTGTGGGGGGGGGGGGGAGGCGTGCAGGGCAAAAGATATGAGGGACTCCTTGGCCCCCCCGCTTCCTACGCCCCTGTCTATGTTCTTCCTGCCTCACACATCTCCTTGCCCCTGAACACATTATCCCCCTGCAATGGTTTGTGACAAATGCTGCAAAAAGTGTGTTTAGAACATTGCAATAGCATATATATACTCTGAGAACTATCTCAGAACTTCCATAATTGATGTAGCCATATTTAAAATTTAAATATTTAAGGTTGATTTTATTATTTTTATAAGATAAAGAAGACAAACAAAACTTTCCAGAGACTTTTGTTTGATGTAAGGCTTCAAATGCTAGTGCCAATCGCTCCAATTTTTGAATTTTTTTTTAAATCACTTTACAGAACAAGGCCACTTCTGCACCAATGTACCTGCGTTCCATTAATGAATGAAGTTATTCGTGAGTGTCAATCCAAATGAATGTCTTTCAACAGAAAGGAAAACACATATTTTAAGCTGTATATTACTTGCCATATTTATACATAGATGCAAGCAGCTTTGTGTTTAGGTCTGCAGAGAAAGATTTTGCAGACATTAACGCATGAATACCAAGGGACCCTTTTATGCGGCAAAAAGGCAAGTGACTACAAAATTCAAGGGAGTCTTTAGGGGCTAAGATAGAGTGCGGATACAAAAAGTGTCAGCTTGACAAGAAACACCAACACTCAATGGGGCCTTATAGATGTGTATCTTCTTACAAAAGAAAACTATTGGTATCAATGCTTTGAGGGGAGTGTGTTTATATAGTCTGTCTTGATGGTTTACCCTGTCCTGTTGGTATGCCCTTTACTTCCTCCATGTTCCTGACAGAACTACCAAGATGCTCACTATCTCAACATCAGTAACAATCTCTCTAGAGACTGCAATGATGGTGTTCAGCTGCTATTGTAGGATGTACAAGATACATCTCTACACTTTAGTACACTGGCTGTACCAGTTGGCTTGTAATGCTCTAACACAGCCTACGTATACATTCACCTATCAGTATTTTCTGTTGTGAACTGCTGTCCTTTTTGTATTCTTCACAATATCAATTCATATATAACTTCCCTGAATTTTGTAACTCAAATGTGAATAGACCCATATGATGTTCATATATTTGAAAGAATGCCTTCAAGATATCTGCTACAGTCTGTGCTGATAAAAAAATGTTCAGGTTCAAAGAAAGTTTTGTAGATGTCCTAAACCAGTCCATTTTTTTATTTTTGAAAAAAATCTAAAGTGAGTATTTCACTACACATTTACTTGATCACTTTTTTGCTTGATTTTCTCATACTGTATATATTTTGGAGTTGAAGAAACAATGACCTCCAGTTAATTTTTAGAATTTTTTTCACTGAAATAGTAAAATGTTTTCATTGTAATGTATACACCCATTGACACCACATCAACTTTTCTATGGCCCTAAAACAGGTATTTAATTTTTTTGACTTGAACATGAACATGTATAAAGAGTAGTGTGATGACACTGATGAAATGCTAGCACACACATCCACACATTTTACTGCATTTAGTTCATTAAAAAATATAGAAATAAAAATGAAACATAATGAAAGATAAAATGTATTTTCAGATACAGATTTTAATCATTCTACTGACGCTTACTTCATCTTTTGTGTTTTCTTTCCCTTTACGGTTTTTTCTTCACCTGTAGTATTTACTGACTTACAGACAAGATGTTTTACAGCTAACTGGTTATGTAAAATATGATCACAGTACGTGCATGCAAAAGTTGAAATCTTGCCTAGTATTGGTTAGCCTACAGGGAGTAACATGCAAAAATCCTGTCAATTTTAGTAAGTGTGTGCAAGTGCTATGAATGAAGGTGATTGTCAAATATAAGTGACTGGTAGACATGAACACATACACTTTTCAGCCTGTATCAGGAGCTAGTAATATCTAGGAATAAAAACAGACCAACCAGATGTAATATAACCCATGGGCTATAACAGTGGGGGCTGTATGACACATTCATAAGTTGACAGTTATATAATTGTCCATTCCAAGGTAGACACAGCGCTGCCCAGAGCACTCACTGTTCTAAGGTTAGGGGAGCAGTGTCTAAACTGGCATTCACACTCATATGGCAGCTGGGATTCAGCTGAGGGCTGAAACAGGATAGTTACACTGTGCTCTGTGCCTGCTGGATCTATGATTTAGGCATACTTTATGGTGCAGAAGTTTTATTGTTACATAAGCCAGATGGTAGGCCTGTAGATAATATTACAGATATTTGTAGGAAGTGCACACTCTAAATTACTGTATTTCACCTAAAGTTTAGCATGATTGCTTTATCCAGTTTGTAGGTCCACATTAAAGTTTTGCTTGAAGTTTGATTAATTTCTTATTAGAAAAACTGAGGTGTTAATATCCAAAGACTAAGATTAATGCCTTAATGTGCTCTCTGAAGTGCATTTTTACTCACTAATCATTATGTGAAATACAGCAGTAGTACAGCTACAGCACCTGAAGATATGAGCTGTTTTACTGATCTTCTCACCTGAAAACTAATAATTAAATTCTTACAATATAACAAAACATGTATAGAGTTATGTTCTTTTCATCGGGTCAATACATGTTTTTAGACTTGAAAGTGCAATATTTATATCTACATGTACAGTTATCAATGGTGAAGGAAGAGGTCATTATTGCTCTGGCGGGTCCTGAAAACTATGTATGTATAACTCTTTTATTAGACAATTCCGATCAACAAAATGAAAATTTAAAATAAAACCAATTGATGAGCCTGCCATCATTATAACTATGCATCAAAAAAGTCCTGATCACATGGCTATATGTACCTTCAGACATAGAGATGTGCCCCATGCACTACATGTATACACAGGGTATTGTGTGCACGTACAACTATACATGTACATATTTCGAAAAATGAAACACTTGCAGCATAGTTTAAAATGTACACATGAATTTGAATACATAGTATGGACAATGTCACTGAGATTATCATTACACTGCAAACAAGTTATCAACAGATTAATTACTTCACCCAGGATATTAATGAGTACATACTTTTAATTTTACAATGTACATGACACAGACACTTGGCAAAGTGCCCAAGTGTCATTTATAACCATACACTCTACATGTCTGCATTATTGTCCAGGTCTTCAACTTTCAAGTGTCAAATTAATCACATCAGCATAATCTATGATTTTGCAGATGTTTTCAGTTTCTTAATTTTGAAGCTATCATACACAATTTGTAAGAATTTAAGCCTAAAAAAACACAAAAAAAGTTTTGAAGATCAGTATATAAGTAATGTCAATGTGTCTGATATAAGCCTGGCAATTTTAGATATGAAAAGTCACATTATCTATGCACTGAAAGCTGACTTGTGAAACCTAATGAAAATCTGCATGGCACTTAATAAAAATACATGGAATTGGCATTTACATGGGCATGTACTGCTATTTATAATACAACGCATTTTGCCTTTACCGCAGTTAATGCATACCATTTGACCATGGCAGCCTAGGAGAGAGTTCTATGTTATACAATCTGCATAGAAGGTGAATACATGGAACTTTGCATTTATGTCCGATTTTTCATGTATGCCAAATAAGGCCTCAGAGCATTTTCTAACAAGGTTTTGTGAATTTTCAACAAGAACTGATCCAAAATTTTCTATCACTGTGTGAACTGAGAGCATTACTATCTACAGAGAGCCACTGGGGATCAGTCTGTCTGTGTGGCACAGTATGGGGCATGTTCCAAAGCAATGAAGGACAATACAGAGAAACACCACAAGAATATCATGGAAGGGAATCCTAGGCATTTAATCACCAGCACTCTCTCTCTCTCTCTATCTACGCATTTCTAAGACAGGTACATGCACTCTGATGGAATTGAGAGGGAAGAGTTCCTTAAGACCTGAGCCATCCCCTTAAGTGATCTATTGGGAAGTGAAAGGTCATAAGGGTTGTTTATAGAATTCCTGGAGATAGGATGAGCATTCCCTCCATAGCTGCCAGATTGGCCAAAGCACACCTCAGCTTGATGAGGAGTTTCACACTCCCTGCAGTGATAAACTACAGGCAATGAAAACCCTGTCAATACTTCCGTTAAGTTCCAGTCAAGTTCCCTGGTTTGGGTAATTGCCTGAATCATAAACCAGACTGAGTAGCATTTAACCCTTTCCTAGTTTTTCCACAGGTGCCAGGAGATACAAGCATTTGTACTGTACATCGCATGATAATAAACATTACTGCCATGGAATGATGAAAATGAAAAGATAAGATTATATTTGTGTATTCTATGAGGCTTAAAATACAAACAAAATAAACATGTTAAAAGAAACTTATTCTGGTTAAATCTTATCTTTTCATCAAACCATGCATGTTTACTTCATATTTTGAACAGCTGAACTTATTACTGCAATTCCTCAACCTTTTTGCATATGAAAGAACGACCTTTTGAGCAATTTATGCACATTTACAATTCAATTTTCTGGGTCGAGTCACACCTAAGACTTTAAAAGAGGAAGTTGTAACTTCCTCGCTTGGCGTTCAGCATGAAGGGGATAGTGTGACAACTGGCTGACCTGTATCAGTGTAACGGCGTGATTTGGCGGCTTACTGGCCTCCAGAAAGGTGTCTCAGTGAAGCAGCACTAGATAAAAGAGCAGTGGAAATCTGTCCTGCAACAAGGAGGTGCATTACATACACTCAAAGGATTCCTTCGTCGTCATATATGACTAAAAAATTGTTAAGTACGACGTTAAACCCCAAGAACTCACTCACTCAATTTGATTTTGGAGACAAAGTGGATTGGCCACTTACAGGGCTTCACAAAAAGTATAATTTTATCTGTCATCATACACAGAATAATGGCTTCAGAATATACATGAATAAACATCTTACAAAAAGGTCAAAGAATGACAGCATACCCATAGAGAACAAACGACTGTCATGAACTTGAAAATATAGAAATTTAAGGTACATGCAAGAAATAAAACCACTGCATTAATCAGAAAGCTGTGCTGAATCAATACAGCTTTCCTCCCCAGTTTGGAATCTACAAGGAGAGTGGACAGTACAAGATAAGCATGTATCTAAAAGAGTTAGCGGTTTTGTGATAACTTTGCTTTTAACTGCTGTATGGAACTGTAGCCATCAGACCGAATTACATGCAATGATGTAGCCAAGTAGTTAGTATCTTCCAATAACTCGAACTGACAAGATACCCCAGTAAGACCCCAGCTCATTGCAATTTGTTTGTACCCAAAAGACAGATAGTCTTCCCAGTAATATAAACAAACAGGAGGGTTGACTTATCACATGCATGGAGTATATAGCTAATAAACCTCTCTCTGGATAGATGCTCGAGTGGTAAAATCAAGCAACACCTAACAACTGTAAGATGACATGTTGAGATTGCTGCTGACCTAACAGGTTTGTACTGTATAAGGATGGCTGACGCTGACAGCTCGTGCTAACCACTCAGCGGGAAAGAAAATGATGATTTATAAACAGCATCCTTCCTGGCCCAGGTTAAGGTTCAAGTACAAAACAATGAGTTGCTGTAACTCATTTAAATAGTAGGTTAAAAAAAAAACATTTTTTCATTCTTCACATTTCAAAAAGCATTTCAAAACCAGACTTGTCAGTCTTCGATGAATGTGAAATTCAGTGACTGTCCAGGCACATGCATTTACATGTATAACTTTAATTTCATATCTGTACACCTTTACACAGAGATATTCAAAGTATATGTTAATGAATGAAAAAAAAAACTCCTGAGATCAAGCCTATTAAAATGGTTTGAAATAATGGTTTGAGACCACTTTGTACATTAACTACAAATATCCTACCGGTAATTTGGATAGTTTTTGGAGGTATTTTAAAGAGGTTTTAAAAAGCATTCTTATTGTTCATTTAAATGTGAGTAAAGTTGTACTCATGGGTGCAAAGCAGACCCAATTTTTAATGATAGACAAAAGACAAAAAAAAAAAAAAAAAACTTGTAAGATAGAATATACTTTCAGAATTCAGTAATTTCTAAGAATCACAGAGGCAAATAAACCTACCCAGGCAGTTTGAAGAAAATGAAATGTGCATGTATAAATTTAGTTGTAAAAATTTTGGATATAAGAAATATTTAATTTACCTATACAAGTACAGTGATAAGAGTGGTTTTCTTGGTCATAAATATCAATGTTCTGCCATCAATTTCTTACAACACCAATCCTGTTAAAGTTTTCTGTATACAGCAGTGTATTATCTAGGATAAAATAGAACTGGATTTGTGGCAGAACACTTTAAGCCTTAATGTTAACCAAACATTGCCGTGTTGCAGATGTTTAGGCAGCCGGAAATTCCTGATGACTCTCAGCTGCTAACTTAATAATCTATGAATACATGAAAATGCCATAAAAGTTACCTTTAGTTTTCAACACAGAAATGATAAGAAATGCTATTTGAGTGTACCTTACATCGTTCACATGTAATCTAAATAATGCTCATATGTTTAAGAATTTAGAAAAAACATTTGGAGATAGGCATTATCACTACAGAATTTAATTGGTGCAATATGAATACAGACAACTTTAGCCTAAAAAATTGTGTTCAGTAAACTGGAAAAACACCTTAACAAAGGATGGGTGGGTTATATGTGAAACATTCTGCTAGCATATGTGTCCATTCACGTGAGGGACATGGCTCCCCTGGGCTAAGTCCATTTCCACAATTATACCCAAAGAAAACAAAGACCTGGGTCTGTAACAAAAAACAGAACTGGTGTTGGAGATTTGAGAATGTGTAGGTAGTTGAGAAATGAAGCTCTGGGAAGCGTCTGGTTGTAGATGTAAAGGATATTTTGGAGGGCTACAATATCCTCTTAGTAACAATCATAAATTACAGCCAGAAGTATTGTATTAGGCACAGTGCCTGTGATGAAGCACTTTCGTCCTATTTTTCTTTTCTAGGCAGATAATGTAGGGTTGACATGATGGCCCGTCTGATTTGAATTACACACCAGCAGGGGGATGGTTTGAAAACACATGGCAGCAATAACCTTTGCTGAGGTTTCTTGCAGTTGAAAGTATTAGCACCATTTAGAAACACAGAAAGTATTAGCACCATTTAGAAACACAGCGCTGAAGAAAGGGGTCTGGGGTTTAGGGAAAGGAGAGAGGAAGGGTGTTACAGAGGCTGCATAGGCCATGGGGCAATCTGCAGAGGCCAGAAGCAGTGACAGGTGGGACAGTATCAATGAAAGAACTGTTGGACAGCCTGGGAGAACCTTATGGTAACCATTGAGAGTTCTTCAAAGTACTGTAATTGCTATCTCTGGACACATGCCTCAGGGAGCCTGACCAACTACAACCTATTAAAAGCAAGAACCATAAGCAGCACCAGGTAAACAGACAGCCCTACACTGTTACAGACACCCTGACAAGCAGTTGTGTCTAAAATTGTCCATCAATGATTCGTTTGTTTCTGAGCCTGAAAATGGCCACGTGCCACAGCGATCAAAAGTTCACTTTCGACAGAAGCCCTGGGTCCACATCCTCACTTTAAAGAACATACTCTAGCAGCATCTCTTTGAGAATCATCACAGGATATGTAAAACAAATCAATTATCATTCAAAAGCACATCAGTGCTAAACTGAGAGGTGCCAGGGCCAAGGGAAGTCGCACTTCAAGCCAAGGACTTGTAAATATATGTACAACTTTCACAAAAAGGCGTGTGTTGTGAAGAGTTGCTGCTTTTTGTTGCCTTTCATCTGTAGATTTGTCCTAACGCTATTTAAGACATTGGGATTAAATCACATGCATGATATGATCATATTAAAACAGGCATCAAACTCTTATATGTGCATATGAGTGTCTTTTTACCAGAAACTAAACCCTGTCTGTGAATATTACAATATCATTTTCTTTCAGCATCACTCATGCATGAGGAATGAAGTTCTGGGAAGCATCTGCATTCATGCATATACATGTTATATTTATAGCAAAACATAGGAGTTTAACAGACTGTTCATCCTATTTTCTTGAATTCCCAAGGCATGCAAATTTGTAATTATAAAGTGTGCATGTACATATATGCAGTTGCTGACGTGCAATATTGATGCCAGTTCCATGGAATTTGCCAACACAAACTACACATGTACAAAGACAGAAAGAGGACCAAATAAAAGAAGAGCTAATTCTCTTATAAGCAGACTGAGATCAGACTTTCGAGCACATGTTCATGTGGTCACTCTATCAGATCATTTCTCACATTGCTACAGTCTGAATTAGTTGACCAAGTGTAAATTCTACTGTGTTCTCAAGATCAGCATTAAACAAAGCTACTGTTGTGGGGATATTCTATATCCCAGCATAAACAAGTAGGCATTGTACATCTGTCTCCCATCCTGCACAAACACTGAGCTCTGTTCTTCCTTCCAGGGTTTTTTCTCCCAGTCTTCAGAGTACTGTCTGCAGCGACCTAAACAAGGATTTCCTCCCATTCTCTCCATGGCTCTGATAGGAAGTCAGAAAATGTTCACACAGCTCCCTTATCAAAAATTGGGACTCTGCATGGATCATGTGACACAGGTGACAGATGTTGATGGTTTTACACCACCAAATGGTCAAATTCTGTTATTTTTTATTTCTCTCGCTTTTTTTATTTTTTGCTTTTCGAAGAGTGAGTAGGAAGTGGAAGTATTTTTTTGTCAATTAACAATGCCTTTCCTCTCTTTAAAAGCTACACTACAAGCATTATGATTAAACACATCTTCAGATCTCAGTCAGCATTAAAAGTGAGCAACCGTGACATCCATCAGTTTTTTTCTTAGAATCTGCAACAGGTGTTATGAATCTTTGTTTAAGTAAGTCACATACACTATCACTACTACATTCATGTATAAAAACATAAATATAATCGTGACATAGTTTTTTTCATATGCACAAACAGAAATTTTGATTCTTTTATACAGTCATTTGTATCATTACTCCTTGTATATTACTTTTTCCCCAAAGATGTTATAAATCAGTAAAACAAAATTCATCATTATGGATGGTTAAATGTTTTTCTCAGCTCTGACTAAAACAGGATGCTAATTAGGCTGAAAGGCAGCTATGAACATGTAGTTCTATATCATGTCCTGCAGAAAAACTGAGGAATGTCTCACTATATAGGTGCATTATACACTATGTAAACGTTGAGATATGATGAATTTGGAGGCATGAAAGGCGTGAAATCTTTATTATGGTCATGGTGATCTTTCAAATTCTCTGAAACTTCTAGGATCATGACTTGGTATAAATATCTATTTGATCATTCACCAACATGAATGATATGTAGGTCAACATAAACTACAACTCTACAGTAGTACTCCTATGTCCCACATATAGCAGCTACAAGGTACTTGAATTCAACCAGTGTAGGTAAAAATTGCTGGACGAGAAATTTAAGTCCACATACTACAAGGAAAACGATCACACAAAAATGACACGCTCACTGAGTGTTTAAAAAACTTTGTCACGGTATAGTCATCACTGTAACAATTTTCACATTAGAGAAAATGGCCAGAATGTAATCACAGATATATGAATGGCATGTGGTCACAATGTAATGCAACAGCCACATTTAAATGCACTGTCACAATATCCGAAGTTGGTGGCTACAGACACCACATTTAAATGCACTACTAAGGTATCAGAAACACAGTATATGCATGCTGTATTTAAAACATCACTTCCTGCACTGCCAATGGTTCAAGTGTATAATACTAGATTCCCTCACACATTTAGAGGCAAATCGATTAGTCACTGAGAATTTGAGAGTTACTGGACACAACTTTACATATACTGGTAACTTCTACTCACTTAACTAATCAGGAAAAGCCTTCTACACATAATGTGAAATTACTTGCTGCTTCGTACTAGGGCAAACAGGACTGAAAACAAAATTCAATCGAAATCAAGTTCTCCAAAAGCTTAACTTTAAATGTGTAAGTTCTATACACTTCTATCATAAATTTCACAGTAATCTACCCTAATTCTTCAACCTTTTCATGTTACCACCATTGTGACCAATATTTTGAAACATTCTGAGAGAACTGTGGAATGTAGAGAAATAATTTGCACAGTTTTATGAAGCTTGAATCTTTAGTGACACAAACAAACCATTTTTGCTGTCACTTCCATTATAACTGCATAAATTCCACTAAAAAGTGGTTTAATGGTCAAAAACATTGAAGATCAACAGTATATAATGACACAATTGCTTACAAACATGTAAATATAAGCATGGTACATATGTATATTTATTAGGCCATCCAAGTTTCTTTTTAGTCCTACATGGTGCAGATCATAAAACTGATATGTAAATGGCGGACATAGATTTGTTATATTTGTTCTATGATTACAAATTCTTTGTCCTCCTCAAAGATAAGTGGTTCTAATAGCAGGCTCATATGGAACTGGCATTAAAACAGCAGTTAACATGAAGGTGTATAGGAACATAAAACTAACATCACGCCAATGTGACATCTGACTGATTGAAAGGGAGTTACAAATGTGGACCATGTTAAAGAAAAATCACCACTGAGATGCTGTGACTTGTTGCCCCCCCCCCCACCACCCTCAACTAGTCATGGCTCATTTTTTGTGACCATTATGATAAATATTTATGTCAGTTTTTAGATCTTGACATAGATATCCTTAGCAGCTTACAGGAAGTCACAAGTTCTCAATCCACACTATTTATCACCGGGTATAGCCTGTAAGAACATTAAAGCCTACCAAACCCTGACCTAAATTTATAAGGCACCACAAGTCCACATATGGACACATATGGTTGGGATCTAAAGGCTTTTGAAACACTCATGTTTGATAGAGACGCTAAAGCAGAGCAAGAAAGCAATACTATCACACTGAAATATGTCCTTAGGGAAACTGAAGAAAAAACTACTTGCATAGAAGCCCATTCATCACTTCAATCCACAAATGTGTTTAAATTGAAATCAAAGTCAGAATGTGTCCACATGGTAGGCCTTGTTATTGGTGTCAACATTTCCTCGTAAAGAAAATGGCATATCAAGATATTATTCTAATTTTGTATTCAAGATGAATCCACTTTTCCTGGGATGGCCAATCTAAAGGCTCAAAACAACGAATAAGTTTATTCTTGCTTTAAAAACCTGTCTCTATACTATGAAATGTGAATGTTAACTTTAAAAAATTATAAGTAGGCCTACGTTTAATTTTGAACTAAAATGTGTATTCAACATACATGTACATGTGTACAGTTTACAAGTTTAATTATCATATATGTTTTGGAAATTGCATTATTAATACAGAAATTGCATGTCTGCACATTTGTTTTTGTAATGGCATAAAGTGAATAAAAAAGAAAATGTGTAAAGTTAGTGACAAATGTGCAGGTGACAATATCAACATTTCACTTTAAATGACACCTGATTAATTAAAGGAAGGGAAAAGTATAAAAAAAAATGCCCACAGCTGCTCCCAACAACATGAAGGCAGAAATTTTTGACAACCAAATATGAGCGATTTACCTGTCATATTAATACTTGGCAAGTACATGTATGATGAATATATTTACCAGTCTGCCCAGGTTCAGATTCATCAGGTGATCCAGAAGACAAAGGACTGAAAACATATATGTATTACATACTATGTTTCATAGAGGACCTGAATGTAAGCCTATGTAGGTTAAATTATTTTCCTATTTATTCATTTACTTATGTTTATAATTAAATAAAGGATATGTGTACAGCTTGATTTTCTGTATGTCAGCCTGACTACATTTTTAGGCCAGCACTAAACAAAATTTGCAAAAATATTAAAATACCTAGGAGTCGACTACATGTTTTGCACATCACTTATACACAATATATAACAAGTAATGATAGCTTTTCGTATTCAATAGTTAACAAAGTTTTCAGCTTGTACATGTGTATATACAACCACAAGTGAAGTGCATGCACCCACGTGTTAGGTTTAGTCAAACACACTTATAAATTCAAAATGGGTCAACCGGATACTGAGGTGTATATTGCAGAGATGTCTCAGGATTTAATACATGTATGATGACATTGTACATAAAGCTGGCGACACAGCTGATATAAATGACATGTCCACACAGAGCTTGGAATCACACGTACAACAGGGGTAGGGTCTACTGCTACATACTGTAGAATTGCAGCTATGCTGGACTCCCCATAAATCAAACCCAAAGTGTCTGAGAAGCCAGGCTACTGCATTTTAATGGGCAACATAACTGGTCAAGTCTATGATTACCCCCCTAGACTTAACCAAATGTAAATATTTAGACAGATGATAATCTGAGAAAACTGGGTCAGAAAAGCTTGGCACACTGTTTACTGTAAGCTATGAAACTTAAGAATAGCAGACAGACTGGTTAAGTTTCTGTCTCCAGTCATATTATAAGACATACTAACAACACACCTTAGTGTAGATTACATACACACCTGAGTAATATACTGTACATATATCTGAACCACAGTTAGCTAAGAAGACATGGCTCATTAGGTTCATTCAGCAAAACTCTTATTTGTGAGCCAAATAGTGAAAAAGGGTGCAACATTATACATGTGTATGTGTTTATACATGTGTATGTGTTTATACATGTGTAGGTGTTTATACATATGTAGGTGTTTATACGTATGTAGGTGTTTGTACATGTGTATGTGTTTATATGTGTATGTGATTATATGTGTGTAGGTGTTTATATGTGTGTATGTGTTTATACATATGTAGGTGTTTATACATGTGTATGTGTTTATACATATGTATGTGTTTATACATATGTAGGTGTTCATACATGTGTATGTGTTTATACATATATGCAGGTGTTTGTACATGTGTATGTGTTTATACATATGTCGGTGTTTATACGTGTAGGGATTTATACGTTTGTAGGTGTTTATACATGTGTAGGTGTTTATACATATGTAGGTGTTTATACATGTGTAAGTGTTTATACATGTGTATGTGTTTATACATATGTAGGTGTTTATACATGTGTAGGTGTTTATACGTGTGTAGGTGTTTATACATGTATACGGGTTTATACGTGTGTAGGGTTCCACATATACATGTACTGTATTTCACCTAAAGTTTAGGGGGCCTCCGTGGCTCAGTTGGTTAGAGCACTAGCACAGCGTAATGACCCAAGAGTCTCTCACCAATGCGGTCGCTGTGAGTTCAAGTCCAGCTCATGCTGGCTTCCTCTCCGGCCATAAGTGGGAAGGTCTGCCAGCAACCTGCAGATGTTTCCCCCGGGTTGCCCGGTTTCCACCCACCATAATGCTGACCGCCGTCGTGTAAGTGAAATATTCTTGAGTACGGTGTAAAACACCAATCAAATAAATAAATAATAAATACTAAAGTTTAGCTTCTTTGCTAGATTCTAAGTGGTTCATCCACCTTATTATGTCACGTAAGACTTTATTTTGTGAAATTTGATTAATTTTATATCAAAAATACTTAAGTGTTAGCATAAAAAGCATCATTTTAAGGCGTTTTGTGTGCCTCCACACTTGCATTTTTACAGCCCAATCTAGGTGAAATCCAGTATGCATCAAGTATTCTTAAATCCATTATAAAGGAATCTTTCTTATGAATATATACATTTATCTTTTTAAGTATGGATAAATAAAACATCAATTTTGATGGAAACAGTTATAACTTGTTAGGCTTTATTCTCAAGCTACCCCAGCAACGTCACTAAACAAACTGTAAAGCATCTGTGAGCCAACATCTTTAGTTAAAATTTGAAATTACATATTGAATTAACAAATGTATGGAGCTGCACATATTTATTATCGACTCCACAAACCTTTATGTGGCGGGAGAAAATTTGATCTTTTTCATGTCTGCCTGAGATTCTTAGAAACAAGCATACGTACGGAGTTGAACATATGAAAGGTCCATGCCAGTCTCTGGTTGGGTTATGCAATACAGACAGCTGATTCGTAATGCATGCTTGCAGTGATTAAGAAATGTTTAATGTTCATGTAGTCCTCAGTCAAATGTCAACAAATGGAAGGAAAGCGTGCTGTTTGTTGACATATTGTTTCTGTTTAACATTCAGTTGCACACTCATTCAACGGACAATGGGCTTGTTTGTTCACTTTGGGCCTGGTGTTTGTTTGAAATTTACAGGACCTTCAACTTTGAAAACAACAAATGTTATTGCTCAAGAAAAAAAAAAGTATGAAAGAAAACTGAACACAATGTGAGTCCTGATTTTCAGATCAAAATAAAACTCCCTTTCTAGAGTGAGCTTTTATATAGCTAGGTCAGGCTGAACTGTACTGACATGTTAACTTTCATGCACTATGTAGTGTTTCCAAGAGCTAGCTGGATATTGATGTGGCAAAGAAGTTAAACTCACAAATGGCACTGAAGAAACATACAATATTTTAAAGTGAGTCAAGAAATCATAAAATGTATGAGCGAAACACACATGTATTACATGTACACGTGTGCAACAAATACAGGAAAACCAAGGAGTGTACAAGTACTACACGTATATGTGTCTTACTGCTGCCTGGAGAACATTGATTAATCAATTCTTTGAGATCAAAATATATTTATTAATGTCAATTAAGGTGTTTCCATTCAGGTGTTTCCATAAATTCATGACCCCATGTGAAACATCATCTTTATCAATAACTCATTATAACAAAGACATTAAAATACATGTACATCGATGCACAAGTGCATGTGGACGGCTATTTCACTTTACAATCAGTTTCAGATTAGGCAACTATGGATATCTACACATTTTGGATCCATCATGTTGCCACATAATATAGTACACAGTAGCCTGCTTTTATTAATAATTTATAATTTCAAACTGCATATGTGAAATGACTCCCATGAATTCAACAGAACAGCACTACTTGCGCAAGAAGGTATTTTTGTGTACATGTATGTAGTTATACAAACTGATTCCTGTCTATCCATCCATGACAAGAAAAATTTTGCATTGAAACATGTTGGATATAAAATATGCCTTTTTTGTTTGTCCTAAAAATTTCATTTACTGTTTTTTTAAGTGATTAAAGTCTTTGTTAATTGGGACTTTACGCATAAAAACAACGCAATTGAAAGTAAGTCTCCAAACTTTCAGTTTGGAAAATGTTATACCTGCATTGATTCTTTCATTTCCGGAAAAGTTAACATGTTTGGGAAAGCCCAAATGAGATATGTTAAAAATGTCATTCACAATGCTTTATTTAAATATGCGCAGATTTGTGGTTTCACTCACATCATTATGTACATGCTTACCTTTATACCTGTAATTCCATTCCATCATGTGATTACAGCTGTAGCATGGTTGTACAGTGACATCTTTGTGTGAACATTCTTTGGAACTGACAATGCTTTGGGCTGGACATCAACTCTATCGCCAACTTGGCTTGTCAGTGGAACCTAATAAAAGACATATATCCATATGTATATACAAGCTGATCATAGAAATGTATCACTGACACGAAAGTTACAGATTAATATATATTGACTATAAATTTGATTATTGGATATTTTATTCACGTTTTATCCATTTACCTGTGTCTTTTCTTGGCTTGGTGTTGAAAACTGTAATTAATAATCTTTAAATTAAAAGTAATAATGGTCAGTTTTGAAACACGTATACCCTAATTCTTCTAATTTTTGGGACACCTGGTCTGCTCTTTTTAGCCGGTATAGTCATAATTGTAACAGGGATGTTTACTGTAGTTTCTTTTATTTCAAATGGTTAGTCCATTAATGATCAATATATTTATCTTTACTCTTCCTAAAAAAACTGGGAGAGAAATGTAATGTAAATCATAAGCTTAGAATGAACCAACCCCTTATGTGTCACAGTGATATTAAAGACAAGCACTTTAACCACCCAAAAATGATACACCTCAACTCATTTTTAAGCCATATACCAGAATACTTTGCTTGTACAGCAACATAGGAACTCACCACACCTTGTCAAGTAAAGGTCCATGCAATCTACTGTTATAAAGTAGCAATCAAGCAGACAAGCTGAATTCAAACATGCACTGGTCTTAAACAATTATGTTATCAGGGTGGTGTATTTATTGTTCATGTAAAAGGCATGTATATTAATCTTTTATACTGTTTTGTTTTGAAACTATGAGTAGGGGGCCTACAAAGTACGCATACATAAAAAAAAGAACAAGTAAACATACAGCATTACTTCAAGGAAAAATTGTATTCAAATGTTATTTGCACTTTTATGTACCTTATGTCTAATATTCAGCTCAGCATTATAAGCTATACTTGTACATTATACTAATTTATAACAATGTGTAAATGCTCACAGACTACACTAAAACAAAAAAAGCTTTCCCTCCATCTATTTGATGCATTTGGAGCTGATGATGAGCAGCGGTACGTACATCCACAGGGTGCCGTTTCCTTTATTCATACATTTTGTTTTCCACAATCTACGAACATCACAAAAGTGATCTGTCAGAGTATCAGGTACAAAGTAGGCCTTTTCAAAGCTGTCAAAATGATTTGCCTTTTAAAAAAGTCATAGAGATAAGAAGAAAGACATCAGCTACAAACCATTGTCACTGTTAGACCCTCTTGGTGTGGAATTCTTTTGGTGTGATGACATAGGTATTCCATATCTATCCCAGGGTTTTGAATGTTGAGGCTGAGGTTTACAGATCCCTGGGCTGGCATTCTTCTCTGGACCGCTGGAATTAATGAGCAGTAATACCAGACAACAAAAATAACAAATAAATAACAGGGAACTGGAACTTGACACCTAATCTCAAGTTTCAGAGAAACAAAATTTAACGGTATCTTTGGGTACAATTCTATAGACGATCAGCGACCATGAAGGTAAAATTCGAAGCTCATCAACCCAGGCGGCCCTCAGGTACTGTAAAGGTGTCCGGGCAGAAAGCAGGTTTTATTTAAGCTTACTGTTTAAATCTTACATGTTCAGACATGTTCTATCCAGGCCCCTCTGTGACGACAAACGCCCCAATTTCAGAGATGCACACCTACATTGAGCATGTAAGCAGTTCACAGTCTATGAATTGAATGGGCGCCTTGGTATTCAATAATGTACAAATACATATCACTCATGTACCATATACATGTATCAGTTAAATTTGGAACAAGGTCAGTGTTAGGTCCTACAGTGATGGGTAATTTATACATACACATAAGCCTACATGTACTTCTCTAACATAAAACATTGTGTATGCTTGGGTTTATTTAGCAGAACACCTATATGTAAAAACAACCTGTATGGTAATGTGACACGCATGCATGTACTCATGAATTTATGCTACATGTACCGCTAAAGTTACACGTACTACTAAAGTTACATTAGCAGCAATATAATCTTGGTAAACAATGGCTTGGATACTTATTACATCTAGCATGTGCATTTTGAAGGAAAGATGTGAAAAGTATTCAAACAAAAAGCCTTATTAACTGAAAATATAAGAGATCAGCAGTCTATAGTGCTCTTCCTATTTTCTTGACTAAGCTGAATTTTATGAGGCCTGCCTGTTGACCACCTTAATCTCTAGTGTTTGTAATCTTTAGTGTGAGCAATGTTGCCTATGTCAGTTTGCACAGCTCTCCAAATGTTAGTCAGGGACAGTGATAACCTAATACTCACTATTATTTGTTAACACCAACTACTAAATCCCAAAACAGCAACACATGTGCATGCATGTGGCAGATGTAGTTACAGTTTTCCCTTGTGTTGTATACGATGTACAGGTATACAGTTACATGTATGTGTACGCTGGAATCTCATTATTACATGTAGTACAATTTGTTGGCCTTAGAACATGTAACCGTACTTCACCGAGGGTGTCACTATCTGCTCGTGAGTTTATACAGTTTATACAGTTTTTTAGAGTATACTCCAATATCAGTCTACTATTAAAGCAATTGAATTAAACTTAAATTAAAAAAACACACGAAAAGGTGCATCAAAACTGAGAGCATAGTTTTAAGGAAAATTAAGAAACATGCGCCAAAAACAATTTTTTTTCTTTTTTGCAGCCTATGTTACATTTCCTGCTAACTCCTGTAATTCATGCATATTTTCCACCAGTGGTTGAAAAAATGCGGAAAAATGTCATTGATGTACCAAGTGGTAATGCATGATCAGATTAGCGTGCCCAAATCAGGATCTCCCCCCAACAAAGTTTTATTGACAGCTATCACCTCTGATGTCACCACAGCAGGCTACTTAATTTCTGGACTGACCACTGGGATCATAGAAAAACTACTTTTTTAGCCATTTTTACTCCCTAAGAAGAAAGTTAAAAAGCTTTTATTGTTCTTTTAAATGTTATGTCAAATCATATACTTCATATTAAGAAATAAAAACCAAGTGTTTTATGTATCCTTTAAGTACTTGTATATGTGTATATGAAAAGGACCTTACACAATAGGACTGCTAATATTTCACCAGTTACATGTATCACAAAGGTTCCACGGAATATTTGCTTAATTCACCAGTTTTTCCTCAGTTGACGGTTGAATATGGGGATATTAACTGGAATGATGCCCAAGTGTTTGAAAGCCTAAGGCTGACAATGAAAGTGAACCAAGCAATGCACCCTATAAAAACTGAGTAAACAAATACATGTGCGTATATCATTTCAATGCCTCCATGTCCTTCTAAAAGTGAAAGTTACATTACAGGCCAATCTTTGGGTTAAATACAGTATATGTTAATGTATATTTAACTCTTTAATGACATATCACCATACAGAACTGGCACGGCATTGCAGTCACTGATTTGTTTGTAATGTTTAATATTGGCAACAAGCACCAGTTATGTGCAACCAGCTCTTTTAGCCAGGCTCTTAGGCAGACTTTGCTGTATGGTGGACTTACCTCAAGAAAACCCTTTCCGGTATTAAGTTCTATCTATCACAGGCTTCCAGCTGACATTTATATTTCTTGAGTCATAGTTACAGCCATATTTTATATTTTATAGCTTTGTAGCCAAATCTCATTTAAAATTATTGATACATCAGATTTTGCACATTTTAAGTGAGTGAGTGAGTGCTTGCGGTTTAACGTCGTACTTCACATTTTAAAATATAGATGGTTGGCTAAATGCATATAAAATGTTACATACACCGATATATGTGGCTTTGAACATGCACATGTAATGGTAAGGTAGGCTTTATTAATCCAGAACTATGCTTAGGCTGGTGATTTTTTTAACAATACCATGACCTTTCCACCTATAAATATAAATATTTTGACATTATTTTAGAGTCAGAATAAATGTGATGTATAAAACTAAATTCTGTATTTTCATGTAGATGATATATTTAGCTTCTTCAAGAAAATTGGCAAGTTTTTGTCCTGAATAAAATATTTGCCAGATTCTTTTGCCAGACAGTGGGGAGTGGCAGCTGGAACCCTGCTAGTTATCTGCACCACAAATCTGACTGTATTGGCAATGCTCATATAGTGCATAAATTAATACATGATGTGTTAAAATTACATGTTGCTGTTAGTGTTCTAATGTCTTAAAGCAATTTGTGAATTAAAGTACCATCTATTTATATGTAAGGCTTACAATAAACTGTGGAAAGATGTTACAAATACAACTTACATGTGATAGTTACATGTATTTGGTATCCCTCTAAAGAACTTGTATTAAACTGGATATTTCAGGAAATAAGAGAAAAACTGTTTCTTTTTTTACTGCTTTCTCAATATGTTAGTTCTTGCAACTGAGTGATGACAGGATTTTAGAAGTCTCAAGATTAAGATTCATTTTTTTTTATATACATGTATACTGGTAACTCATATTAAGCGAAATAATTCAAACTCTATTTACTGGCATGTGTATAACAGCTAATGCAGTTCATGTATAACAAACCTGTGAACTAACTAAAGAGTACCAGGTTTCAACAGCCACTGATAATAGTACTGGCCATCCTGTAAAGAAAAAACATATATTACAAATTTACTTTTATCGTATATCCATGCACTGAGTAATCTAACCTTATACTGCATGTCTGATCTGTACACTGTCACTGGCACTGCACTAGTAGCATGGGAGTAGAACCTACCACGAATTTATGCTTATGCACATACCAGTTTGCAGGAGCTTGGACACATGCTTCGGCAAATCACTGTCTTAATAAATTTAGTGTACATGCGTAAAACCTGCCCAGACCTTAACAACAGAATCAATCAGCAGTGGCCTATTCATCTCCTGTCTTGCAAATGTGTCGTCTGCTAAATCAGACCATGGGTGCCTACAAAACTATAACCGCTGACGTTCAGAGATATAATTGATAAATCATTATGCAGAACTATCATCGAAGTTTGATTCCCTCCAATAGTCAATATATGACATGTCAGAAAGTGAAATGCATGTAACAGCAGTGGAAACAAACATCTATCGTTCTATTGTTGGCGATTTAATATACATTTCCGTATCTAAAACTGGTTCAAAATTTATATGCAGGTCCAGAAATATTCGCAAAACAGGGTAAGACTGCTCACAACGTAATCGATTGATTAGTTGCAGTTCACGGTGGTTTGTAGTTAATTTTTCGGTTGTATCCCAGGAAGCCCTCGAAACGTTTTCTTGTTAACTATGTTGGTTTCAATGCTCTTTCTGAGTGGTACACTGTAGTCATTTAGCCATCGCAAGTTCGGGCATGTTGTTGTTGCAACTTGTGCAGCACGGACGTATTATCACGATCTGCTGCTTGAAGAGCTTCTGTGTTTATCTTAAAATTTTGACATTCATTCTAACAGTATTGCGGGGAATGTCAGAATTTTAAAATAGCACACTGAGTCCATCTAGATGGAATAGGGCTAGTCAGGAAATATCATATGATAACATAGGATCTAATAACTGACTGGCTGACATTTCAGCAGCTGCTGTGATTACGTGTACTGTGGGCCTGTGATTACGTTTACTCTGGGGCTGTGATTACGTATACTATCACAGCCATACAGAACAGTAGCCTGCAATGCATGTCACAGTTCCTACCTGCTGCAACGTATTTTGCACTCCCTTGGGATTTCTGAAAACTAAATACCTTGTAAAAAACCCATTCTTGATACTAGAATGCCATTTCACAGTTATTCATAGCTTTAAGCATCCTGGTTTCTCACAAGGACTAGAAATGGATAAATAACATGGAGCTAAATGGGTGAAATGGTGATTTTTGACAGCTTCTAAAGTTTAGAGTACCACAGGACAATGCAGCCAACATATATGAAGGTTAGGCACGTTCAGATTACTTTTCCAGAAAAAAATTCTTACCAAAGTGCTATATTTTTCATTATTCGCGATAAAACCTTATTCAGGACTTACGTTGCCTGCGTTAAATTTGTTTTCACTTCCAATACTCTACTCACGTGACTAAAGAGTGTGCTGATGATTGGTTCAGAGCAGCTATCACGTCACTTCAATACTATGAATACACTAAACATGTGAACAAGAAATCTCATCCACACACTTGTGTACAGACCGTGCCAGCAGCACTTTAAAATGAGCACATTTTTAATGATTAAAGAAAAATACTGATGAATTTTGATGCACAATAAATGAAAGGTTACAAACAGATGAAGGAACCTCAAGGGTGTTTATTATGAGAGCTTTGTGTGTCCATCACGATAGTTTCACAGATTTTTCTGGCAGATTTCATGCCTTGTAAATGTACTTATATATGCAGTCTGGATTTTGCCAAACACATTTAGCAGACATATGTGCATATATTCCATCATCACAAAAGATGTCCATATCTGAGACCTCATTACTCCTACCGTTGTGGCTTAGATGTCTACATCTGCACCTAGCTTTCCAAGTTTGTGGTTTACCCTGGCAGTCAGTTTCCTCCAATGCCTGTAAAACTTACTATTATAGTATGTATGAAACATTGTTGCATTTCAACAATCAAATATATAAAGAAACAAATTTCCCCTAACTATTACTCTGGATAACCCTTTTAAGTTTTTCTAAAGACATGATGAAATACATGTAGAATAGTGTCCTTGTCATTGGTAAGCTTCAGAGGGTCTATAGTGACTTAAATTGCTAACTAATAAGTAGAGAATGCCTCAAGGTATTAATTAATACCAACTGTCACTTTCACGGGATTTGCTGATAAGCACCATATTTTTTGAAGAAAAAACTGGCATGCTCAGATTTTAGTGACTAAAATCTATTACATGCCTTAATTTTTACTTAAAGGAGAGTCATTGACTTATGGATATGTTTGCTGTCAGACTCTGAAGACAGTAATACTGGAATTTAAAGTGCATGAGGTGCAGGTTTTCTAACTGCCTTGGACAAGAAATATGTAAAATCATTCTTCTATTCTCCTTATTTGTGGAACCTTGGTGACAGTAGATGTTTGTGCAAGGCTCCTCATGTCTTCCACCAGTATATGTGATATATGTCTGCTACTAGTATCAGCCTGTGGATGGTCATGGATTTCCCCCTGGCAGTGTCTGGTTTTCTCCCACCACACTTCTGTCTGCATTTGTAGAAGTGAGATGTTCTGCACATTATGTGAGAGTATGACAAAAAACTCCAGTCAAGTATAAAATCAAATCAAATCTTTACATCAGTAGTGGAGAAAATTATGGAACACCGTAATTTCCTCCACCCATAAAACTGACCACAATATCTGTTTGTGAACAGATATTGAATATGGTGTTAAACAAAAATGAAATAAAGAAATAAATTCTGAACATTTTCTCCAGTTACATAAAAGGTTTTAATAAAGCATTCCCCTATCATGAAATCTAGTGCTACAAAGAAAATGCTTTGTGGCAATTGTCTGAACCTGCCCACGATACATATGTGTGGCAACTATCTGAACCTGCCTTTTACACATACGTGTGGCAACTATCTGAACCTACCTTTTACACGTGTGTGTGGCAACTGTCTGAACCTGTCCTTCACACATGTGGCAACTATCTACCTTTTACGCATATGTTTGGCAACTATCTGAAGCTGCCCTTCACACATGTTGCAGCTATGTGAACCTGCCCTCGTAACATATGTGTGGCAACTATCTGAACCTGTCGCCCATACATATGTGTGGCAACTATCTGAACTTGTTGCCCACACGTGCTGCAACTATCTGAACCTGTCACCCACACATGTATGGCAACTATCTGAACCTGTTGCCCACACTGGGATGTGGCAACTGTCTGAACCTGCCCTCCACACATGTGTATGGCAACTAACTAAACCTGCCCTTCACACGTGGGTGTGGCAACTATCTGAACCTGCCCTTCACACATGTGTCGCGACTGTCTTAACCTGTCACCCACACGCGTGGCAGCTGTCTGAATCGGTCCTCCACACGTGTGGCAACTATCTGAATGTGCCCGTCACAGATTGGTGTGGCATCTATCTGAACTGTAGCCGAGACTTGTGGCAGCTGTCTGAACCTCTGGCCCTACATATGTGTGGCAACTATCTGAGCCTGTAACTCACACATACCTGTGGCAACAATCTGAACCTGTAGCTCACCTCTAGGTATGGCAGCTATCTGAACCTGTCGCCCACACATACGTGTGGCAACTGTCTGAACCTCTGGCCCACACATACCTGTATTCATAATAGAAACATGTCATTTCCTGGCTAATTTGGTCAAATTGCAGCTCTCACTATACATAGCCAATTGGTCACGGACCAGTGTGAGTTGGTAATAAGCTGGTTTCAGCTGTAGCATTGAGTGACTTCTGGCATACTTACCACGTAAGCAGGTCTGCAGGTCTGCTCCGTCTTTGATCTGATGTTTCCTCAAAATCGTCCAGCAATATGGAAGGAGCTTAACTCTCTCAAATATATATACACTGGCAATAGATGTATGTACTTCAGATGTGCACAAGATGGGGCAAATTAGTAGCACAATCACTATCAGTGACCCTTGATTGAAAATATCTGAACTTCTTCCTTGTTCACTTTTTTTAGAAGAGCCTGTCTGTGTCACATGTCCAAAATGTTTGTAAAGGAGTATCAAGGAAGGAGATATGATTTAATGGCTTGATTAGTCAGTGTGTGTGTGGTGTTAAGCTAATATCATTCATTCTATGTACATGGGCTAATATGACTTCACTTGAGTGGAAAGTATTATACTGGGAGTTTTAAAGGGTAAATATAATTCTTATATTATATGTAAGATGGTGAATATGCTTGTACAGATTGGTGTACTGCATGATCGCCATTCCTAGTTGTTCCTGCATGAAGTAAGTACGAGGTTACTTGCATGTTAAGTGTGGATGTGTTAAGTATTGCATCAAACTACTTGGAATTCAACAAATAATCAGGAAGTGTGCATTTTGTTGGGAGAAAAGTATTTGCCTTGTATAAATATTGTAAGTTTTAGACAAGATTTTATTCATGAAAATGTATCTTCTTCACATTTAATTTAACTTAATTTACATGTTCATTTGTGACTTAACTTTTCTCTGTGACAAGTGTTGCATTGTGTGCACAGACAACATCAGAAGGGTTTTCTTAGTGTGTACCAAATTGATAACCCTGGTGTTGAAATCCTGGCCTCTGGATCAAGAAGCAGTCCTAGACTTAAATTTCAATCATTAAACTTGGTGTGTTTCATTCGATTTTTTTTAGCTGAAATTTGTTTCACAATAACTTTATATTTTGACTAGGTTGTATAAGAAATAACAATTCTAAAGTGATTTGGAATTTTAATTGAAGTCTAAGATTGCTTCGTTATCCTGTGACCTAATCTTTTTATTTTTCTCTGAGCTTGTTAGTGGAAAGTATGACAATTTTGTATATATCAGACAATCCAGAGATATAGAGGTTGCAACAGTTTTGCAAATTAAGCTGATAAGTATGTAAATAATGTAAGTATAGATTTCAAAAAGCATTTTATTGTAGGAGTCACAATGATGGGTTCAAAGATACATCATTTACAGAAGTGATGATTGTAAAGTAATGCAGATTAACGCAAGGATTGACCTGAAAAGGCCAAAAGTATTTTGAAATTTTGTTTGTATATATTCAAATGCAATTTGTCACTACAGTGGTAATAAATAATACTGAAATTGTCAATAATAAAGGACTGGCCCCGATAGCACAGTTGGTAGAGTGTCCGCTTCGGGACCTGGTAGATCCAGGATCAATCCTTGATCGAGTCACACCTAAGACTTTAAAAGAGGAAGTTGTAACTTCCTCGCTTGGCGTTCAGCATGAAGGGGATAGTGCAACGACTGGTATCAGTATAATGGCTCGGGTGGGCGGCTTACTTGCCTTCGGTAAGTCGTCTAAGTGAAGCAGCACTAAAAAAAGGGGGGTGGAAATCCATCCTGCAACAAGGAGGCACATTACACGTACATGCACCCTAAGGATTCCTTCGTCGTCATATGACTGAAAAATTGTTGAGTACGACGTTAAATCCCAAGCACTCACTCACTCAACAATAAAGGACTCAATAATTTTGGTAAAATGTGTTTTTCGAAATGCTGATGTATTCGTTGATCATTAATGAATGATACCCACATTATTACAACTTTCCAACACACTTTCTTTCAGCCCTTCTTCCAGATTAAGTAAAAACCTAAAGTTAGCTAAAGCCAAAAAAGCCAAAGCTTATCCTAGGATTAGAAGTAAAGCGCAGAAAATGGCAGAGGGTGATGAAAAGAAACCTAAAATTGCTGTAAATAACCAGGAGGTTGGCTCACCAGCAAAGGCTGCATGGAGCAAAATTGGTCTGGCAACAGGAACTGCAATGAAGATGTACAAGAGACAAGCAAGAAAACGGTAAGTTATGATTTATACAAACTTATAAATGTTCTGCTTTTTCATGTGCGCTTAAAATTTGTTTTGCATTTCCCAGCATGTGACGAAAGCAAAAGTTAAATAGCTTAATGTGACTGCTTCATTTTTAAACTTCATAGTTTTAATATTTATGTGAACACTCATTGAGTTTTATACACATTCACTCAGTAGCTTTATGACCTGATAGAGTAGTGAAATTTACTGAAATAGTGAATATTTATGTAAACTTGTTATATACATGTATGTATATGGCAGAGTAATTTCAGAAGAAAATGCAATAATAATGTTTGTGTAATATGGAATTTCCATGTGTTGCATTTTGTTTGCACTAATGGGTGTCTTTGTTTCTTCTGTTCAGTGTTTTTGTGAACCGAAGTTTGATGTTGGAAAAGGTGAAATTTTATGGATTTGACATGGATTATACTTTGGCATGTGAGTATAATGACCAAATTTTTCAACCTGTTGGCAAGTTCTGTTCTGGCATGTACCTGATTTCCGTGTGAGCGCATTTGTGGTATTTCATATAAATGTACTTTGGGCCATATTTTTGTTTTCATGTCATATAGTTGAACTGAAATATAGCAGTGGCAGACTTTATTGCCACTCTGCAGGACACTTATTGTATATTGATCACATTATAACCTTGGTAACCATCTTACTTTCATGTGCTGTATTTCACCTTAAGTTAGCTTTCTTCAGTTGACACACTGTGCTTGATTCTGATTGATTTATCCAACTTATAGGGCCATATAAGGGTTCTTGTAAAATCTGACTAATTTTACATAAGAAAAACTTAAGTGTTAGCGTCAAAAATATCGCTTTAAGACATTTATTTGCTTCAGAAAGTGTATTTTTTACCGAACTTTAGGTGAAGTAGAGCATTTGTAAACATGAATTTTAATTTCGGAGACAAAGTTTGCAGGTCAAACAGTTGCCATGTAAATCAGTGCCAGCAGTTCAGACACCAGTTTGCAGGCTTACAAAGTTGTACAGTGAACAATGATGAACTCACATTATTTGTCACCTTGGTTTGTTTAAATCTGCTTCCATCAAATATGTGGGTGTGCTCATTTATAAACTACAATAAGATGTACATGTCACATCAGGGTCATCTCATTGTAACAGTTACATTAAGTTTGCTTTCATTTCATATTTTCTCTATCAGTGTTTTTGTGTATGGAAAATGTAATAATACAAATAAACAAATTTCCTGCATGATTTGTTTTGTTAAAACTCTGGTCAATAATTCTGCCATTTCATGTGGCACATTTAGATACTCCCAGCTCCCGCGGTCTTTGACCCTTCCCACGAAACACTTCCATGACCCCTAACTGTGGGTTAATCCCTTGCCTCTTGGCCATCATTGTTGCTGCTTGTCAGGGCAATTAAACCTTTTTGGGTATTGTCTGCCCCAGTGTGCTCTGTATGGACAGTTGGATAGTACTTTTGTGGACTCTTTCGATGACCAGCCTTTCCGTTCCAAAACAGTGGTCAAGAGCTTTGGCATCCATGTTCAGGCATACTGCAAGGTGCTACAATAGACCCATTTCTTTATAACAGAATCTGGTTTATTGGTCATCTATTGTGAACTTGACCACTTATCTAGCAGTGAGGTGTGGTCAGCCAGAAGGGCAGGTGCGCTGTAGTGATTCTATCCCTCTAGCACGCCTTCTCCTACCCTTTACAATAACACAAACAGGTGAGGTGAGAGTGGTAGTGTAGACACATGCCATCATTGCCCATCAGTTGAATGAAGCTAATTCCACACCTGTTGATATCGAAGGGCTATAATGAGCTTCTGCCAAACCTCTTATCTGACCAGCTTAAGGGGATTGTATATCAGCATATTCTTTAAAATTGTCATACTTTGAAGTGTGCCATTTTCTGCCCCTCCCCCACCTTTTTTTTCTACATTTTTTTTTCATTGTCTTAATTAAAAGACTTTTCTCTAATTTTTTCTTTACTAATTTTTGCTTTGACTTAAATGTGTTTTCTGTTATGCTAATTCCAATTTAAACAAAGTATGTGTATGTACTAATCTTTGAACCTGTTCGAACGCTTCAGCAAGCAATATTTTAAAACACTCTGAGAGAAATATGGGTGTAGAGAAGCTTGCATATTTAATGGCACGAACAAGTCATTTTTGGCGTCATTCCGTAATAATTGTATGCATGAATTCCACTGAAAAAGTGCTTTAGTGGTTGAAAAGGTTGAAGATTTACAATATGTATATGTACATGCACGTCAAACTCAGGAAAATTCATCAGTAACTATAAACCAGAAGTGATAGGTCAGTGGTATTCTGGTTTCCACTCAGATCTGGCCATATCTCTTTGTAAGTGAAAAAATTTTGAGTATGACACTTAAAAAGAAAAGAATCAAATGCATGATGAAAGAAATATATAATGTATATTGTATTTTCACAGGTTGTTTGAAAATATAAAATTGTGATAAGTTAACTCAAGAAATTAATAACGAAATGCTCGGCATATGTTAATACGGCATGCTTGATGAGATTTCCACCATGCAGTACCAGATGGTGGTTTAATGAAACCTTGATTTTGTTTTAGTGTATAAATCGCCCGAGTATGAGACGCTGGGTTTTGTCTTGCTCAGAGATCAACTGGTGGAAATGGGTTACCCTGAAGAAATCAAAACATTTGAATATGACCCAACATTTTCAATAAGGTAAGATCTATAAAAATCATCAGCAAAAACTGTGAATGAACAAAAAATAGTTTTGGTTCTAAAAGCCAAATATCACAGCTTAAATTTAGAACTAATGCCCCCTACTCTGAATTTCTTTTCCTTACATGTAGCCCCTGTCAGTACTGAAGGGGACTGTAGCATTATGACATGTCTACCTGTCTCTGTCGGTCAGTCAGACTATGGAATAATTTTTCTGGACTTAGCTTTACAATACTTCATCATATTGAATTGAAAGTTGGCACATAGTTTCACCCTGATGAGTTATAACAAAAAAATGTTACTTAACTCTCAACAACTGCCACAAAACTAAAATATTTGTAAATCTAATATTGATCCTGTAAATTTATCCGTTATGGTTAAAATAAAGTTATACATGTATACATACAAGTTGTTCTACAGTGGGATTATTTGGCTCATTTTAGGCAAAATTATAGCTTTTTTTTGTAATTTTTTTGAACTTTGACATGTACTTCGTTTCTTCAACCTTTTCAACTGCCTCTGCTACCAATATTTTGCCATGGTGTGTAAAGAACCATGGGGTGTAGAAAACCATGGGGTATAGAGAAATAATTTATACAGTTTTGAGGAGGCTTGCATCTTTAAAGACAAAAACAAATCGTTTTTAGCGTCATTTTCATAATAGTTGCATTATAAATTCCACTGAAAAAAGCTCTTTAGTGGCTGAAAATGTTGCCTGTTTATTATTGTTCTGGCGGCTGATGCAGAGAGGGGAGATGTACTGCAAAAGCCATGCTTCAGTAATCCTGGTTTTGTACATACATTAGCCTGAATGTTGTCTTTAGGCTTGAAGCACTACTACAGTGTATACATATATATTTATTTTCAAGAGAGTTATCCTTCCACCTCTCAATTATTGTTTTCCTATTCATACTTTTTGTACTATTATGTACAATTTAATATTTTATTTATTATTTTTATATCCTTTATAGGTACTTTTGTATTATTTTGTACGATTTAATATTTTATTTATTATTTTTATATCCTTTATAGGTACTTTTTGTACTATTATGTACGATTTAATATTTTATTTATTATTTTTATATCCTTTATAAGGTACTTTTTGTACTATTTTGTATGATTTAATATTTTATTTATTATTTTTATATCCTTTATAGGGTACTTTTTGTATTATTTTGTAAGATTTAATATTTTGTTTATTATTTTTATATCCTTTATAGGGTACTTTTTGTACTATTTTGTAGGATTTAATATTTATTTATTTATTTATTTATTTCAATAGTGTTTTACCCCGTACTCAAAAATATTTCACTTATACGACGGCAGCCATCATTATGGTGGGAGGAAACTGGGCAGAGCCCGGGGAAAACCATAACCATCCGCAGGTTGCAGAGAGACCTTCCCATGTACGGCTGGAGAGGAAGCCAGCATGAGCTGGACTTGAACTCACATCGACCGCATTGGTGAGAACCTCCTGGGTCATTAGGCTCTGCTAGCGCGCTAACCAACTGAGTCACGGAGGCCCCGATTTAATATTTAAGGGGTATACATACAGACTGGCATAATGGCCCAATCTGTATTACGGTTAAAGAAATTATCTTTTGGGTACAGAAAATTGCATCAAAAGTTAATTGTAGTCTACATTTGTACATACTGAACACATGTATAATTGTGTAGTTATTATGGTAAAGCTGTTGTTAATACTATTGAACTGTTCAAAAAAAAAAGTTAAAAATATGGTTATCTCTACTTTGTGCTTAGTTTGTCTTTTGATTTAGCGTCCATTCACTTCTTTGAAATGCTGTCTCAACTACTTCATCCTGTCTTAGGCAAACAAGATTTCAAGTTATGTACCCTAGTTCAAATGCCAAGATGACATGCTTGCCCTGTCTGGGCACAACAATCAGTCTGCCATATCCCTGTAACCACGTTTATAGAGTCCTGTGGGTGCCTAAACAAATTGTTAGCTTTGTGGTTTAGTCTACAGCCTCTAATCCAATATTACATGGCTGCTTTTTACAAAACTTTCTCTTGCAACTCCGCAATCCCTCCAGTGATTGGTTATTTGCTAAGAGGCTTAGCGGTCTGTTAAAGTGCGACTAAGATCTAATCAACTGAGAAGATTGGATTCTATTCAAGCATTGCGGTTGTTCGGAGGGATTAATTGAAATTTCACTGTAAGGTAAACACCGAACACTACAGAGCAGGCATGGGTCAACGCGTGGGGAAATGTGGGGGATATTTGATACTGATGAAACCTCTTTTATACTTTCTCTTACACAACTTTTGGCAGTGATAAGCATTCAGCTTATTTGTAATATCAAACAGAAATTTATAACCTTCTCTTCTATATGATGTTGAGTCTATTTTGGGGATGTGAATTCTTGAAAAAGATTTATCTGTCAATAGACTTAGCAGACAATTAGCAGCTTACCATCGTGGTGTACTTACAAACTCTGCCTGAGGTTTTTCTCAGGGTAATACTGGCGAATCTTGTTTGTGTGAAGTAAAAAGGACATGTAAATGGTTTACGCGAGCATTGGTTTAGATAATGCCAAAATTGAGCACTCTGGACATCTCGGCTTCAGTTTGCTGTTTTCACGTTGAGGAATGTGGTGTCCTGACTGAAACACTAAATTCCTTGACTCATTTGACTGAAAGACAATTTAATTTTAATGATGAACCATAACATGAAACAAGGAAAAGTACTAATTTGAAACACATGAAGATATTGACTTTAGGAGAAAAATGCATTCTTCACTTTTGATTGTAACATCATGTAGAAGTGAGTTGGTTGAGGTGTAAAGACAAAGATACAATGTGCATGTACCTCCATTGCTAACCCTCCAATTTCTGTACAGTGCCCTTTTTTATTTTGCACACTTGATGAACTTGCAAAGTGTGTCATTGGTGAATGAGGCCTGGGTGCAAACCTCTTGCGCCCTAATTTGTCTTGTCAGGTGTTGAAATCAGACTCTGGTAAAGCAGTTATTGTGGTTTGGCATGGCATAAACACCCACAGGGCTTCAGTAGAGGCACAGCCAGCCAGTATGTCTGCCAGATGCTGTTGGTGCACTCTGTCCTATTCACTGTGCGGTGAATATAATCTTTAAATTCAGACTCAAAAAATGATGAAAAACAGAAAACATTTAACAAAAAACACTTGGAGAATTTGTTCTTTTTTTATGTTTAGTGACATGAAGCCTTGAGCATCTTGAAAACTATTGAATTTGCAGCAGACTATAAAAAGTAAAACTGTAATGTATGCGTACTGTAGTGGCTGGTGGGAAATAAGCACAAAAATATAAATTTAAACTGCTATAATGTATGACAGGTGAATTCAGTGCAGCCTGTTGAAAGAAGTGCAAAATGTTTGGTGTTATTTTATTGACATACTATGCATTCATTCCAATAGCATATACACTCTGATGAGTGATGAAAGAATGAAAACCTGAATGAAAATTCAGAGATGACATCCACACTTGTGGTTGAGTTTGAAATATCATGCATTTAATTTGTCTTCAAATGACAAAATGTATTGTCTGGGATTAATATTCACAAGACGGTAGCTTTCCATCCTGGTCACAATTAGATATCCATCATAATAATACACAAATTTTCAGAACACTGATATATTTTCAGTATTTGGAGAAAGGATAAAAGTGCTACCACTTGAGAATGCTGAAGCTGTAGTCAGTGATTTTTTTTCTTTTTTTATATTTTTTTAAAAATATTACACAACTTTTTTCACACGGTTAATTTACAGACGATGATAAGTGCAACTACACCAGGAAGATAAGTGTAGAAATCACCAAAATGAAGCATTGTTTATAATAGCCAGATGTATTTCTGTCATTTTTCTGTCTGTATGATTTTCTTTCTTTTTCCTTCACTGTTGTCTGAAACCTATGATATCTGAATGGCCCAGTTGCGTGAGCAGGCTGTGGCTTTTTGGGGGATTCCACGGTATGGGTAAATGTGATCATAATAATACATTACTCAGAAAACTAATGTATTTGCATTGTGACATTATTATTATGAGTAGACCACCGTCATATATGAACAAAACTTATAGCTGCTGAGGGAATGTAGTGGTTAGCCCAGGACAGTGTGGTGTTTGTGGTGGCTTTGATCTGTACCATTGTGAAAGTGACAATATCAACCAATTCTACTCAGTAATCATGAAATATGCCAGATGTGTTTGTTTGTTGACAGAGGTCTTTGGTTTGACAAGCTGTATGGACACTTGCTAAAGGTTGACCCCTTTGGAAACATTCTTATCTGTGTGCATGGGTTTGATTTCTTGGTGGGGTAAGTACACTTTGTTCACTCTATAATCAGGTCCTTTCTAATTTCCTGTAGTCATAACTATACATTGAATGAGCATGAGTGTTTGTTTATGTCTTTTAAGCGGGCTATTTTGTCAAATGGCGTAAATGTGTAAATACACATGTGACGTGTTAAGTTAAGTTAAACTTGACCAAAAAGCTGCATGTTACTGTACCAGTGTATGGAGTGAGGCATTATAGTTCTACAAAAAATCCTACTGTCTTTGTAAATACAGTAGCACAAGTAATCATTTATCTTTTTCACATAAATGAATGCCATTTAAGTGAACTTAAATTGAGTGATTGCATGTAGGTTACATTTCAAACATTTGAAACACAAAAATTTATCCACAACAAAATAACTTCTTTGCTATTGTTGCTACAATTATTTTTTTCTTTCATTTTTTACCTGGAGGAAAGCAATAGTTTCTATTGTGTCCAGTATTTCACCTTAAGGTGTATTACTTTGATGTGTTCACTGTCCCTTGAGGAATGAGATTGCAGGTTTGAAACCAGCTTTTGCTAGAATAATGAGGCCCTTGAGGCATGCCTCTGTGGGGGTACACTGAGGGGATTAGTTATGCACCAGTGTGGAGGATTACTGTATTTTACCCATAGTTCCATCCTTGACAAAGTTACTCTTGTTTGCATGATTGATGAGCTCTATTGAAGGAAAGCTGTTTTGTTGTTTGTTAAAAAGGCCGGATGAGGTTCTCTTGGAAAAATGTAAGTTCTGTCTCCAAAAGTAATATTTAATTACACTCATTTGCCTTCTTTTTTATGCACTTTTTCAGGTAAATTTTAACGTCAAATAGAGAAATTGGTTTATCAAGACAAACTCATTTTGACTAATTTAACTTGAGAAAAAATACAATGGCCGGAAAATGGTAATAAATGTGACCAGTGGCATTGCTGAATAGAGATAACAAAGTGATTTACCAAGTTTCACAAAATGAAATGTGCATACATGTATAAATACATGTATTTAGACCATTGTGTTGTTGTACTGTTCGATCTAGTTTAACAGGATTTTTGATTGCTCTGTCTATTAGTGATGTGGGTACAGGGCTGAGGTGCGTTGCCCTGTCAGATAACTCGATGTCAGTCCCTTCAGAGGGGTGGCCTATGTCTCTCCCAGGAAATTAGCTGTGTAATTATAACTCCCTCAAGGATATGTGCCCTAGGTTTTGGTTATTAAGCTGTCATTCTGACTTACAGACCTCCAGCCTAAGTTAAGAAGATCCCAAACTGACCATCCTTATTTTGCATGTACCATTAAATTTGTTGTCTGTATAATAGTGTTACATGTACTTGTATGGGTAATTTTGCGGACTGACACAATTTATACCAAGCTGCAGGCTCGGATTCAGCTTTAATACACTAGCTTGGGCGCAAGTTTTTATCTCTTATGTCAGCAGGATTGTCATCTGCTGGACAAGGGACATTCTTAAATACTCAGGTACATATCTTCCACTCATAAACCTGACCACTGCTATATAGGTGAAAAATTGTTAAGTGCTGCATAAGGTACCTGTCTAACTAATTCTCCTAATCTTTGGGACATATATTAGTAGTGCTGAAAGCAGAATATTATATTTCTTTACCAACCTTTTGGAGAAGTAAAGATATGAATATGTTGTTCATTAGATGGACTAACCATGTGACCTAAAAATTCCTGCTACAATTACATGCTTAATGGCTAAAGAGAGCAGACCAGGTGTCCCAAAAATTAGATAATAAAGAAACAAGTGAGAAAACAAAGCTGATTTTAATGGTGCTTTCATGAAATAGTGATCTCCATCGGGTGAAATATTAAAATAGCTGACGATAATGCTGGTCACCGTCATGTATGTGAAATATTCTTGAGTACAGCGTAAAACACCAATCAAATAAAAAAATGAATAAATCTATTAAAATAGCTGAAAAATTTAGAAGAAGTGGGAAAAAATTTTTTCTTTTTTATTTCTTATAAATACATGCTGACAGTTTTATCAACACACATACACTGTACATGTATATCTACATGTACATGTGCTTCACTTTGTCCCTCATCTGGTCTACACTACAAGCAATTATGTTTTATTCATTTCACTTGGCAGGGTGGGGAACATCCGCCAATATTTAATTTTGTCATGCTATATGTGTGAGATTGATAGTTACGAAGGACATTGCTTTTAGGACGAAGAACAAAATTGTTCTTGGAGGGCATACTTATTGTTTATTTTGTGTCATGATCGTTTGATAATACAGTAGCTCCCCCAAACTGCCCACGTACAAGTGTTAACCTTTAAAACTTTGCCCCCCTCCCCCCACCCCCCCAAGTCATATTTTTCTTCCAGATTGTGAGGTTTCCTTGTAAAGGTCAGAATCGTCATTATAGTTTATGTTTTTAGAAGCCTCTGTTCAGAGATAAATCTGCCCTGTAATTCTTCAACATGCATGCCTGTATTTATTCTAAAGGTTGTTTGCATGCATGTACACAGCTCTTCAAACGTTCTGCACAATTTGAACTTTAAAGGTTCGGTAATGTGTACACTTGAAGAAGGTGATGACTTCAAATTGACAGCCTTCTTGTGAGTGAAATGTTCTTCAGTACAAGTAAAATCTGAATAAAATGATGAAAAGGCATGGTTGGACATATCTTCTTTTATAGATTCATGGCAATTAAACGAGCATCACAAGGTTTCATGCGAATTATGTGTTTAGAAATAAATTATGTCACACGAACAACAAAGGGTTGAAGAAAGTCATTTCATGCATGCCTTTGTAACTAGCCAAGAAAAATTAGTTAAGTATGAGGTTTGATTGATCAGTTGATAGTGTGTCAGGATGAGAGCCCTTGCGTTGAGTCTGTATATCTATAGGCAGACCTGTTAATTTACCCCTCATGGGGTGCCCTGATGGGAGCAGACAATATCACTTTGTGGCACAGTTAGCAGAGAAGAAGTACTCTTATTTTAGACAGGGCTCACAGCTGTGGTCATTTGTTTGTTTATTTGATTGTTTTGTTCATTTTAAACATGTCCCAAGCTTCAGAGCTATCCTAGTTTCAAAGAGTTACCCTTTGGGGGTCTGGTTGTTTGTTACTGTATTTGTTCTGTCAGCATTTACTCAGCAAGTTTGAGAATTTTCTTTATCTTGATGTCCACATTGATAGTGTATGAGCAGCAAAAGTGCTATAAGTGTAGCATTTGTTTTGCAGTAGCTAATTAATAAACTTGCAAATTCAAAAATATAAAAAGGACAGAATTGCAGTGTAGTCTTTTACCTGAAGAAATGACAAACTCGTGTGATATCTACATGGACTTGGTACATTGATCCTGCTCATCTTCATTAAACAAGTACAGTACAGTAAAACTCAGTACTTTTTATATATTTTTAATACTCATGATGTCACTTTCTGCAGATACGGTAATATGCTTTATGTACATAGGTGCACTTACTTTTGTGTGTATGTATAAAATTGCACAATTTAGCTGAGTAATTGCAACCCACTTTCTCAGATGGTGTGGGGGGAAAATAACAAAAGTCTGACCTGTATTGTAGGAAGTGGAGTGACTGTTGTTAGAGTGAAATTGTTTGGGAGTGAGGGTGAAAGTGAATGGTAGAGCCTGGTGCCTGGATATAGCAACCAGACACTCTGGGGCACCCACAAAGGTGTTTGTTTGTGGACTAGGACACTCTGAAAGGCCCCAGACTTTGATCTATGGACTAATGGAAAGGCTGCTCCAAGGCTGTTATTTGTTTGTCTGAGTTTGGTACATAGTTTGTTCATGAGGACACAGCGATATGGGAGTCTGACAGTTATTTGAGAATCTGTGATATACATGGTATATTCATAATGTCAAATAAGTTGGACAGTTATTTTCAAAATCTGACCAGTGAGATATGTGGTATGTTTATTATGACAAATACGAGATAGTGATTTCGAAATCTGGCCAGTGAGATAAGGATATTCGTTATGACAAATATGAGAGATAGTTATTTGAGAATTGAATCATGGAGATACATGTACACAGTTTATTTTTTGTATGACAAATATCGGTATCGGTCATTTGTGAACTGTATTTGAAGTACAGATCAGTTTGAAAGGTATTTGTAGGCCTACATGTATTTATGAAGCTTAGCTTAAAAGCTGACTTGTGATTTTATCTGTGCTAGTGGGAAAATCATGCACATAAACTAGCATAACGTAATCATGTGGAATATCTCATCGTAAAGTAAACACTCCATGAAAGGGAAACCAAAGCAGTTGACTGCAATGTTCAGTCATACATATATAACCTTGAGCAATCTGTGGGGTGCACTTTTTCTTTTGATGTCTTGATTACAGGGAAATTTCGATATCCTGTCTGATTGTGGTAAAGGACTGACCTTGCCTTGATCAATGAATACTAGTAAACCAACCACAGCAAGAACTGTGTATGTGCATGTTAAGTTTCCTTTCTGCACCTTTGAATACATTCTTTCCATCTTTAGAATTTGTATTGCACTTGAAACTGCATGTGTTTATGCTACATTTACCTTTGTTGGACTTTCGCGGGGTAACATACATGTAAACTCCATGTGAACACAGAGGACAGATAGGAGTACATGTACTACCATCTGTGTTTTCAGGAGGTGCGTTTCAGATGGTACTACATGTACACATGTGTATGTTATGTTTCTGGCTGAGTAATGAATAAATTAATTCATAAGTCTTTTAGCTTCTAGTTTGAATCTCGGACTTTAAAGTCAGAAGTATCTACAATCAGTTATCTCTGGACCAATGAAAAAATTGCAGGGCTCACTTGATACTCAAATACAGGATTTTGGGTCTCTGTCACGACTTACATGACACAACCAGCACTGTAAACAGGTATCTTTTTCAGGCCAGCTCGACTCTCACTAGATTTTCTTTTATTGTGGTGGTACAATGTAGATATAAAACTACTTACCTAAATAGATGCACCTGCCGCAGATGTTTCCCAACTCCATTCATTGAAACTGCATTTTGTCACAAACTACACTCAAAGCTTTCCATGCCCTACTTAACTTTTGTAATAGATTTGAATAAATGCCATCCTGTTTTTTCAGTCAGGCCACAACCAAATATGGACTGACACTATGTGACACTCGGCATCTTGAAGTACTTTTCTTTAAGAAAAGTTGCAAGTCTTCATTCTTTAGTTCTCTTATAGTACAAATTAAAAATCTTTCTGACAACGCCCTGAAGTGATGACTGAAATACCCAGATTTGTAATGCCTTATTTGATCAGTCTTTTTACTTGTTAAGAGGCAAATTTAAATGTAGTTTATTCACCCTTTTGTGTGTGGTGGTTTACCAGCATCAGGGCTTTACAAATTATAATAATATTAAAAATGATATAATTTTTTAATCTAGGTAGAAAAATGCCATCAAAATACGATTAAAACAACACCAGTTGAAAATGTGAAAGGTTGAAGAAGTAAGGTAACTGTTTACATTTCCTGATTGGAAATTGTCAGAAAAAAACAATCTAACTATATGTGAGCAACAAGTAATGGATAATAATTTTAAAATAAAAAAAGTCATATGAAAGTTTGTTTATTATTATATTTTGTTTATTAAGATATTTATTGTAGCTCATCAGTTATGTAAAGAATGAATATAAATTTTGCTGTTTCATTTCAGACGTCAAATTCACCAGTTTTACCCAAACAAGTTTGTAAACAGGGATGAGAAGAGGTTCAGGATTTTCAACACTCTTTATGAACTGCCAAGTAAGTTGACTCACTGTAATAATGCTCTTTAAGAATTTTATGTTAGCCAGCTTAATGTCTTCCAAAAAGTGTAAAAGTTATGTTATTGAGCAGAAGCTCTCAAAAGTCTGTTGGTCAGTGGAGGTGACTTACATTATAGAGCACTGGTCGCTGACCATTGTATAGGATCTGGGGATAGGTTATAATTCAGGCAGCCCTCATGGTGTTATTTACATCAAGAAGTTTGTACTGTTCTAAGAAACATAAAGGTTAAAAAAGTTTAGTGTAACATGAAACATCAGTCATCACAAGATGCCAAAGGGGGATGTATATGTAGTATGTGTACAGTAATGGTATAAAGAATTACAGTAGGTAAGAGCTAGTAGCTTGGCGAGCATAGCTCAGGTTTTACTCTGCATGTTATCTACCTTTCATACAGCACTAACTGCACAATGTATAAACAAACCTTGGGACAAACCTTGCTGTCAGACAAGAAACTCAAGCTCAAAGTTTTGCTTTTCAGGTCAACATGTGGTTTCAGTTTTCTCCTTCATTTCACATGCAGGAAGTCGGCTATTAAAGCCTATGTCATAACCACCTGCTAAAAGTTGATCTGGTACAGAGTTTTAGAGACACAAGCCATTTGGTATCTTCCTGTCAGCTTAAAGGCTTGTTTGATTTCAGTCTCTCTGACATAAATATGACATTAATTGGCCCCTCATCATGTAATGTGCATGATCGTTCACTCCCCACCTATGACATTTTTATTTTAGGCAAGATGAAAGGAGAAATTTGTATTTGTCATAGTGTTGATATCTGTGCTAGAGCAGGGGTGCTTTCCAGTTAAGTTATCACTCTCACTGTCCAAATCTGTTGCCACCAGTTTTTGTCAAGGCAGCCAAAAATATGGCATATTCAATTGATATTAAGCCTAGCTGTTTGCTATGCTTCCACCAATACAGTGAGTATGCATGAGAAATACATGTAATAGGATTAAGGACTCCTATTGTCAAAAACGTTTTTACAAAGGCAATTCCAAATTGAGGTCATTACATTTTAGACAAAGTTTTGTATATAAAAATGGTTTGTTTCAGTTTATGCCTAAGAAATAAGGTGAATTGTTATTGCTTACTCATAACAAGTTGCATGAAATTGATACTTTTGACATTTTCAGAAGTACAGTGTGATTGAATGAAAGCTTATTTACAGTATATAAAATATGTGTGTTATGTATATGTACATGTAACATTGCAAAATAGAATAATCTGGTACACTGTCAGAAGCAGTACTTTTGTTGAGATCTTTAGCTTCTGTTACCTGGGAGTATGGTACATGACCTAAACTTTTGTCAGTGACTGTGTTGCTCATTTTTGCTGGATTCTGAGATTTCAGTTGATTTAGAAAAGTGTTTTGAAGAGGAATGTAGAAATGATATCCTACTGGGAAAATGTCCTTTTCAGATACAAAAGTGATATTTATGACCTTTACTTCTCTACAAAAAAGCTACATTTTAGGTCATTTGTCATAAGCACAATGTACAGAGCTTGAGGTTCAGCTCTTTGTGAAACTACAACATGTGCGTGAGGCACAGCAACATCTCTGCCGGAGAAGAAGTCGGTGGGGTGTGGAGGGTGGTCAGGGGGGACATGAGATGGGGTGGGGGGTGGGGGGTGGTTGCGATATTAAGGTTTGGATGTTGTGTAATTGAATTCTGTTCCCACATAGGGCAGTTGTTTTCTCCCCCTACTACATGTGATATCAGTTGCAAAATTTACAAAATTTAGGCCTCTAAAAATACAAAAAATAATATGGAAATAGCAGTAAATAATTTGGTGATATGTAATGTATCTTCTACCATAACAGCATTAGTTTAGTAACGTATGCTTAAAGTTGAATAACTTTGAAATTATAATGCACTTGTTTGTAAGGATCAGTATGCAACATCACAATGCAACATATATTATTAAAGTGAAAGACAGCAGTTGACTAATGTTTATGTCCACTGAAAAACTACCATTCGAGGTATCTTAAACAGGCATTAAATATATTTTTAGATTTTTTTCAACCCAGTAAAAGTTTAGTGAAACTTCAACTTGATAAAGTTTTAGTATGTCTCCATTATTGACAGCAAGGTGACATCACGTTTACTCTACATGTAGCTCTCTAGCATGAAAGTTATTTTCTGTATTATAGTCAGAGCAGTAGCCTATGGCAGATGAAAGTTGTGGACTTCGGCGATGAAGGTCCAAGTGATAAATAGCTATCTCAGAAATTACTGGACGTACTGCAAGGATTTTTTTTCTGAAGGGGTTGCGCTGGTGATTCAGTTATTATTATTAAATATTTACAAAATTCCACCAGAATTGTTGTACAACTTGATTCTTGCTCAGTTCTGAAATAAATGGAAATAAATCTAAGCATCACTGAAGCTGGTCTAGGCATTCAACCGTGGCTGAATTTTATGCTTCAGTTTTGTGGTGGTGGCTTCTGAGATGAGAGCAGCGCTGACCTAGTTATCGCAGACGTCAGAGAAAGCACCTCAGCTTGAACACAGCATTTCAATCATTTTACTGTATTTTATAAAAGAAACAGAAAGAAGTCATCCTTTGTATGCAAGAAAGACAAAGGAGCACAATTGAAATTCTTCAGTTCTTATAAACTTAAGAGAGAAAAAAATCATGTCATAATATTTAATTAATTTTAAGCATTGTTCGGTGAGATGCCATCTTCTCATTCCCATCAACCTTTGGCATCCCTGATGAACTTTTCACTGACCCTAACATTTGTCATTTAGAAAATGATAACTAAACGGTAAAATGAACAGCAAAAACTATATTTGTATAATTTGAAGAGCGTGTCTAAGTGGACCTGGGGTCTATGAATATGAATGGGGTTTGGGACAAGATGGTATATGCTACAATCTGACATAGCTTGTGATACAGTCGTTGAATATTACATGGCTTGTAAATCAACTGATTTTATGTCTGTGGTGGTCTGAAAATGATACAGACCTGTCTGACAACATTGTGTGAAATGGCCCCTCCGCTTAATGTAACTAAATCGTTACAAATGATCTCAAAATGATGTAGTTTTGTGTTATCATATGTCACTTCTTTGGGTGAATGCGTAAAGGCTACGTCACAGCTTAGGCTGTGCAGTCTGATAATGTGTTTGATTGGATAAAATTCTCAAGGTGTCTGCCTCAATTCGCACCAGCCATGTGTGCAGTATTGACATTTTGTTCATCATGTTATTCAGTGAACTCTCATTAAAATAATAAAGTATGATATATTTGGAGATCTTGAGAATCCTGCTTTTGATTGAAATATGTTTTAACCAGGTGCTGTCTTGGCTTTTAATAGTTCGGAAATGCATCCCTATAGATTTATTTGATATTGCTTTGTTCAGGGGATAAAAACACATACCATCATCTTACACTGTGGATCTCTTTCATTGTTTGCGTTGACCACTGTTAAGGGGAGTTTACTCTTGCAATGAATTTATTCCTGCTGAATTAACAGTATTTTTCCAAGCTTCAGCAGGTACATGTACATGTGGTGTTTTCAGTGTATTATAAAATGGCTGTTTTTTGATACTTAAATGATTTACATACAACCATTCATTAGGTGTCTAACCTGTCCTTTTTTTAATATATGGTGACATTTTTGTATGTTTCCTTCTTTTCACTGATTCATTAATACAACTTGCATTGATTTTATTTAATCTGTTCTGTTTGTAGTCATTTATGTGCTTGCCTGTCTGGTGAATTACTTCAGCAACAATCCGGAGTACACTCAGTAAGTATACATGTACAGCAGCACTTCATTGCAACATTTGCCATGTTTTATTCCTTTTCACATGTATCTGTAGGGAACACAAAGACTGATTGCCCTTTGATTTTGGCTAATCATAACACCCCAGTTTTCACCTTATTTGATTCGTGTTTTATACCGTACTCAAGAATATTTCACTCATACAACAGCATTATGATGGGCGGAAACCCACGACCATCTGCAGGTTGCTGACAGACGCCCGGAGAAGAAGCCAGACTTGAACTCACAATGACCACATTGGTGAGAGGTTCCTGGGTCATTACGCTGTGCTAGCGCACTAACCAACTGAGCCACGGAGGCCCCCTCCCAGCGGAAATAACTCACATATACTTAAAACATTAATGGCGCACTAGATGTAGTGAATCGTGTGACAAGTTGTTCATGCTCTTTTCATGCAGGATAAATATTTGATATGGTACATTTCCCTTGTTTACACAGAACAAAGACAGGTGTAAAATCTGGGGATGTGACCATGACATACATGTCCATATACCAGGACTTGATGGTGGCTGTTGATCATGTCCATGCGAAAAAGGTAAGTCACAAGCTTGCAGGATTTAATCACCATTTACTTGTATTACCCAATAAGTCACAAGCTTGGGTTTAAATATTATTTATTTGTATTACCCAATAAGTCACAATCTTGGATTTACACATCATTTGCACGTGTTACCCAGTAAGTTACAAGAATGGATTTACACATCATTTACACATTTTACCCAGTAAGTTACAAGCTTGGATTTACACATCATTTACACGTTTTATCGAGTACGTCATAAGCTTGGGTTTAAATATCATTTACACGTATTACCTAATATTAAGTCAGAAACTTGGATTTAAACATCATTTATTACCTAGTAAGTCACAAGCTTGGGTTTAAACATCATTTATTACCTAGAGATACCCCATTGACACAGGTGAAGTTAAGCTGGTCTAACTTGCGAACATGGTTTTGTACCAGTTTGATGTTGCCCGTGTGAACGTAAAGTGGGAGCATGTGATCGAGTTTATTTGCCCCCATCTAGTGACATGGCTTTAAGCCAGTTTCAGGGTTTGAGCGGAATTATCTGTGCTGTGTGAACGGTAACTCGCTTAAATGCCCTGGGTACGTGGAGGTCAGGATGACATCGTAATTACTAAACTGGCTTAGATATGACCGTGTGAACAAGCAAATCACTGAACTGGCTTAAAACCAGTTTTGCCGTATGGTCGTGTGAATGCATGCATTTTTGAAGCTGGCTTCAATTTAGATCAGTTTAAATATTGGCCGGGGCCTCCGTGGCTCAGTTGGTTAGCGCGCTAGCGCGGCGTGATGACCCAGCAGTCTCTCACCAATGCGGTCGCTGTGAGTTCATCATTTACATGTATTACCCAGTAAGTCACAAGTTTGCAGGGTTTAAAAATCATTTACTTGTATCACTCAGTATTAAGTCATAAGCTTGGGTTTAAACATCAGTTTTACCTAGTAAGTTACCAGCTTGGGTTTAAACCTCAGTTTTACCCAGTAAGTCATCAGCTTGGGTTTAAACCTCAGTTTTACCCAGTAAGTCACCAGCTTGGGTTTAAACCTCAGTTTTACCTAGTAAGTCACCAGGTTGGGTTTAAACATCAATTTTACCTAGTAAGTCACCAGCTTGGGTTTAAACATCAATTTTACCTAGTAAGTCATAAGCTTGGGTTTAAATATCAATTTTACCAAGTAATTCACCAGCTTGGGTTTAAACATCAATTTTACCCAGTAAGTCACCAGCTTTGTTTTAAACATCAGTTTTACCCAGTAAGTCACCAGCTTGGGTTTAAACATCAATTTTCCTAGTAAGTCACCAGCTTGGGTTTAAACATCAATTTTACCCAGTAAGTCACCAGCTTGGGTTTAAACCTCAGTTTTACCCAGTAAGTCACAAGCTTGGGTTTACATGTAAATGTCATTTATTACACTGGTGGGATTCTTGCACTTTAAGCTTGAAGCTTGTATTATGCAACTCTCTACTGGAAGATATTAAAGACAATAGATTTTTATGTCAATCACTCATTTCTCTATCTGATGAACCTGTTTAACCAACTTCAGTTACAATATTTTTAAACATGCCTGTACATATTGATGCCTGAAATGTCTACACATGTTTTCCAGGGCCTACTTTAACTAAGAAATAAGAAAACAAATGTTAATACTTGTCTGATGTACTTCTGCTTAACATGTAAGGAAAGAACTTCAGAATACTTTTTCTACTCATATGTATATATGTCAAGTTCACGTAAATCCGAGACTTCATAAGCATATCCATGATCACCAGTGGATAGTCCTAACAGTTTTAGGCGGAATGGAATAACATGCCCGAGAATGGAGTCGTTTTTGGAATGTCTTCTCAGAGATTAAAAGAAGTGGTCTGTTTTTTTTAGATTCTGTTAAGACGCTCCCAGAATTTCACACAAACGGTAGGAAATGTACTAGCAGTGTCTTGTCAGAACATTCCTATGATGACCAGTGTTTGTTTTCTGCTGATTTGCCATTGTTCTCTCCATTCCTAAGCTTAAGTGCTGTCATAATAGCGAATGAGTCTTCAAATGCTCATGAGATGGGCAGTGGTATTAAACTCACATCGTGTAGCATTTTCTCTGATGTGAATCCTCTCCATCACTCTCTATCATCTGAACTTCTCATATGCTTGTACAATTTCCAGGGGCCTTTGAAGTCAGAGACATTAAAAAACTTGGAGAAGTATGTGACGAAGACGAACAAACTGCCAATGTTCTTAGACAGGTTAGTAAAACATTTATGCAGTTTTGAAGCAGCTAAGCTTACAAATCTTGGAATTTTTGATTATTATTTCAGTTGGAACCTTAAACTCAATAATAAATTTCTGGCCATAAATGGTCATGAGTTTCCCTTGGGTTCTGCTAATGGCCTCCCACCATAATGCTTGATGCTGTAGTGTAAATGAAATATTCTTTAGTACAGCATAAATCACCAATGAAGTACATAAAGAAGTCAATCAAATAAATAAAATAAATCTTTAAAGTACATGAGGGAGGATATGTAAATGATCAATACTTGGATGACAGAGGCGATACATCCAACTTCAGCCTCATTTTGATCAACAACAGTTTTCAGGTACTGATTCTTCTGTTATTATATCTCGTGCTAATTTCTGAACTTTCATTCTAATAAATGTGAGACAATCACAGACAAAACCTTGCTATGAATTCATTTATTGAAATTTGCGCACGTGGTTACAATTCTTTTGAGAATCAGTGGCGACGCTGGTTCAGTTGGTTATATTGAAGGCTATCAGGCCCTTGGTGAGTGAGGCAGCATGTTGAGATCTAGCTCTCACTGTTTTGGCTGAACAGTACTGGTTTACTCCAGGCAGTCGTACACCCATAAACCTGACTGCTGTCCTATACAAAGGGAAACATTCTTGAATGCAGCATTAAACATCGATCAATCAGTTCTGATTTGTTTCATTTTTGTGTAGAGTTCGATCAAATGGAGCCAAAGTATTCTTGGCGACAAACAGTGACTTTGTGTACACGAATGTAAGTACATTAATTTAGATGTATGTGTATATTTGTTGATTTTTATATTTTTATCTTTTTCTCAGCATACCTAAAAGTGAGTGGTTGGTTGGTTGAAACTATACTTTAGCAGAAGATTCACTTGATATATGACATCATAATGAGTTTGCTTGAGATATGATTTTAACTTGAAGTAAGCGGACTTGTCAAACAAAAGAATAGTTTATTATTCTTCAGTATTCATGTATGCTCAGTTTTCCAGCAAGGTTTCATCAAGGAAACTACCGATAAATTATCAACTTTTACTCATCCTAAGAACTACGTGTACATGTAACTGATTGTTTTGTTTTTTTGCTTTTCAGGGTGTGATGACGTATCTGTTTGACTACCCATCACCATCTGTAAGTTCAGAAGTACTGCCACATGCAGGGAAATTATGCAAGATTTTGTGTCAAAAATTTACAGTCATCAAAAGTCTTAATGCAAGGGACTACGTTTACACCTCATCAGTCTTTCATTCATACAGATTGAGTGCAAGTTTTGGGCTGTTTCCTCCATTTTCAAAAAACATTTTGCTTTGAAAGTTTCCTGAAATTTTTTTTCAAAATCATTCATTGTAATTGGTTGCACCAAGTTACTGATCAATTTTGCCGTTTTTGTGCCATAGTGGTTTTAATATAGCTAATGTTCAGGTGGCTCTGGCCAGTAGGAGACCTGTATGCATTTTACATGTATGGTAGGTTCAGGGTTAGTTGTATGTTCCTTACTATATACATGTAGTAATGGTGTCATTACCCCACAGAGAACTGTCAGGTTTCCTACATCCATAAGCCGTATCATATCAAATTAAATATTTTTGAGTTCTGTGTAAAACTTTAATAATAAAAGTCACTAAAGAAACATGACTGAGGTGATTCTCTTTTGGTGTTTACCACAGTGTAGGGGTATTGTCATAGCAGTGGGCGTCCAGCGGTCTGACTATCTACCTGTCTGTCTTCTTGTTAACACAATATCTCATGAATAGGTTACCTCCAGTTCACCTAATTTACACCACACTTTGTCATGAGGAAGAACCCTATTCAGCCACCTTTGACCAATTGTTTCAAGGTCATTGGGGTCTTTACAGTTAAATTTTGTGAAAGAATTGTTGACATGGTATATCTTGAAATTTGTAAATTTTAAAAAATACATGACATGTAAACCAAGATATGTGCATGTAGATGATCCGTGTTTAATACCTAGGTGCTATAACCCATTGTTAGACTGTCTGGCCGTCATTCTGTTCGTTCGTCATTTCTGGTATACACTCTATATCTTGAATAGTCAAACTTAACTCACCAAAGCTATACCACACTGGTACGCGGAAAGAACCCTAGTCATTTTCATTGACCTGTCCTATTTCCTCGTAAACATTATGACTTAAGTCTGACGGGTTTTGAGTCCAGTGGACTGTATTCTTACACTTTTTTTTACATCTTTGTAGCCTGACCAACCCCAGAGAAAGTGGACCTCCTACTTTGATTACATTGTTGTGGATGCCAAAAAACCTTTGTTCTTTGGAGAAGGAACAGTTTTGCGTCAAGTTGACACAGTGAGTAATTCGGAAGTACAGATTTGAAATGCAGGTGTTAAATGATCATAAAATATTAAAATCCTTTCAATTTGTGTTAATTACGGTAATGACCTAAAGTTTCACCCTGGGACTCGGAAAGTGTATCTCAGGATTTATTGCTTTGGTTGTGGTTGTTACTGGCTCAACGCTGCTGGAGAGCATCAGGGGTGGTCAGGGGATTATACTGACAGTGCAAGAATGTAATAAACAAGCTCACACTTCACTGAGCAGTTAGTCTATGCTCCTACCACCAACAGTTCATGGTTTCCTCAGTTTTGATCATAATAATTTTACTATATGCACTTTGCAACAGATTGATTGTTTTATTATCATTATTTTGTGATAAGTGGGAATTTGGGAGAAAACTCTGTGGAGATTAAGCGTGACTACCCAGTACCTTTATGCATGTGGAGTGTCATCACTGCAGGGCTCGCTTTTGCTACAATGGTGTAGCAGAATTTATCACACCGCGAATTCATACCAGCAAACTAGGTCCTCCAGCAGACAAGATAAAAATGTTAAATTGTGATTAAAGAGACATCTACACATGGGCATTTGCACCGCTGCAACATTTCTTGTTCATTATGGCATAATTCCAAGGATTTCCCATATTTCATCAACGTGAATACTTAAGTTATGTAATATTTAATTGAGTCTCCGCTAATGAAATTTCAGTCATACAGAGGGCTTTTATTCACATGTAGATACAAATCACACACACTTAGGACTCAAAATTCCCACACGTCTACCCATTGATCATGTGATTTTTGCTGGGGAAAGGCAAAACAATAATCTTATCTGTTGCTGGCAACACGTAAATCAAGTGTGGGCTAAACTGTGTTCGGGAAATCATAAAACATGCATTTTTCTCTTGGATACAAGGTCAGTGATGGTGTTGTGATAACAACTAAAACAAATTCTGTCTGCCGATGTACCGGACGCGTGAAAAAGGAACTCTTCTGCAATAGAAGAACAGTTCCTACTGTAATGAAACAAAATGTGCGCATAGACTGACATATTAAATTGGAATTACATGGACACGGGAGCTGATGACAGATTTTTCTCAGTGAAATTCAGTTTCATCTAAAATACATTTGTACACATATTTGTTGCATAATGAGGGCTCTCAGCAGCCAACCGTTCACCAGATAACGGTGTGAGGTGACTTTCACGTAGGCCTAACCCGAATAATCGGTTTTGTCTGCCTGTACGTTGTGTATGTACATTCCTTGTTCGACATGGACATGCTTGTTTGAAATTTAAAGGTTTGTAATAGACATGGCCTGTCTTAATACTTTCTTCAGTTTCATTCTTTCTTACTGTCTTGATAATTTTTTTTTCGATGGGTATATTTAGAGATGTACATTAGGCCTACTGGTCGGGAGACCTGCAAGCCTTAATCAAGTTCTTCTGTCATCTTGCCGCCCACTGAGACCATGTAAAACAGAACAACAGTAACTCATGTGCGAAATTTTAGGTCATTTATTGCTGCGAGTAATCTTACATGTATGCAAGTTTTAACATTACTGTAAAACAAACCTTTCCTCTTTTTTTTAAAACCCAAATTTCAAAGCTACGTGTATGATTTGTCCCTTTTTAATAATGGTTTTGGCAGAATGTGATACTTTTGCTGGATAAGAGTGAAAATGGTCCCTGGGTGACCTTTTGCTATGTGCCTCATGCAGGGGGGAACCTTCCTTTTACTTTTAATGTGGCATTAACCTGTTGTGTTGTGTTTTTTTTGTTTGTTTGTTTGTTGTTTTGTTTTTTTACCAAAATCTACTACTGATCAGAGTATTGCTTTTAATTGGAAACTTGACTCTTATGTGTAGATATTAATGATTGAGATCTTCTGTCTTTAACAGGCTACAGGTTCATTCAAGTTGGGGACTCACACAGGACCAATTAAAAAGGGCCATGTCTACTCAGGAGGTACACCTTTTCTTCAAGTACATGACAATGTACAGGTAGAGCCGTATATTGAGAATAATATTGAGCCTTTTCACTCCAAAATCTCCATAAAGACTGGGTATTATTTTAAGAGGGTGCATCCCTCCATCGTCTACAAATGACTTTTCCTTTAATGTTTGATTTATAGCTGGTTCTGGATACTCAACAAAGTTTAGTTTTCTTATTCCTTTTTCTGAGGCCTGTCTCTTCAGGGCTATAATTTTGGGGACTATTTAGAATGAATGGTTATATATATATATACGTTGATAGGTTCAGCGCATCCTGACACTATGCCATGATAAGGATAAGTCTATTGGCAGGAAGAGGTGTAATGCTTGATCACAATATAATAAGGCTGGGTGAAGCGCCTTGCCTGGTGACAACATACATGTACCATAACAGGGTGAGGCGCCTTGCCTGGTGACAACATACATGTACCATGACAGGGTGAGGCGCCTTGCCTGGTGACAACATGCATGTACCACGACAGGGTGAAGCGCCTTGCCTGGTGACAACATACATGTACCATAACAGGGTGAGGCGCCTTGCCTGGTGACAACATACATGTACCATGACAGGGTGAGGCGCCTTGCCTGGTGACAACATGCATGTACCACGACAGGGTGAGGTGCCTTGCCTGGTGACAACATGCATGTACCATGACAGGGTGAGGTGCCTTGCCTGGTGACAACATGCATGTGCCATGACAGGGTGAGGCGCCTTGCCTAGTGACAACATGCATGTACCACGACAGGGTGAGGCGCCATGCCTGGTAACAACATACATGTACCATGAGAGGCTGAGGTGCCTTTGCCTGGTGACAACATGCATGTACCATGACAGGGTGAGGTGCCATGCTTGGTGACAACATGCATGTACCACGACAGGGTGAGGCGCCATGCCTGGTAACAACATCCATGTACCATGACAGGATGAGGTGCCTTGCCTGGTGACAACATGCATGTACCATGACAGGGTGAGGTGCCTTGCCTGGTGACCTCATGCATGTACCATGACAGGGTGAGGCGCCATGCCTGGTGACAACATGCATGTACCATGACAGGGTGAGGCGCCATGCTTGGTAACAACATACATGTATCATGACAGGGTGAGGTGCCTTGCCTGGTGACACCATACATGTACCATAACAGGGTGAGGCGCCTTGCCTGGTGACCTCATGCATGTACCATGAGAGGCTGAGGCGCTTTGCCTGGTGACAACATACATGTACCATGACAGGGTGAGCCGCCCTGCCTGGTGACAACATACATGTACCATGACAAAGTGAGGTACCTTGCCTGGTGACAACATGCATGTGCCATGACAGGGTGAGGCGCCTTGCCTGGTGACAACATGCATGTACCATGAGAGGCTGAGGTGCCTTTGCCTGGTGACAACATACATGTACCATGACAGGGTGAGGCGCCATGCTTGGTGACAACATGCATGTACCACAACAGGGTGAGGCGCCTTGCCTGGTGACAACATACCTGTACCATGAGAGGGTGAGGTGCCATGCCAGGTGACAACATACATGTACCATGACAGGGTGAGGCGCCTTGCCTGGTGACCTCATGCATGTACCATGACAGGGTGAGGTGCCTTGCCTGGTGACAACATGCATGTACCATGACAGGGTGAGGCGCCTTGCCTGGTGACCTCATGCATGTACCACGACAGGATGAGGCGCCTTGCCTGGTGACAACATGCATGTACCACAACAGGGTGAGGCGCCTTGCCTGGTGACAACATACATGTACCATGACAGGGTGAGGCGCCTTGCCTGGTGACCTCATGCATGTACCACGACAGGGTGAGGTGCCTTGCCTGGTGACAACATACATGTACCATGACAGGGTGAGGCGCCTTGCCTGGTGACAACATGCATGTACCATGACAGGGTGAGGCGCTTTGCCTGGTGACAACATGCATGTACCATGACAGGGTGAGGTGCCTTGCCTGGTGACAACATGCATGTGACATGACAGGGTGAGGCGCTTTGGATGGTGGCAACATGCATGTACCATGACAGGGTGAGGCGCCATGCTTGGTGACACCATACATGTACCATAACAGGGTGAGGTGCCTTTGCCTGGTGACAACATGCATGTACCATGACAGGGTGAGGTGCCTTGCCTGGTGACAACATGCATGTGCCATGACAGGGTGAGGCGCCTTGCCTGGTGACAACATGCATGTACCATGACAAAGTGAGGTGCCTTGCCTGGTGAGAACATGCATGTACCACGACAGGGTGAGGCGCCTTGCCTGGTGGCAACATATATGTACCATGACAGGGTGAGGCGCCTTGCCTGGTGACAACATGCATGTACCATAACAGAGTGAGGTGCTTTGCCTGGTGACAACATGGATGTACCATGACAGGGTGAGGCGCCTTGCTTGGTGACAACATACATGTGCCATGACAGGGTGAGGCGCTTTGCCTGGTGGCAACATGCATGTGCCATGACAGGGTGAGGCGCCATGCTTGGTGACACCATACATGTACCATAACAGGGTGAGGTGCCTTTGCCTGGTGACAACATGCATGTACCATGACAGGGTGAGGTGCCTTGCCTGGTGACAACATGCATGTGCCATGACAGGGTGAGGCGCCTTGCCTGGTGACAACATGCATGTACCATGACAAAGTGAGGTGCCTTGCCTGGTGAGAACATGCATGTACCATGACAGGGTGAGGTGCCTTGCCTGGTGACAACATACATGTACCATGACAGGGTGAGGCACCTTGCTTGGTGACAACATACATGTACCATGACAGGGTGAGGCGCCATGCCTGGTGACAACATGCTTGTACCACAACAGGGTGAGGCGCCATGCCTGGTGACAACATACATGTACCATGACAGGGTGAGGCGCCTTGCCTGGTGACAACATGCATGTACCATGACAGGGTGAGGCGCCTTGCCTGGTGACAACATGCATGTACCATGACAGGGTGAGGCGCCTTGCCTGGTGACAACATACATGTACCATGACAGGCTGAGGCGCCTTGCCTGGTGACAACATGCATGTACCATGACAGGCTGAGGCGCCTTGCCTGGTGACAACATACATGTACCATGACAGGCTGAGGCGCCTTGCCTGGTGAAAACATACATGTACCATGACAAAGTGAGGTGCCTTGCCTTGTAACAACATACATGTACCATGAGAGGCTGAGGTGCCATGGTTGGTGACAACATACATGTACCATGAGAGGCTGAGGCGCCATGCCTGGTGACAACATACATGTACCATGACAGGGTGAGGCGCCTTGCCTGGTGAAAACATACATGTACCATGACAGGGTGAGGCACCTTTGCCCTGTGACAACATGCATGTACAATGAAATCCAGGTATGATATCCCATTATGTTGAGGACAGTGTTACCTCAATTACATTGTGATTACATACTGTGTTATTAGGATCAGTGGATGTGTTCTCCGAGATGATGGGGACCTACGGGAAAGAGGTCCTTTATGTTGGCGACCACATTTTTGGGGACATCCTCAAGTCCAAGAAAGTACGAGGCTGGAGAACCTTCCTGATTGTACCCGAACTGGCCCAGGAACTTGCTGTGTGGACAGAGAAACAGAACCTCTTTGCTGAACTGGAACAGCTGGACTGTCAACTTGGTGAAATTTACAAGTAATGCATTAAAATGTGGCTAAGTTATTGCTGTGCTTTGATAGGAAGATTATGTTTGAGGTGTGAGGTTGAGGAAATAAAGCACTGGTGCCCACAACCGAGTTAATTCGGATTCACAAAATCCTCAACAGTATGGATTAAGGAAGTTATTGTCTTTTGAAAACCTTCTCTCTGTATTAATTGTAGTGGAACTGTTCAGATGGTTAGGGCACAGATATGACTGACTACATTTTTGTGCTTTTATTTTAGGAACTTAGACAGCAGTTGTGCCAAAAAACCAAACATCAAGAATATCCAGAAGGCTATCGCGGTAAGTGTCATATAGTTTTGTTAAATGTTACTTAGCATGTGTGCCTCAAACCTCTGCGTTACCACCATAATTCATTGATGGTAACCAAGATATACTAAATATGTTTGATTTTTTGTATTAATGTCCATTATTTTCTTCATTAATTAATCACACATGTATCTATTATTTCTGTCTGCACATGTTTAATAACCATTAATGCTTATGCTGGATTATTTCTCTTGTCCTAACCCTGGCAGCTATTGTTTTTATTCTTATTATTATACTTTGTTGTTGTTTGTTGACATCTTGTGGACCAGTGTGCTTTGCCAAAAGTAGTGTCGTCCTATTTTCTCAGTCTTTTCACTCCTAAAATGCAATACATGTATTTGCATTGAAAGAGTTTTGTGTCAAAAGAAAAATACTTTTTTTTTTTTTCGAAACATTTGGTATTTGACTGATTTGGCATATGCTTGTGTAGACAGACTCTTGTCAGAATATGACAGTGTGAAAAGGTCAAGAGGGTAGGATACATGTATCTGCATTTTGGTTGTTTGTATGTTGTTGTTGTTTTATCTTTCTGTCTTCGTGTTCTCTAATTTTTCTAGGACGTGTCACATGAAATGGATATGTCATATGGTGTGTTAGGATCGGTGTTCAGGAGTGGTAAGGATCTACATGTGCATGTACAAATGTTCAAATTCAGGGATAATTCAGTTTATTTCATGCAGTGGGTTGTGACCTAAAAGAGTATTTTACACAGCAGAACAGAACTTGCTAGTGTCTTTCACCAGAGTCTTTATGAAGAAGTCTTCCATCCTTTATAATTCATAATGAAATTTTAACTTCCGGTGACTAATGTTGGTGCAGGTCTTCCGTTGGCAACATTCGGAGTTAAACTTGTTAGATGAGGTTATTTTGTGGTATTGCTAGTATAACGTACACAAATTAACACCATGACATGTTTTAAAGTGAAATTTTACAGTGAAGATTGAAATGTACAGTAATAGTCTCAGATTTAATCTATACAGTAGTATCATTTCAATGAACCTCAATAGAATTTATCGCTTCTATGCACATTTATTTTGCAGAAGAAAATGTAAAAAAAAAAAAAAACTTTCAAAAATTATGAGAAAAGTTGAAATAGGGGTTCATGTTTTGTTGGTCACATTATCCTAAACACCTTGTGTTGGTCAGTGTGGTTTGATTTGTACCGGTCTCACCTTTCTGCAGGTTCCAGACAGACGTTCTTTGCGGGTCAAGTGATGCGTTATGCTGATTTATATGCAGCCACCATACTTAACCTGCTCAACTATCCCTTCAGCTACGTCTTCAGATCTCCTGCAATGCTGGTAAGGCCATCTTCACAGTTTTAATCAATAGTTACTGCATATTTCTGTATCAGGAGCATTCTAAACAAATTACAAATCACGCTGGGCCCTTCTGTAAAATTTCTTATGCATCATTAACTTTTAAATAGGTATTTATAAGGATTGGCAAAATTAGATTTTGTGTTATTTTAACTAATCCCAAAAAGTTTTGATTCACATGGTTTGTTTATCTGAAGATCAATCTCCCAAGATGTAAGTTCAGTGTCTAATTCATAGCCAAGATGCATATGTGTGGTGCATCAAGCAAAGGGACATTACTCTGTTGTAACATTTACATTGCATATTGCAACAGCAATGTGTCAGTATGCTGTGTTTATCAGAACATTAATGAAATTAACAAAGCATTAATTAATGCTGTAGAAATTGATTCAGAGACTATGAGGTCCTTCAGTATGTTACATATCTTGGTTAAAATTATGATTCAAATTTTTTTGGCGAAATTTTGCGCATACATTTACCTGCCTCAAGCAGTTGGAAGAATTCATTGACGTTATAGATTTAAAATGCTGTAGATTCCTGTCACATTGTAAATTTATAAGTGGTTCTGCTGAACATGTGATATAACACGTTGTAATGGTGCACCGTTATGAATCAAGCCTACATGGTAGTGGGTTCACAGCCACGTGGTTTAGGCAATTTTAGGTATCTCATTTGTGTCTGTCAGACTTTTGACCATTGAGGTTGAGTTGAAATCCAGCTCTTGCTGTTCCAGCTGTGGCTTTAAGTCAGGAATTGTGTCAGGTGCCTGTTTTCTCTGGCACTCTGGTTTCATCCACCCATAAATTTGACCTCCATCATACATAGTGTAATTGAAAAATTCTTCGGGACGGCAGTAAACACCAGTGAAATAATATATAAACTTACATGTATTAATGTTTACAGTGTTGTGTATGGCGTGCAATCTTTGATTCAGATGCCCCATGAGTCTACTGTTAATCATGATGACAGTATCCCAGCCCAGGATTTCTTGTTGGCACCCCGCACGCGCTCTTTTAACGAGCCCAGCTCTCCAAACACACCAGAGGGTGAATCTATGCTAGTGAGACAGGACAGTGCCTGGAAGAGGTTTGTCGACACCCCACGACATAGCACACATGTGCACGAGTCCGAGGACGAAGATGAGGACGAGGAGGGAGGGGAGCCAGCTGAAATGGCCGTGGATGAAGAAGATTTCGAATAAACAGTCAAGGTTTATGAAGGTGTGGATCCTTAATGAAAACTTCATGGCCTGATGAGATTGCCCAGTAAGACAACCTCAGTTTTGTGTATGATTAAAGTCAACCTGTCTGTTCTTGTGCCATACGAAATATAAACTATGCTATAAAGGTTAACTTGCAATTTGAAAACTACACCACTTTATGTTCATGAAATGTTCCTAGCTGTAAGGGATATAGCAAAGAATTGCAAGGATAGTTTCACATTTGTTTGTTGTGATTTCTCTCAAACTGTTCATCAATGAAAATGATTTGCGTAAGATTAAAATCAACCTTGCTGTTTTTGTGCCATCCCAGTTTTAAATTAGTCATTCAGATATAAATTAAAATTTGAGAACTACTGTAGTTTATATTCATGAAGTCTTACTAAGTGTATGGGATATAGCTATAAACTGTTGAGGTAGAACTGTTGTCTGAAACTGTTCATAAGTCAGTCACAGTAACAGTGTCACTACTGACCACCTGGCTACTGGGACAAGTTTTAGCTCACTGTAAAAATAATAAAGTGAGAAGTAATAAGTACTTCTCTTAACCTGTAAATCGTCATGAGAGACTGGAGATTGAAGAGGAAAAAAATGAAGCAGTATGTAGTTTTTCCTCCTGATGCCTACATTTTGAAAGAAAACTGAATCAACCGTATGAGAATAGCAAGCGTAATATTTGATTTTTGAATATTGTATGAAAAGTGTCTGTGTATATAGGCCTACCCAGGAGATGGTTATTTTATAATCAACATATATCTCCACATTGCTCTAATTGTTTGTGTACCCAGTTGTCCAGTCTTATGTTTGTTTAAAACACCCTTGGGACTAGGTCCCCTCCACTTGTAACACCTGACTGCCACTGTAACAGTGAAAATCAGTGAGTGTGCATTAAAATAAACAATCAAATTAATACATGTAAAATATGTTGGAAGGATTTTGATTATGATCATTTCAGCATAAAGTGAGAGAAGGTTGTTTTTTTAAAGGAATATTTTTCTGAGCACTGAACTGTGAAAAACTTGGCCACAGTTTTTGATTTTACGGTTGTATGATTTGTGAATTGATTATTTGTTATTAATGTTTTAATAACATGTTTTGATGGTTTTAGTGTGTCAGAATGCAAATATAGATATATATCTGTAGTGTCTGGTAGAATAACATGAGGAATGTGTAAATTATTTGTGTGAAACAAATGATGTGCAAGTAGTAATTTGTTTTGTGATATTGACAAAAAAGAACAAAAAAAAAAGAGTCATGGGGGAAACTGTATGTCAAATACAGTACTTCATGCATTGATTGCATTTGTTAAACATTATGAGTATTCATAAATACATGATCAGCTAGCAGAGGGAATATTCCCCACTAAATAAGCTACACTTTCATTTTTGCCTGTATTGGCATTCGTTGTGCATGAATTCACATTGTACAAAATGTATGCTGTGTTATCCAATTTATTGACTGGTAAGGGAAGTAATATATTTATTTAATATGACTCAACAAATCTGAAAGTCTTTCTGCCTATATATGTATGTTATACGTCATATTACTGCTACATCTTGGAGTTCCAGTTATATTTTTGTACTGCATATACATGTAAACTGCCCTCCCTTTTATTTCTATGGTAATCTTTGAAGCTGGGGCCAGTTTCATGAAAGTTTACTAAGTGGGATTTTGCACTTATCTTCCCAAAAGTTTACTCAGCTCAAAACACACTAAACTCTAAGTTTGAACCCTCACTTAGAAACAAAATAGCAGCAATTCTATCACTGTACTTACGACAGGAATTCGCAACTAAAGCAAGTTTTTAATGATAGAGCCAATCCTCTGGAAGTTTTGTCTGTGACCCAAGTTTTTAAGAAGAACCATTTCAGGCCAATGGCCGTATTGTTTGTTGCAGATATTGTACAGGATGCAATAAGGTTGGCCACGAATAGGAGTTTGCCCTTTCTCCACTTCTGCAAGTGTTAATAACACCAAGAGTTTTAGCCATCAGCTACTGTACATTGCGTGTTTTAATGTGTGGTGAACACCCTGGTCACTCAATTTAAGGAGTTGTCCAAATGCCAAGAGGTGTCTGCCTTGCCAGGGACAAACAGGACTTCTATACCATAGGAGATTAACTATTTTTCAAGCTTTTACAAAGGTATATAATGACTAATTATTATCTTGCAAAAGACCCCTCAATTCACCCCAAAAGATCAATGTATTGGTGAATCACTCAGTGATGTAACCATTGCATTCACAACCAAAGGGAAAATAACAGACTCATCAGCGGACATGATATTCACTTTAAATTCCCCTTAAACTGTCTGATGCAGTGTAAGAATTTATTTGAACTTCACCAAAAAGCTGAACTTTATGTTAAATACAGTAACAAATTCAGTATAAAGTTCACATTTGCATAGGTATACTGTACATGTATATTTTATGTAAGGTTTGAAACATAGATTTATGATATCGGAATTTTGTGTTTTGAGAGGATTTTGCAAGATGAGGAAATGCCAGTGGGAATCCAATGGTAGGTTACAGGTGTCAATTACTACAATGATATTAATTAATGTCATGTATGAATGTACTGTATAAATAGAAAGGTATCACACACGCCATCTTGCAAAATCTTCACATTGCATAACAATGAAACTCCCTCTTTAAAGCTTAAAACGGTTGAAAACTTAGATATAGGCAAGCTGGCAGGTCAGTAATAGACCATTATTGGGCTACTGAAATGTTTTTGCGGTCTTTACTTATTTTGAGTCAGACAAGATTGAATTGGACAGTGACAGTGTGTTGGTTACTGATGGATTTTTACCACTTATAATTACCACTGAACAATATGCTGAGCAGTCAGATGACAAAACAAATGTTACAAGGTTTTCAAGGATATACATGTACAATACAAAGTATGTACAGCAGTGTGAAGCTTCAGATTGAGCATTTTAATTTTGTGTTTTGAGAGGATTTTGCAAGATGACGCCTGTTGTATGGCATATTTGATCATGTGTGTTTATACCACAGGTAAATAGAACTAAGTTTAAAGGCTATAAGTCAAGTAGTTCTGTATATTTACGGTGTTTAAGACATGAAAATCCAACATCAAAAATGGGTCATGATTCCATTAAATCCTTGCCTTATGAATCCATTTTCAGTTGGGGTATGGGCAATGCTTTGGTACCCTCAAGTTTATTAGATCACAATGAAGCAATTCTTTAGATATAGCTAGTTTAGCACAAAACAACACCTATACTAATAATTTTACTATTCATTAATGATGGCATTTGAAAAAGAACAAGGAATTCAGAGAACACTGATACAGTAGTTCACAGAACTGCACAATGTTCAAGTGAGATGATGTGTTCAATTATTGACCTTGACACCAAAATAAAATAGAATGACTCTGTCATACACAGATATTACTCTGTAATTATACAAGGCTAAGATCTTGCCTTTAAATCCATAAGGAAGGCCAAAACATTATACTGTCGTACATGCAAATATGACTTATTGTATAAGATTGCAGAGCACAGTCGTAAATCATTGTGGTGGTAGAAATCGTCATTGCGGGCATTGTTTGCAAATCAGGGACAGCATTTCCTAAACTCTTCATGGAAAACAATTGGAGATATAAGTCGGACACGAATACGGATGGACAGATGAACAAAATTACTACAACATAATACACTCCTCCTAATGGCAAGGGCGTAAAAAAACATTACTGTCTATTAATGTACATGTATGTGAAGCTAAGTAAAAAAGCTTAACCTTCCATCTGAGTACATATATGTCCATTTTCACACCATTCCTAGACTAGGCAGCTAAAGCAGCCTAGAGACCAATATGCAGGAGCTTGAAAACCTTAACACCAACTCTGGCACCGCCACTTTCCCTTCTTCTCACAATACCTCTCCTTACAGGCCAGCTAAAAACAATTATTATATTTACAAAGAAATCTTATTCTGGGTCTTTTATGTCATTTGATACCTTACCAACCAAAATTTTTATTTATTCCTCAAGGCCAAGAAGATACTTTTAATATTTCTGTATTAAGTTTGCATTTTGCATATCATTATCATGTTTGTCCTTAGCAAAGGCAAGTTTTGCCTCTGCTAAAGCAATTTCAGAGGAAGGACCTCCTCCTTCCTCAAAATTGGAGGGCTTTATGATGCAAATGGAAGGTTTAAAACATGATCTGGGTGTTGAATCCCTTCAGTGGCCAGTTCGTCTATAACTGTTGTACCTGAAATGAGAGCACTTTGGTTTTACCTTGTAATATTGTTTGCCTAGAAGTATGTATTAACAATGTTTCCTATCTTCCTTTTCTGTAACTAGAAAATTAGGCCATTGTTAACTGTTTGCTTCTCATGACTCTCCCTTGCATTTAAAATCGATGGAGAAATAATTAAAATTTAGTTGAGATTGACCAATAAAATAGTTTTCTTCACATCCACACTGGGTTTTCTAGAAACAAAAGGACATATAATAATACTTTTGGTGCCGAAATCTACATTTCTCAAAGTATGAAATGTAATGACACAAAAACAATATAAAAACAATGGTCTTGCACAAAATCATTCACAATGAAGCTCTTTTGAAGGAAATTTGGACGTCTGTCCTCCTTGAACTCCATGTTGGGGAATTTTAAACTTGAGGGTGGTGTCACGTGGTTAAAGTGGCGTCAATTCATTGAAGAAGCAGCTTTTCACAGGGAACATCTGAGAAGGAGCTCATTGACTAACAACAGAGTCACCCTAGTCAGGTAAACGTCATGTACAGTAATAAATACGCGCGTTGAGAACAACCCTTCCATTCTCCTTCAAAATACCACCTGCTGGTTCCACCAAGTAGTTTAATTAATCCCTCAAAAGAGCGTTATTTTCATATTTTTGACAATCCCATGCCAAAAAAAAAAAAAAAAACGCGAACTGTGCTACAACAACAAGGGAACAACATAGGTATTTTTCCCTCTTAACGAATAAAAGACTTCTGCGAATGCCCCAAAGAACGTTAAAAATAAAGTCAGTCACCTAAATTCACTTAAATATGTTGGAGGGAATGCAATTGACCCGACTTACCAAGTACACTTCTGTAAGTATGCTTCTAGGCCCAAGTGCATTTGGTCGAAGTAAACTTTTAAGAAACCGGCCTGAGGGCTTGTGCTTTTTCGTGCATGTGATATTCGGAACAAAAGTGCGAAGAAAGTTTCCAGGAGATGTGGGCCCGGTTGTTCAAAACTGGTTCAGATTTAACTTTAAGCCAAGACTTCAATTTTGTACTTAACCTAGAAAAAATTGCGTAACATTTGATTAAATATGAACTAAAACTGATGCTATTGTACTTTGATTTTGGAGAACTGCATTGGCTAAAAATGTAAATATAAAATATGACTTGATACCAGTATTAGCTAATACTTTCGAACAACTTTCTCCAAATATCTGAAGTCAGTATGACCATTTGTTGAGAAACCTATTGGAATGTTCTCTTTCAATTTAAATTCAGCTGAAGCAGATATCTTAATTGTGGTTTCACAATTTGGACAAATTGAACCCCGGTATCAGCTGACTTTGCTGTGTTTTTGTTGTTTTTTTTGTACATGTTTATGGAGTGTAAGCAACTCTACCAAACTTTCTTTGGCGTCTTTGCCAATTGTCTTACCTCATTTAGAATATTTTATTGGTATTTCTGGTATATTTCTACTTGAATGCACATGTGCTCATTTTTACCATTGCCACTTTTATTATCATATAGCACTACTGTTATTATCGTATAGCACTACTGTTATTATTGTATAGCACTACTGTTATTATCATATAGCATTGTATTTTCTGCTTTCGTGAAATTTAGACTTATTTTTTGGCATATCATGACATGTTCATGTTTGTTGAGCATGTGTTTATATGTTGTTTAATCATATGTTTTCTAGTACACTGAACGGGTCCACCACATTGTATATCAGGGAACATAAATGGGCCAATCAAGAGTATACTGACCAGTGTATGTAGTGTGTGTTCATGCCTAAGGCTTGCTTTAGTGTCAACTTGCTGCCAAAGGACAATTTACAAGTAAATGTTGGTAGAAGAAAAGATCAAGGAAAGTTATCCGGTTCACACAACTCTATGGTGAGGATAGCTTACCTCATTTAAATTGAGCTTTGGTGACACAGAATGCAACCTGCATCCTAGAAATGTGTATTTTTATGCACTTGGTCAGGTTTTCTTCGCTAAAGGTAAAGTGAACTGGTAGTACAACCATTGCATACTTGTTACTTGTTGCTGTGAACATGACCTAATAAACAACTATATAAGCATTGATAGATTCAAGATTTGCTAACAATGACAATGATCTTAGCTCATCCTTCCAGATATTCTGCCCCCTTTTCAACAAAAGCAGGTTTTTTTAATGAAATATTATGAAGAGCTGTAAATGTGGCATGTGGACTGTCAAATACTTCTGGTTAATGATGTTCCCTGTCTCCTCCAGATGTATTTTTCTGGATGATATCGAAATTGAGACCAAACCGGGAGATGATATAGTTCAAAATCCATAGGCTTCTTGTTTTGATGTGTAATATGAAGTCATGAGAAAAATTGCTTATGACTTTTATTGTCTTGTTAAAGCATTGCTCAGAGGTTGAATGCAACCCAAAATCTCCAAACTTGTGAAATGTAGAAAGACATGTTTGAATGCAGTTTCAAATTACTAATAACGGCACTAAATTATATTTGTATAAAATTGCATCATGGCATTGTGGAAAAATGTGACGGATCTTCTGTTTTGTGACTTGTTTCAGCTGAACCTGCAACTTTGTTCACCTTTATATATATATATATATATATATATATATATATATATATATATATATATATATATATACATACACATATGTAAAATGTACCATTGGATAGGTTTTGATTTTGAAATTCTCTAATTTAATAATTTGACATTGAAGTGGCTTTTTTTGACAGTGTCATAATTTTCTCTTCAGTTCAGAAGCTTTTCTTCAACACCTATATATACAAATATGTATGCTTGATAACTTTATTTTTCAGATTTTAGAACACTTCAATTGCATTGAATTAATTTGGATATGATCTTCATGACATACATTCGAGGTCATTACTGTAAGACATTGTACTAAATATATTCTTGTTGGTTATTAATTGCTTTATGTTTATGTCGACTTCCTTTTGGTTACTTCATCTGCTTATTATGGAGATGCATACTCTTGCTGTTGTCATATGTATCAACAAATACAGTCGCATTACTGGGTCCACATGGGTCAGATAGGAATGAAACAAAATAAAATAATAATAGAGTTTTAAGTTCAGTTAACTGTTTAACAAACAGTTGACATTCTGAAAGAGTCAAAAAGTGTTTACACTTGCTTATAAGCACAATTTTAATCATGTAACACACTGGTGCACATCGTCTTTGGTGCTGAATATGCATTTTATTAAAATTATGTTGCCCTGTATTTCAAGAGAATGTTAAGTAAAACTGTTGAATTTTAACTGTTTGATACGTTAATCTGCTGAATATTAGACGTATTTGTTGCTCACCAGCATGTACATTATATGTACCTGTATATGTATATATTGCAAAAGTTAGGTGATTTCTTAATGTAAGTAACGTTAAAAAAAGGGACTTGTGAAATAAAGGTCTACGAAAAGTGAATTGTTGTGTTGTTTCACGTTGATAAGGATGAGCTGTATTATAATGGAAGACCACTGATCTTCAGGTATACTGAATTTTCCATATTCCCCAGCCTCCATCGATGATCACTTTCCTCCTCTGGCTACCACATGACATCACTTTCTTCCACTGCCACCCATTTGCCTCCACTGCCACCCATTTGCCTCCACTGCCACACATTTGCCCCACTGCCACCCATTTGCCCCACTGCCACCCATTTGCCCCACTGCCACCCATTTGCCCCACTGCCACACATTTGCCTCCACTGCCACACATTTGCCTCCACTGCCGTCTACTGTAATTGCCTCGAATGAAAACAAGTTGTCTCCGTCGGCTATCACTTGCCAGGTGTATCGACAACGTATGTGCGTATGCATTAGTTCACGAAAATGCCAGAGCACATTTCAGTATAGGCTTAGACATCGTATACATATAAGAATTGGAAGCAGCTTTGCGTCAGGAGAGTCGGCAGTTGCCCCTGGTACCTACAGGGTGTGCTTAACATCCTCCTTTGTGCATAGTCGGGAGCGGTAGATCCAGGGTCAATCCTGGGTCGAGTCACACCTAAGACTTTAAAAGAGGAAGTTGTGACTTCCTCGCTTGGCTTTCGGCATGAAGGGGATAGTGTAACGACTGGTTGACCCGTATCAGTATAGTGGTTTGGGCGGGGCGCTTTACTTGCCTTCAGTAAGGCGTCTCGGTGAAGCAGTACTAGATAAAAGAGCAGTGGAAATCCGTGCGCAATTACATGCACTCTAAGGATTCTTTCGTCGTCATATGACTGAAAAAAATTTAAGTACGACGTTAAACCCCAAGCGCTCACTCACTCATTTGCGATTAGTTCTTTTACAGTATATTGTAGTCTCTCTGAAAACTTTTTATGGAATTCCTCCACACACTACTGTCGTACATGGTTTAACCACAGTCGATTTTATGGCATAAATGCGGTGGCCCATTTGTGACTTACAACGATTTGTTTGACAAGAAAGAATTTCAACTTCATACACCGCGAATTGCACAGAAACAGAAATAAAATAGGTAAAACTGATACATTCAGGTAGAAACTTCTGAAAGTTTTTTTTCTGTGATGTAAGCATCTCCATGCATGGCAGAAATGTTTCCTACGCAGGGTTAACGCTGTAGCGGAATTGCCCTTTTTACCGCGGTATAAGCCCTTTTTTGTCTTCGCGGTGTATAGGTTTCCTACGTCATGGGAATGCAGTTTTCTCGGAGGTGGAAATATAGATGTTTCTTAATGTGAACATTTTCTCGGTGGTGTAACCGTTTCCTCCCGAGGTTTCTCGGGTGGAAAAGTGTAAAAGAGAAATGAAAAAGATGGATGTAGCTGGAGATTAACTGTCACGTGGGTTTCCACTGCATGCAGTTGGGGGAAAATTACCTCGCGGAGAAAACCTCTCCGCCTCAGAGAAAATCTTACCAGACATAAAACATTTCAAGTATGCGGGGCAAACTCTTGCATCGTGGAGAAAACTGTTTACTGCAAATTACACTATGGGCGACCACATACGCTGTTCATTATAATATTGTGTTCGTATAATGTTTATCTGAACTTTGTCTTGTCCAAATACGCCTGACAAACTCTTCGAAAGACGAGCATTTATCCTCTTTATATATACCGATTATGCGTGTCGTATATGGGTGATTTCCATTGCCCAGCATGCAAGTGCATGCTTTTAATACGAGATTACTCTGACGAACACGCGTTAATTCCTGACATTTTCTGAAAGCATGTATAGGCTTTAAGGAATCAAATGCAGACACAATACAGTCCTGTCATATCATTGGAATCCGAATGCTACACAGACGGATTAGATAGGACCGTATAAAACATACGCAACTCCCATGAAGGTTGACACAGCCGTATTAACGTACAGAAACCGAATCTTACACAATCCAGTTATATGGTTCATAAGAGGAAGGTCAACTTTTTGAACTTGTACATTGTTTCCAGTGACTCTGATGGAAGAAGGTAAGAATGACGAATCATCTGGCGACTGTATAGATTGTTGGGCTCCTTCTTTGTCATTTCATTTTAACAGCATATACAAACTGGCTAGCAAAAATTAAATCGATTTTAATTTCACAGTTTTAGTCGAGATGCCAATGGCATGAATGCGGTAGAAGGGACATGACTTTGATTTAGGCCTACACCCGGTATATATTTTGGATGCCGATGTTGATGCGTTCTGCTTTTCCTTTTCTTTCTTGTCCATTTGACACGGTGCGAAAAGGGTAAACGTTCGGGCATGCTTAATGCATTATTCGCCAGAGGTTATATTCTGACAAAATGAGACACGGTCAGGGTAGGGGTGGGGTGGGGGTGAGAGGCTATGGTATGGGTGGCAGGATGACTGAAGGGAGGCCACGTAATACACCGGTCACGGAGAGGTGAAACCCGCCGTCTGTTGACTTGGGTCATAGACACCCCGATAGCTACAAGTACAGTCTCACGATCAGCTATTCTTCACCGTTATATGTAAATTAATCAAAGTCTATACCTGTAGACCCATCAAAGGCCCATTTCAGAAAAAAATAATCTGTTAAATTTAACAGAAAGTCTTTGGTTTGAATGTTTCTAGCATATATTCTGTTAATGCAACTGAGTATTCTGTTAAATGCAGCATACGTACATTGTCTCTGATTCAACATAAGACTGTATTAGACTAACAATTAAGACATGTTATGTTGAATATGACACGGTGGTGTGTTAGAATAAAAGAATACATTATAGCATCACTGGAACAACAGAATTTCTGTTAAAATTAACAGATTAATTTTTTGAGTGTGAAAACAACGACCGATTTTACAAAGCTAATTCAAGCATAAGTTGGAAATCATATTTATACACTTATTTAGACCATATGAATTAAAACTGGTCAACCATAACGAAAGTTATGTAAAAACAAATATATCTAAATTTGAACACTGGAAACTGTAAACTGCGTAGGCCTACGTGTTTAATCGAAGTTATATATTCTGACAACTGAACAATCGATTTGTGGAATCCCCAGATTATCATGCAAGTTAAACTGCTGACACCAAAAACTAAGCCAAACTTAAATTTTGGGAGTATGGCGATAAACCCAAATAAATAAATAGCAGCATGGTTAAGCGTGTTGTATGTACCTCAGTTGCTGCGTTGAACAGTGTCATGGCTTCCATTTACACACGAGGTTATCCTTAGAGTTGAGCCATTGCGCAGTGTACCATCTCGCAGCTTGAAGCGTGTCCTCCCAGCGTTCGCGTGACCCTTGAACTTGCTCGCTCTGGTCAGCCGGGCGGTTTAGAAATAGGGAGGGGGCCTGGGGTTTATGGTGTAATCGCTCCACTCAAATCAGCTCGCGGCCATTCCCTGGTGGACCTAGGACAGTTTATCTAAACAGTTCACGGAAGGCCTTGTCTCATTCTTTGTTGGCTCCTGTGAAATTAACAAGGAAGCTTTAATCCCTCCTGACCTCCAGGCAATATTCCCTCCCCCTCGTGTCTTGGAAATGCGTGCACTCAGCTTCGTTTTCCACATATTTAACCCGTCCTGATTTTTTATGACCTTTGGTTTCGATTTTATCGTGCCAGATAACATAAAGCATGTTCATCTAATACAATGCCAGTAAATACATACAGTGAATGTTGTTTTTGGCGGGAACAGAAACTTCAGCGGGGATCTGTACCATACTGATTTAAATACTTGATCGCCATTTACTCAAGACTGGAACACACGAGGTGCTGGCTCAAACCCAGCCGTGGACATGGAATTCATAGACCCAACCCCCACCCCCAACCCCTCCCCTCGTTCCTTCTCCACTGCTTGTTACACTGTAAGGTAGTATGCTTTTGGCTAGACCACAGTTGTTTGAAATAGGGTGTCACTTTGGGTAAGCCATACCGATGTGTTAAGGGGGGATGCTTTGGTTAGACTACAGTTTTGTTAAAGAGGGTGTGAATTTGGGCAAACCAAAGAAGTATGTTAAGGAAGCATGCTTTGGTTAGATTACAATTATGTTAAGGGGGTATACTTTGGTTAGACTACAGTTGTGTGAAAGGCGGGGTGACTTTGGGCAAACCATACAATTATGTTAAGGGAATATGCTTTTGGTTAGACTATATTTGTTTAAAAGGGGGTGGGGGAGGGGTGAAAGGGGGTATGGCTACGGTTGTGTGAAAAAAGGCGAGGCTTTGGGTAAATCATACAGTTGTGTTAAGGTAGTATGCTTTTGGCCAGACCATGCATTTATGTGAAAGGCGGTGTGACGTTAAGATATCATGCATATCATGCATTTTAATAAACAAATGGTGCGGATGTATTCAAATGGAGTAAATAACAATAAGTAATTCTGAACACGGCTTCATTGCTGGATCTAATTTGTCTGTAATGTCACACTTCACATATGTTACCGTCCATAAGAGTTTAAACTGGGGTGTAGTGTATATGTCCGCATTTATTTTAACCTTGTAGTTATTGGTTTGGAAGTCAGCACAATTATCAAGTACATGCCTGCCCAAGGTCAGCTGGTATACTGTTCCTGAATCGAGTGTGATGTCTGGTGTCTTCGGCCTTGTGTTCCAGTGAGGCAGCACTATATGAAAAGAGACAACAAGGAGAAAAGCCTTAATTGTGAATTTAACGAAATAATGGTGAAAATAACGTTAAGCTAGAATCAAAATGTCTCATATGAAATTTGAATATATATATTTTAAAATATCAGTATTGGCTTGCACTTTACAGGCGTCATGATGGTTTCCTCTATTCATCTGATGAGCCACAATGTTTCGTGCACCGCAATAACCCAAAAGTTAAAGCGTGTGCCACAGTAGCCTGACATTCGGATAAATGTGGTCGTTTATTAATGGCATGCAATTTTGAATTTGCATTTATAAATATACTTCAAAGTACGATCGCCAACAGCACAGTAAAAATGAACAATTTTTTTTAGAGAAAATATTCTTAACAAAAATTGCTTACTTACAAACACTATTTTTGCAAAGAATCTTTCTTTTTTCAAATGGGATATTTTTTCACAGAAAAAAATAATTTACACTGTGCTGGAAATAATTTTTGTCTGCGAAATGTTTCGACCTCAATGGAAATATTTCAACAGCAGTGGGAATTGGTCTCCGATGAAAAAAAAAACATTCTCTGTAAAATTGAATTTCCCCTGTAAAACAATTACGGTGTTTGTAAAAAATACTTCTGTTTCTAAAACAAACCCTTTTCTATGTAAAAGAATATTTTTTGTGCTAAAATTATCTGCTAAACTAACACAATGTGACTTCGGAATGCCGTCTCAGTGAAAAGTTTTAAAAAATATAAGCAAAGGCATTCGTGAGACGTCGATTGTAACCCGTTACTTTGCGTGCTTTTAATTGATTATCGATGTGAAGATTCTTTTCAGTTTATATTTTCTACATCGTTTGCAGTGTCCACTCGTACAAGATTGTAGTTCATGCTATAAAAGCAGTGAGAGTCAAAAAACCTTCCATTAACTAACACAGCAGACTGCAGTAAGTTTTTCATCTATTGTAAAAACAACTTGAGTGAAAAGACACGAATGATATTCAGGAGCATAAACATCGTTAGCTCAGTAAAGAGTACTGTGACTTCGTACGAACTTTTCTCAACAACAATCGTAAGGCGAAGGGGTGCGGAGTGACGAAATTCAAGGGAAGATATCACCTTGCAGTGCTGGGAGGTGAACGAGAGGTCACGAACGTACCCGAGTCGTCCAAAGATGGTTCAGTTCCGCACTTCCGTCTCTGGCCTCTGATACCCCGATTCGAGAATTTCAATAATTTTTCACGAGGTCATTTGCTGTTCATCCGGGCATGTAAATGTAGCCAAAATGTCAAGTTTAGAAAAACATTTGCAGACAGTCTACAGCGTATGTAGTTGTGTGGAAAACATTGATCCGGGATACACTTTGTGGCATTGTGTAAGAAAATTATTATATGTTCGGAATATTAAATGTTTACCAACACATGATCTTAATGCAGTAGTTTGTAGACGTCTTAATTGTTTGTAGGCGTCGCGGGGTGGGGGAGTGGTTCGATACCCGCCTATGATTTGAAAGAGAAACCAGCCTTCATGTCCGAAGAGGGAATTGCATCAGAAACCCGGTCCTTGCGCCATTGTTATTGCATTAAACAGAGGCTACTCGTGTATCGGTTGACGAGGGGTGTTGCAGACATGAGCCCCCTTAACCTCTTCATGACCTCCAATTGAGGAGGAAAATAAGTTAAGATTTGGCGTAAATTATCAATAAAATGGAATAAACAGAAGACAAAGGGCCCTCGCAAGCGGACGGAGGAAATCAGGTGGTCAATTCATTCAATCAATCACTCAGTAAATCTGCAAACAAGACCCTCTGGAATTGACCTATTTGTGCAACTGGAGAGTAGTAAATGTATATATATACGAGGTAGCATAAGCCGATTATGAGTGGTATAGGTCGAATATTACAGATCACCTGGATATACATAAATACAGGTATAGGTATATACATATGGGTCCTATATATATCACATAATTTTAGCGTTCAGCGGTAAACAAGCTGAACTTAAATGGCCTTTAAGGCGATCAGTGACAGTCTAACTACCGTGTAATCTGCCGTTTCACCTCAGTCTGAATGTTCTTGTTTATAATATAGCCATGGTTAAGGTCATGACTTTCTCGATATAAGTGGGCCTATTTACAGTGTATACTGATCGTGTATAATCTCATACATCACTGTCTGCCATTGCACATAGTCCATGCATTGCCCTCGTGGTGTCCCTGGACACGCCAGCCCTGCAAAGTATACGTGCACAGGAGGAGTATAATTACACGCTCGCTCTTTATGGTTAGATAATGTTTGTGCAAAATGTATCACTTCGTAGTATGTGTTTTTAAGTTTTGAAACATATACATAACCCGCTTTGGCTGCAAAGTACATGTAAGTCACCGTTTACAGAATTTCACGTGAATTTCACACACCATGTTTAAGTTTTCCTACCCCCAGCTGCAGACTGGGGCGCGTGTATAGATCTGTACTTTCAGACCAGGGCGTTTAGAGATCGTGGTCGAAGATCAGGCTTGGAAGGCCACTCTTTCAATAAGATTACAAATGATGTTTTCGGACGTATTCTAGTAAATTAAATCCCCATTTTGCGATAAAATGCAAACACCGTTTACCGAAACTAAGGGTTACCCTGTTGGTGCAATGACTGACGAATGCAATGTCGTGCAAAGAGATTTCCCCCACATTGCAAGACCCCTTTTGTTATATAGTCACGTGATACCGGTACCTTCATATATTAGGACTTAAATTTAATTTCTGAATAATCCTTTTCAGCAAACCGTTGTGCTCAATGGCAGTCAAACTGGTCTATAAAAGATTCAACTGGATTAAATCATTTGTTTTCATTGAACACTTACCTGTTTGAACAATTGCCTCTTAATTTGTATTGAACGACATTAATTTTGTTTGCGGTTTAGGTCGGTTGATGATTAAATACTTTATGTGACTGCTTGATTTTATGTAGTGTATTTTGGAAAAGGGACTGAATTAATTGAGCACTAAGTCTTTAATTAACACAGCCTTGCAGGATAATTATTCTCACTTGTGCTCAAAGCCACATCCGGGTGACCCACGGCTTTGTTGTACCAGATACCATCTCATGGAAGGTATATTTGTAAAATACAGAAAATACGGAAATTTTAGTTTTCTTCAAGAACAAGAAGCCTTGAGATTAAACAAAAAATATATATTGTAAGGCAATTTTAAAAAAACTGCTATGAAATAAACGCTGTTGTTACATGGTGCGGAAGTTTTCCATTTCAGCTAGATGATGGCTTTCTCAGTCGGCATGGGAGGGAGTGTTGTGGGGGAGGTGGAAGTGGTAGTCTTCGAATTCACGTGAGTCAGTGAAGCGGGCAGACGACACTTGTTTACTGGGCGACTCTCAAGGGTCAAGGGGTCACCGAGGCTTCGTTTAAAAATAAATTACCTAACATGGAGACGGGGTTTGGACGTTGCTTTGTGAACAGGAGGGGCATTTGGGGGTCGTTTTGCATAAGAAAAGTTTCACCCGGTCAAATGTGGACGACCTGGTATAAAATCTCGACTGTCGACTTTTTTCACGTTTATACGAGTTCGGAACTGGACATCAAGCAACTAGATCATCAATTATATCAGCATATATTGTCTGCACCCTCACGTGAGAGATTGCAGTTTGAATTCATTATTTTGATGCCCAGAAAAAAGCCTAAATAATCTTACAGATGTATGACCTACCGGATTTGACTGAGAACCAAACAACTGATTATAAACACAGGTAAGCAATTCGATTGTTATAACTTTCTTAATTATCTAAAATTATTTTTTGTACCAAGACATGTATAAATTAAGATTTTATGGTTTAGCTATTAAACTATTTAAAACGTTCCTTAATAGTTAAAAGCTGACATAATTCATTATTAAAAATTCTTAATTACTGATAGATATATTTGACAATGAAGTCAGAATATAGAAAGTATCTTTCCATACTGTGCTTTATAACCAGCTATCCACTTTCGCCTCCAAAGTACCAATTTTAATTCCCCTGTCAGTTACCTTTTTAAGTGGGTTTCTGATACTTTATGTTAAACTACCGAAAAAATGTTGGCGCTATGAGTTCGTTTTCTACTATCTCTTCTAAAATGTTTCCTACATTAACTTGCGCAAAAAGATGTAAGTGGAGAAGTGATGATTTTTGAGCATATGTTGAGTATAAAGCTTGGAGTGTGAAAAGGTTTGAGCGTTGTCACGCTTCATACAAAGTAATAACTGTACTAATATACAGTAATATACTAAGTAACTTGAAATACATTGGTATATTTATTTATGTACATTTCTCACGCTAATATAGCTTTTTATGACGACGTGTACCCACAAAGATATGAAACGGCATTTTCATGTATGTTGCATGGTCGGTGTGATTCAGCCATGTTCAGACAAGGTGCAGATTTGTGTGGAAAATGAGATGTATAACCAATGGTCACTGAGTTCAAGTTCAAGTTCAGCTGGCTCGAACAGCAGCATGTAATATTACCTAAAGGTATAAGTGTACAGCAAAGAGCGCCGCATTAGCACAGTAGAAATCCACACAGATTCTCCACGGTTGATGGCCATCATGCAGGCATAGGCGTTTCCTATTGGAATTCGGATAATCCTGGCCTAAAACCGAGCAAATAGAGGGACACAATTACCACACACCCAACCCTCCCCCGCTTGCCCGCCCTTATGAGTGCTTAGCTCTCCCACCCACGATTTCCTGTACCAGAGCGACTCTGTCCTTTCGCTGACCCATTCACACTCCTCGCCCATCTGTCCCATCGGTACATTGCTCTCTGGGACGTCAAGCACGATTGTATGTCTCAGCCAATTGGCACAATGGTCCAAAGCTTACCTGTGGAGTTTATGTTGCTCGTGCTTCTATACACTTCAAGGAAAAAATATTATATGTCCTGAAATTTGTTTTTTAATTCCTTGTTTATTTCCTGAAGTTTATCAGGTACCTAATGAATTTTCTACTTTTCTGCTGATCGCCACGTGCTATGATTGAACAAATCTTTTATGAATCCAGTCTTTCATTTGTGTGACATGATACATTCGCTGTTAACTAATTATTGCACCTATTGTACAGATGTTCATTTAATCATTCATTCTACTAATGAAGCTATAATCACCGCTACATGATTACGTTGTAGAGTTTTTGCATTATTACTCATTAATGGTACGTTTTCACCTATCTAATTATTCGCATCTTGGAGTTTACATATAACTGCACAGCGCACGTGACACGGTTCATGTTTACATTTCAGTCTTTGAACGAATAACTAAAATGCATTTTAAAAATTGACATTTCAGTATCCCATCCGAAGGAAAGACAATGCTGGAAGATGTCGACTCGAATATTTACCAGCAGGTATCACAGATCATCATCTCGACTCTGTTGCCGTTCATACTATATGGGTTATCCTGCAAACTCTGGTACTTCTACAACGTTAGCACGAAGGACAGTAACTGTGACCTGCCTCTGCCCCCCGGCAGTATGGGCGTGCCCCTTGTTGGAGAAACCTTGGACCTTATATTTGGGGTAAGTTGTTAGCGCCTTCTCTATTTTAACTTTCGATAAAAAAAATCCTTGATTTGTTTTTAATGCTGTACTCGAGAAATGTTCACTACAGTAACGGCACTCAGGTTTGCAGGTGGAGCAAACCGGGATGCCCGGAATAAAACCACCTACCTCCGCAAAATACCTGTACCTCACAAAATCCCAGTGTTAAATAGCAGGCGAAACTGTCACTGCTGGCTTCCAACATGCGACTTTGTTGGAGCAGATGGTCGTAGTGTATTGGTGATATAATTATCTGAGCTAGCGAGGTTCCAAGTTTGATCTAAAGAATGCAATTGTTAGTAAGGGTGAATATTGGTATACATACGAATTATGCTGCCAATAACTGTCCCAATATAAAATTACCATATATGGATTTGTATACATGGTTTACGTTTTTTTCTTTCAGGGCAGCAGATTCTACAAGTCTCGCTGGAAGTCGTACGGGAACGTTTACAAGACGCATATCCTCGGACGTCCGACAATCCGCGTCATCGGCGCCAAGAACGTCCGGAAAATCCTGATGGGCGAGCATACTTTGGTGACGTCAAACTGGCCGACAAGTACCCGGATGATCATGGGAGAGGGCACCTTGGCCCACTCTGTTGGTGACACCCATCGCCTGAGACGTAAAGTCGTACTGAAAGCCTTCAGCCATGACGCCCTGTCCAAGTACGTCCCTTGCGTCCAGGAGGTTGTACAAAATTCCGTTCAACAATGGTGCCAACAAGGGTTCGTCTTCGGCTATCCCGAGTGCAAGAAACTGACATTTGCTATTGCATCAAAGGTGCTGCTTGGGTTCCGTATCAACGAGAGGGAAACCAGTAACATGCTCAATGTGTTCAATCAGATGGTATCCAATCTGTTCTCCCTGCCCGTCTGCGTGCCTGGATCTGGCTTGTACAAGGTGAGTTTTAGGGAGATAATGTGAACATGGCACTAGACCACAGTTGCTGATAGGGCAATAATCACGTTATCTCTCTCATGTAGGCAGTTATAATTATTACGTACAAGAAGGAAGATTTTTTAGTTAATTATAACGTTTGTAAACTACCATATAATAATGTAGGAACTAACAGTTAGCAATTTCCTATACATTTGCTGAGCTTGTTTTCAGTCAAAAATTTGCAAGTAAGTATCTCTTTTAAAGCTTTACTTCGGGTGAAGTGGTACATGGCGTGCTTATATAGTTTTGTACACCTTTCTTTCTGACAGGGTATCAAAGCGCGCGACTACCTCCTGGAGAAAATTGAAGAATGCATTCGAGAAAAAGAGAGTCGAGGGACTGTGAACGATTTCACCGACGCTTTGGACCTGATCATGAACATTCAGGACGGTGAAGAAAGTATGAGCCGAAGAGAAGTCAAGGAGTCCGCTCTGGAGTTGTTATTTGCTGGTCATGAGACCACAGCCAGTGCCTCCTGCTCGATGATTCTTCACCTGGCGAAGAATCCCGATGTTGTGGAGAATGTGACACACGAACTTGCGGCACATGGGCTGCTGAGGCAAGATGCCCTCTCCCTGGACCTGGTTGTTCTCAATAAGCTGACCTACACCAATAACGTAGTCAAAGAGGTCCTGAGAATATTACCGCCTATTGGAGCGGGATTCCGGAAAGCTCTGAAAACCTTCGAGATTGAGGTAGGTACTACATGAAATATATTGTTGTACTATATTTGGATTTAGCCCAGTATCAGGCTACCTATGCGTGGAACCATGTATATTCCACGCGGAAAAATTCACTGATCCTTACAACTCGAACACGTTCTTAAATTTGGTTTGCACTGATTCTTTAAGTCATGCGAAGTGTAGACATGTTAAAGCCCACATCGGTGAACCATCTTATAACGGTAATCTAGCCGCTTATAATATTAAATCGAACAAGTAAAACCAACATCCATCATGTTTTCAATTCGAGCTTCCGCTATACAACAAGGTGGTAGGACTTTTCGTTGGGAATTTTTTTGTATTTTGCTTTCTGAGCTTTCAAATGTAAGATTGCTATAGCACTTTGATTTCGTTGTGAACACGTAGGCATGTCTACCTTGCCTGATCTTCAAGCATGAAACATGACAGGCCTTAGTTCGACGTCCGGATTCCAAATTTCGGCTGCATCTTATGAACTCGGATAACTTTTGAATTCATTGTATAACGAACATTTAGATATACCAATCATTTGTGAAATTTTCCGCTGTTGGTATAGTTAGTATAGCAGTGGGCAACAGTTAGTTCCATTTAGGTGACAGGTTGCTTTTCTTCAACAGTGTGAATATGAGGGTATATGGACAAAGGCAGTGTCTTCGTGTAAATATAGTTGAGGAAGTGTATTAATCTGAAAGACAACAAACACTTCTGTGTGTATCTGTGCGTTCAAACACGCAAACATACAGACAAGCATCAAGGAAATATAAGCTCGTACATTTCTCTTTCCCATATCCGAAAAGAACGAATATGGTGAGTCTTTCCTTCCACCCGAGCTAATCTAGACGCACCAATCATTTTTTCAGTCAACTTAGTTTTCAGTCCAAATACAGAACCGATGTATATTTTACACAGATCGTTATTTTTGTTGGCACAGGGTTTTAGCCTATATTTCATTTGTTTGTTTTTTCAGGGTTGTCAGATTCCAAAAGGGTGGACTGTAGCATACAGTATACGAGACACACACGAAACATCAGAGTTTTTCACTGAGAGTGACAAGTTCGATCCTAGCCGTTGGGAAGCGAAGGCGCCGTCCGATCTATTCCACTACCTCCCGTTTGGAGGCGGAAGTCGGGCTTGTGTAGGAAAGGAATTCGCCAAGATCTTACTGAAAGTGTTGCTGATTGAACTGAGTAGAAGCTGTAGCTGGAGGTTGCTGAACGATTCGCCAACTATGAAGCGACTTCCGGTGCCCCATCCAGATGACGGACTTCCGGTCCAGTTTACAGAGGTGCCGCCTATGAGACAAAGAGCGTTCACCTTTTAACAGTAGCCTTTGTTAATCGGGTTTGTAGTTTGTTACCAAAGTACCATCCCCATTGTTGTCACTGTAGCTTTGTGAATGACTGTTATTCTCAAGAATGGTGGGCCTGTATACAACTGTTTCATGTAATACCTAACCTAATTGTTAACTGGATTATGAATTGTCACATTATATGACATCAATATGCCTCTATATCAGAAGTTTTGTGAATGTTCACTCAATTTTATCGTATGTACTTGTACAAGGATGTGGTTTGGAAGCAGTTTTGGAATCATATTTTATATAATTTATTGTGAGGCGTGAGGTAAATTAAAAGTGAACGTGATATGAGAGTTGAATTGCTTAGCTTTAAAATATTTTATTAGTTTAACATGAATGTTACTAAATTAATGTACTTGATACATATCTTATATTTATAATTTCAGTATATGCATGATACTTTGAATGGTAAATGATATAGTCATTGTTTAGAGTAATCCTTATTGAGGCATTGTTGAACTTGCGGGACTATAATGTATACATGCTACCCTAAGTAGAAGTAAGCTTATTGCATGGTCACGGTAAATATGGAGCGTCGATGAGGAGACGAGAGGAGTCTCCACTCACCACTCTCAACCGTTTCAGTATTAATTCAACTCCAGTACAAAGAGTCGTTCACGTTTTTGTCATTTCACAGTTCATGGTTTTACATAGTACCCTTGCTTTCAAGTTGTTTATATGGTATAAGCAATATGTAATTCGAAATACCTGTATGAAATAATTTATTCACCTGTCATACGTCATCACTTTTTGTTATCGCCATGAATGTTCAAGGCACCAGCTGTGCATAATTGCAATTTGGCCGAAATCTAATCAAAGCGGTGCTTATCATTCCGATGCATTTCGTAAATAAATAATTCTTCACACCAGCACTTTTTATATTGACCTCTTTATAGAGTGAGTGGATAGAAGTTTATGCTCTACTTGTCTAATTTGACATATCTATTTATTTGATTGGTGTTTAACGCCGCACTTAAGAAATGTTCTCTTTTGAGATGACGGTAAGGACTATGGGTGAAGGCAACCAGAGTGCCGAGAATAAACCATCGCCTTTCGCCGGTGCTTGTCTCGCTATTATTATGACGGTGGAACCGAAATAGCGAGAGCTGCATTCGAATAGGCCTACGCAAACTCATTGATTGGAAATTAAACACGCTAAAGGGGGGCCCAGCTGTTTACTTTAATACATATAGAGATATAGTCACGAGATAAATCATGGATTTCTGACCGATTCTCACACTGCCTCCGGAAAGGTAACGAGTTTAACCGCTGTCAGAGCGAGATGGCATCAGCTACGGAAAAATATTCTGGTACAACAATTTCTACTACAAACCCACATTGATAGAAGTCTGCTAATTTGCTAGCTATCAGCATTATTTCGTTGAAATTATGCCTGTAAGAGGCCTTATATGTTAAGCTGGAAGTCAGGAAGTGTACAAAACGTCTTAGCCATGACCGAACTCAGGACTGGAATTGGGTCTTCTGTTAACGAGGCGGACGCGCTCACTCAATGACCTTATCGTTTGTGGAAGTTTCACGTTAAAGTTGTGTTTTCTGTTACAAACTTCGCCAAGTGATAAATCATAGCAAGTGTGTGGAATTCAGAATGCGGGCATGAAGTACTCTGACTTGTTGGCAAAAGTTTTTGATGGAGAAAATATCACCTTCGATGTTATTCCTGAAAAACATACGTACGTCAATCTTCGGATATCATTGCCGTCAAATAAACGTTCCTCAGTGTGTAACTTTCACATATAAATGTCTTAAGGCACGTAACGTGATATTCTTGACATATCACCTTTATTCTGGTCAATATATGCGGTATATTAAGCATGACAATCCTATTTCTCTACCGATAAATCAGTCACTTTATCAACAGGATTAGCACAAATACGAAACTCTCCAATGACTGTCTTCTGAACAGGGTTGCTCTTTTTGCCATCGTCCATGTAGTATTTTACTTTTAAGAGAACCTTAGTAAAATTAAGCGGAAGTGGATAGCTTCGCAGCTTAACACTTGACAGCCACCGGCCAGTATGCGAGAGCTGCATGTGTAAAGGATGTAGTGTTTGCTGGTTTTACAAGATTCAACTGAAACTACAGGCTAGAGTGTACTCGTAAAGTGGGCGAAGTATGGATATATAACACACGAGTCCTCGTATATACAAGTTATGACGTATATGTCTGATTTAGTTGCATTAATTAAACAACACAATCTTGTACCCAAAGCTTGGTTTCACGATTTATTAAAGGCTGCTATAACATGATTTATCAGTCGTTGCGGGTTAAACGTTGTTGGCTTGTGTCAAATCATTTCTGTTTTTTTGTTTTTGTTTTTTTTTTTTTGGTAGTTTTTATTCGTTTTATTCTGTGGACGTTTGTAAATGATATATGTAATACCTGGTACTTCTGACCGAACGGAAATAGACGACCTAGGCTTGTAAGCAGGACGCTAGAATGGCTCGAAGGCTTGTGGACTTGACCCATGTGCACGGTTGAACGCAGATTTGACACAACAACTGGCCAAAAGCAAAGGTATTGTGCGACACGAAAAAAAAATCACGTTCCAACACTAAGAGTTCACATGCAATAAAGGGCAACCGGGGTGAACCGGGGCATCTATGAATTATCCAGTGTTGTTATCTCTCGGAAGTACCAGTGTGATGTAAAATCTTGTCGCCACATGAATTTGAAGCCCATGTCACATTTTCAGTGAACTCTATCGCGGGCAGACTAACCTGTGTTTTGAACAAAATGTTGGCATCTTGTAAACAAGTCAGATTTAAACCACTTGTACTCATGTACCCTGACCTGTTGCCGGCCGGAGACCTGTAGCCATTGCTGGTAGGGGTTGGGCATTGGGGGTGGGGGTGTGTTTTGGTGTGGGTCCTGGAAGAGTGAACGGCAAATTCTGCAACTAAACAAGGACAAGCAGTTGTTCTGGATTGCAAGTATTTACCACCTGGTATAGGTAGTCCTGTTATTGTTAACGACACCCTAATGTCCTGACAACGTCTCTCGTAACTTTTGTACTATAATTTATTTAATGTGTAAATACATGTAGTTACTGTACCTGTGAATGTCAAAATGTCTGGCCATTAGCACTATTAAATGATTCAAGGTTGAACCGTTCAATGTGTCGAACTTTTGAACTTGGTGAAAACTTGAACTTGAACTCGATCAAGTGTTCCGTTATTCCAGGCACGTCATTTATACTTACATGACTGAGATAGCTCAGGCATGTATGCATACATACTCAGTGAAGAGCGTTGTTTACTCCAGCAGCCATAGCAACGCCTTGCCCAGGTTAAAATCCCACATTATATTATACTAGTCATTACCTATAGTTACATTAACATCGGAAATTCCAGTAAATATATGTTTTAATTCAGTCCAGTCTTGGGCTGCTTGACAGGTAGTTTCTTCATGGACTGAACACTGACCACTGAACTGAATTGTAAATTTTTATTTTATCCCCCCACCAACGAATACGCATATACATGGCATATGTTCATTACAAACAAATGCAAATCACCTGGAGTCACCATTAATTACTATCAGAAAGATTTCCAAGCGTTAGCCGGGACGACAGCATCGAAAGCTATACTCATATTTTTCCGGACATAGATTGTGTTGATTGTATATAATTGGGAGCTATTATTTTTATAGTCATGTAGGATGTAAATGATATGCCTTATTTTGGGTGGCATTATGACATTTCACATCACATTTGCACCACACATTATGTATACACCATAAAGGAAACTTTACAGTCAAACTCCTAACCAGCAGTTGGCTGAGGGACCTGAGTCCATCCCTGAGGCCGCATATCACATTGAATTTAGGTCGAGTTGACACCTTATCAGACGAAGACGAAAGTGAACCTCATTTTCTGGTAAGGAAATATTCGAAACTCGATAAGAAATTTGGTCTTGATCAATATTGTTCTATGTTGGTTTACAACTTTATTTTAAAGCTGACGGGCATGAAAACAATACTGTAAAGTAAAATGCTATATACATGTACCAATCAGCCGATAGGTTATAAATGCCAAGCAGGACGTTGGGGTTCAACCCGATTGGGTAATGTCCTGAGATACACAATTACTTGTGTCAGCACACCCTGAATGGAACGGTTGTGATGTCTTTGATATGGCGTTATAGTGAGGCAGCCTGGTAAATTCGTCGACATTAGAACTTGCCGAGATACAAAGATATATCATCTTAATGGATGGTATCTCCAATCCTAAGGTTAGAGTGAGTGAATGAGTGAGTGAGTGCTTGGGGTTAAACTTCGTGCTCAACAATTTTTCAGTCATATGACGACGAAGGAATCCTTAGGGTGTATGTAATGTACCTCCTTGTTGCAGGACGGATTTCCACCACTCTTTTATCTAGTGCTGCTTCACTGAGACGACTTACCGAAGGCAAGTAAGCCGCCCGGCCCGAGCCATTATACTGATATGGGTCAACCAGTCGTGGCACTATCCCCTTCATGCTGAACGCCAAGCGCCTAAGGTTAGATACAGTATAACTGTCCTGTATGCACTGATTGCAATGTTGGCACAAATTGGTATATTCTACCAAATCGCCATGGTGAAAGAATGTCAATATTCAGACACTCTGGATCGGCCAGAAGAAAAGCAAAAATAGACATTTGAAATAAGAAATCCACTTATTTTTTGAAATTATTTACATAATGACCACAATGATGAATTAGGCAGAGGAGCAAATTTCTTATTCTTATATTTTGTCATTCACACAAACTGAAAATAAACTTTACAAGTATTAATAATAATTTACAGTGATTCATGATAAATACACATGCATGTATATATTATATTCCCAAAATATAAAAGCTTTATTACAAATGTGGGGAACACCTTATTACATTAAATACCCTCATTTTCATAAATACACCTGACAATAAATGCGGTTATAAATTTTGGTCGAAGAAATTTGATCTTGAGGATCTGCATATGAACTTTTACCAGATTAAAACCTGGCAATTCTACTTTTAAGGCTTAAACTGTGGTCTGAAATACAAAGTTTCTGGATTATTCCTTTTGACAGAATCGCTGATTCGAGCCCAACCATCCCTGTTACTCATAATTTCTAAATTGTCAAACTCTGCGATGCCGTAGGGATCGGTACCTACACCCACAAAACCGCTCTTGGGACCTTGGGGTACAGAAGTTGTGAATAGTGTTTCGTTGTTCAACATGCCCGTAATCCCGTTGGACTGGAAAATGGAGAAAACATATCGAGGTAACAAAGACTTTATACCATTTACTATTTGACTGTTATTAAACTAATAACGTTTATGAAGTAAATTCACAGACTCAACATATTGGGCAATAAACAGTTACATATACACTACTGTATAGGGTCTGTACACTACCAAATCAGTTTTGGTAAACCGTAATGCTTTATATCAAATCCACACTATCGCAAAAATTCAACTATATTATCAAGAAAAGAGCGAGTACTGAAAACTTGACCCGCAACACCTCAAACCTAGATTTGTATTTATTCACTCCTCTTTCCAAGCCCAGATTGTTTTAAGAGTTACTTCCCCTATATGTACATCCCATTGAGAATGAAATTCACACAATGTAGTCAATAACATCCCCGTAGTTCTCTGTAGCCAAGGTGTTTATAAATAATAAAAACATCACTAAAGCTGAAAAATTATATAAAGATTGTTTAAAACAAATGGCCGTCAGAGAAATGTTGTTAACAATGAAAAAATATGCTTGGGACGCCGTACATAAAACGTCATGAATCCTCGTCATGAATCTACGTCATAGCCTTTGTAAATCCAAGTCGTGGGTTTTGTAAATCCACTGAGCAATAGTGCCAGGATTAATTCCACAAAACTCCCTAAAGCAATTCAGCTTTGTAACTCCACTGGAAATGTCGAGAACCACTTTCACACAACTTCATATATCCAATGAGCTTTGCAAGTCCACCCAACAAATTTGCCAGATACCACTATCACACAACTCCATATATTCAATTATAACAAAACCTCATATATCCAATGTAAATCAATCGAACAAATAAGCCAGGGACCACTTTCACAAAACTTTGTAAATCTCCAGAAATCACCTACACAAAGCTGTATCCACTAAGTAAATATGTCCGTGATCAATTTCACAAAACGAAAACAAGTCATTTTCTCGTCCCTTTTTCTGGAATGGCACTGACCATATTACAAGATTATAGCTTAGGTGGTGAGTTGAGCGAGAATCGCTACGGTAAACCCGAGTTACGAAGTTTTGTGAGTGTGGCGCCAATATATACCTGGATGAGTAAGCCTAATGTATTCCAGTCTGAACTCGTCTGGGCAAGACCAGATTTCAACACAGTCTTCCCACCTATAAATGATAAAAGTGTTGATTGTTTAGCCATTGCAATCAATAAGGACTCGTTGAATTTATAACATTTGATGGTCTTCTTATAGGTGAAATTTTCTCTAAAAGTTTTGAAATTTTACAAGAAGAAATAATGAATAATAATAATGACTCTTTGTCTAGTCAGTGTCGTAAAGTTGAAGGGTTTTAAACTTTAGAACGAGGTGCTGAAGAAAAGTGAGCAAACGAAGCACAAATTAAACAACTTTCTTATCCTCTGATGCTACATTCACTTATTGGCTGTCTTGGGCGACTGGGAACCATCAACTTCCCAAACAAACCACGCTTGTTTAAGAGAATATTATACCATGTGTCTTCTTCATTTATCACTTGTCGTGTATAATTAAGGTGATCAACGCTATACATCCGTTGACATAATGTACTGTGATACCATGATGTATCCTGATTGGCAGCATAGAGATACGCAAAAGGATAGAAGGGGTATCCAAGGAGAGATAACCTAACGAGATAAGTCTATACCGATCCACTTATCTAATAATACACGTAACCTGAATTTTAGACAAGTCCGCTATATTCTTCTCCGAACGAAGCACAGGGACGCAGTGATTAGGCTGGCTGCTGATAATTTTCCTCCTGATTTCAGCAATGCTCTGTTTAAAATTAAACCAGTTAGAAGATGAGAAGCACCTACCCAAGTCATTAGTGAGTACATATCGTTGTTGTGACGGATAAATATATAAGAATATTCCCCTTGTGTCAGCGGCTTGACAGCCTCCCTGGCTGACGCGAGCCGCCACAAACACACCCCGTGCCGCACTCACGGTCACAGTCCTCACGTCACACTGCACGTAAATGTCAGTCCTGCCAGAAGAAATAGAACAGTTTACATTAAAACTATAATGTATACATTTGTTTATTTATTTATCTGAATGGCGTACTCACTTAGGGTGGCAGGAAACCAGGCTATGTACATTTATTCGGTAAACTAAGACATCCCCTGGACAAGGTGTATTGTATTGAATACGTTCATATGACCCATTGCGTCCTCTCCACTCATCAGTGGAAAGGTTTGCCAGCAACCTACGGATGGTCTTCGGTTTACCACGGGCTCTGCTCGGTTTCCTCCAACCATAATGCTGGCGGCGTCGTATAAGTGAAATATTCTTGAGTACGGCGGAAAAAACAATCAAATACATAGATAAATCAGTAAATAAATAAATATATGAAATGTTACATGCTGCATGCCTCAAGCTCTTTATGTATGCGTATACGTATATGTCTTTCCCTGCCTTTTGGCGCTAGAACACCTTGCAGTGTTAATATTATTTAAGACGCGCCATTTAAGAACCAACTAAAATAAGTGTGTCCTGTAAATTCCTGTACTGAACATTACCAATGTTTTTTCCTCAACTTTTTTTGTTCAAATCTCACACCCTTCCATTTTTCTTCTCCATCATGGGGGATCAAATTAAATGTTGGTGCTTATCCATGCCTTTGGCAGAACTAAGATCTTTACAGCACCCGTTATTCAGCCCTGATCTATTAAAACTTGGCAGGTACAATATATTTTGGGGATATATAGTTTCCCTACATTCAACAATCAGAACATGTGTGAGAGGCATTTAGAAGTTGGCACGGACAACATTCAAGTGTTGATACCGATGCTAGAATCTGCATCCAAACGTCCTGACAATAAAACCAAGAAGTTGTAAATCCATAAGCAATGCTTTGTCCAGAGTATTCAACAATTATGTCTCAAGCTGTATCTCACACGTGTCAAGGGCGATAACTCAAAATCAGGACTAAATTATCTCCCTGGAAAGTATTTGTCAATTTCATACAAGAATGCAAAGTGATGTGAAGCCATAATCATTAATTCATTCTCTAAGAATGAAGGTCTTTATTTGAGTGTCTTATTATTAAGCCTAAGTTTAAATCACCATGACACCAAAACCAATAAGTGGGTAAAACCTAAATTTCCAAATTAGAATTATATCATATAAAGTTAAAGTAACCTCAATATAAATAGGAATTTTTTTTGTTTAAGACCTCACTCTGTTGAAGGCGAAAGGTTGTCGCCGCAATGTCAGTAAGTAATATACATTGTCCAGTAGAACAGTTTTATAGTGTTATCTTTTAATAGTATACTATCCTGGATGTGTGAAAATCTACATTCCTATATATAATATAAAGCTGATGCCTATCTGGACGATGTATAGTGTAGACATTTACCAGTTGGGACTGCCGATGATATTAAGCGTTCTGTTTCCTGTCTCGGCCGCGCACCAGTGCACTGGCTCCTGAACGACCACCTGGCGAATTATCCCACCCCTATCCGCGTCTCCCTGGACCACTTCCCACACCCCAACCTGCTGGGCCAGGTTATAGGGCTCGGAGTTCACCTCGTAGTCTAGGAAGAGAAACAGCAAATACGACACATGACAATTCTGGAATTGCGTTTCGTGGCAGGAGAAATGCGCCCTGGTTACACTTTCAATGTTTTAGTGTCCAGGTGTTCAGGTGTCCAGATGTCCAGGTGTCCAGGTTACAGGACAAACACACGCACACAAGAAGAGTAAAGGATTATGTAATAAAGAGTACCAAAAGCGTTACACAGATAAAAAATATTCACACGCAGAACAGCTAATACTGATGAGTATGCTGTCCGCTTATATAAAAATATTTTAATTTCCAACCGATCAAAGAATATAACCTACTATCAAAATTATCTTTGTAGGGTAAGGGGAATGGCTCTGAAGGTGGTGGATCGGGGGCAGTGCCCTTTTGTCCAGTAGATACCGTAGTCAGGGTGTACATCTCATCTACTCCCAGAGACAGTGTTACGGCACCATTGACTACCTGGGGAAGACATCAGTAGACAAACATTCACTTTTCCTTGTCACACCAGTCCGACCTTTCTTCTACTACCATACTGTACTGTACATATTTTATACTTCCGTTGACCACAGCCCAGTATTTTTTTCACAAGAGTTACCATTCCATCAATTTAAGTTACTTAAATTTATTAACTTATTTGATTGGTCTTGTACGCCGCACTCAAGAATATCTCACTTATACAACGGCGGTCAGTATTATGGTGATAGGAAACCGGGCAAAGCTCGGGGAAAACCCACGACCATCCGCAGACTGCTGCAAGATCTCCCCATGAGAAGAAGGCAGCATAAGATCAAAAATCTTGACTTGAACTCACAGCGACCACAATGATGAGAGGTTTCAGGGACATTGCGCCGTGCTGACGTGCCTCACAGACCCCAAGTTAACCATTCTAGTGTTATACCAACAGAATATCAAAAATGAAAAAAGTTCAAATATGAATAGAACTCACATCAATTTGGGGCATTTCTTTGAAAAATGTGCTGGGGTTTCCGTCAAATCCAATTTTTGTGTACCAGACATTTAGGGATGTGACATAAGCCTGGCAAAAAAAAAAACAACAAAAAAAAAAAACAACAAAACAAAACATATGTTTAAGTGGCAGAGATATAACTACACAACGCTGTCATTAAAGCCAGTCGTGATCATATTAGGTTTCGGCAATGTACTTTAGGTAAGGAATAAGAAGAAATCATTATGAATGACTTCATTTGGACAAAAAACACACATGGGACTTAAGCAGGGTATACCTGAGATTGTTGCAAAAAATCGAGGGACGCTAATCCATTCGAATTTGCTATTGTTTTAGAATAGCGCAAAAATCTACCCTCCACAAAATATCAGCCTCGTCTGTGCACGTGTTACCATTCAAAATCCGTATTATATTTCCTAAGATTTCTACAGCATTATAACTTTTTTCAAACATTTGAATTATTCTAAGGCTATAAATAATACAGGTAGGAATGTAATATTTACTGAAAAGTGATATTTTGAGATATTCTTAGTATATACAGAAAACTTGATGAGAAACTGTAGATGTTTTTATATAGCCTCTTTAAAGACTAAAAGGATACTTAAATACTGGACGAGCCCTGCTTTACAAGGGCGGCTCCGTTTCAAGGGGCCAAAGTATGACTCAGTTTCTAACCGATCAAAGTGAGCGTATTTGATGTGGTTTTAGGTAATACTTGTCAATACTCACAAAGCTGCCAGACAGCTTGAAAGTGGCGTTCTGTGGGCTTACATCGTACTTGGCTAACGGTGGTCGAATACAAATCGAATGGTTATGGCTCTGGAAAAACATGAATTAACATCATTTGCAAGATCATGTGAATTATATGTATGTGTGCGTGCGTGCGTGTGTGTGTGAACTGCATTGTGTTTGGCAATATTTGTGAGGAATATATACGGGTCAATATACGAAGAAAAAGAAAACAGTATGTGATGTAGCAGTGTAGCAGAAATGACAAGTGATCAATCATAACCACTGAAGTACAACCACTTAACAGCGTCATATAAATTACATGTGGTCACACATAACTGCTGATGTCCATTTACTTGACGGATCAGACACATGGCATGAGGCAAAATATAACCGGTTAAATTCTCTTACCATAGTTTCAATGACAATAGTGAGAGATTGTTGACTGATGTTAGTCAGGGACACGTAACTTCCTCCAGAAGCCAGCTTCCCTACCCCGTTACCGTGAGGGAGGTACCGCCATCCAGGCTGGGTAAACTGTGTCGTGTGAGCTGCGGACAATACACGCAAAAATATGAGCGGTAAAATCCGCAAACACAAATTTTAACACTTCGAATTGCCAGACAGTTTTCTTGTGAAAGTCAAAATAAGATTTTCATTTATCCACCTGCCTTACTTAATTAGTGAAATGACAGATTGAATGGCCGATGATTATAGTCAACTTCTTCATTATTCAAATCAATATTAATCTGCTCAAAAGTTCCTCAAAAGTATTACTAAATTAATGCCTTGCTAAATATAAGTTATGTCATAATATACCTGATACCCAGATAGGCGCCTCGATAATGTAATTGCCACTCCATGGCTCCACCGCTGTCATGAGACCGTCACGGTAAAAAGGGAGATTAGCGTAATACGACGCTATCAAATTCCATGAAATGGTGCTGTTGGCAAACCAAAAATGCCACCATCAGTGTTTAAGACATATACAGCCATCCGTTTAAAAGTCCCACCAGTGCTGCATTTACAGCCCATTACTCTGTGTTATATGATTTCCAGGACAGCAATATTTGCTTTAAGGCTCTTGGTGTTAAAAATTCACGGGACTGGTGATAGCTTTTATTAAAATAGCTCTTAACATCTTGACCGTTTAGCGTCTCCATTCAGGATCCTCTTTGGACACAAAATTCAAGACACGTTAATGTACATAAAACATACCAAGACAGAAGTACTTCGAGTCATTTACTTACATGGATATGCCTCCTAAAACTGTATAGTTATTATCTTTGACATTGCATATGGCTCATTTATTTATTTATTAACTTATTTGATATTTAACGCTGGACTCAAGACTTGTTCACTTATACAACGCCGAAATGGTTAATGGAAAACATTGCATGCGCGCACAGTTTGTATGCACGAAACTCACGCAGTCATATATCCATTTACGTAGTTCTGGTTCAAAATCTGAAACAAGAAAATCCAAGGTGAGTAAATAGCGTTGAAACACGGATGAGTATCAACTAACACCTTTGGTTCTTATTAAATAACACCTTCGCAGTGAGTACTCAGTATTGCTCTGTACGGACTAAAACATCCTTATCAACATCGTCTTTCCCACCATATACAAAGTCCAACAATGTACAGCTACCGGAAAACCGGAGTGCCTTGGTTAAACTGACGAACTTCCCATCCAACGATACAGCCAACCCGATCACATGAGCGTTGTCGACCGATCATTTTTGACCAAGGACACAAGAGTTAGTGAAGGCAGGAGCACGTCCAGAGAACTATTATACGCAGATGATGACAATCTTATATACGGACGTAAGAAACTATACAGGACCACCAGACGATCGGAGTATGCCCTGTCAGTTAGCCGACAATCTACCGGACTTCTACCTAGTTTTGAAAGCAACGAACCGTGAGTAAAAGGATCGTCTGCTTGTTACCGATCGTCTGCTTGTTACCGATCTTCTTCGTTTTACCGATCGCCTGCTTGTTACCGATCGTCTTTGTGTTACCGATCGTCTGCTTGTTACCGATTGTCTGCTTGTTACCGGTCTTCTTCGTGTTACCGATCGCCTGCTTGTTACTGATCGTCTACTTGTTACCGATCGCCTGCTTGTTACCGATTGTCTGCTTGTTTTCGATCGTCTGCGCGTTACCGATCGTCTGCTCGTTACTGTTCTTTTGGTCAACATTGCATTCTCGTTCATTTGTTTGAATCATGAAATGTTTTGCCTTCCAAGTTTACAGAAGCAGAAAAACAACTTGATTTAGGATTGTTTAGGTAATGAATGAAGTACACAGACGTACCCTCGCCCAACATCCACCACCAGTATTGTCATTGAAAGTGCTATAATCTTCAGAAGCCCACAGCTGTTTGTCTGTCTTCACAGCACTTGGTGTACTAAATGTCCCGGGATAGTGTGTCCTGTACGAAACAGATTTAAACAGTTCTTTAAACGATTAGAATAATGGTTCAACTTCACGTATTTAATTGTGTACTGACGAGGCTTAAAATTTTTAAAGTAATTAGGGACATCGTGTAGTTGGAGATAGATGTGCACCAATATGACTTCATTGGTTCAGAGTTAGTAGACTGTTAGAAATCCATTCTACGTTCAGATGCACCTATTTATTTCTTCCATTATCCTTTCAAGAAAGGGGCCTCCGTGGCTCAGATGGTTAGCACGCTAGCGCAGCGTTATGACCCAGGAGTCTCTCACCAATGCGGTCGCTGTGAGCTCATGCTGGTTTCCTCTCCGGTCCTACGTGGGAAAGTCTGGCACCAACCTGCGGATTGTCGTGGGCTTCTCCCGGGTTTCCACCCACCATAATGCTGGCCACCGTCGTACAAGTGAAATATTCTTGAGTACGGTGTAAAACACCAATCAAATAAATAAATAAATAAATCCTTTCAAGCAAAAAAGCGAATAGACAGGTATCCTAGATATCTGTTTTCACCTTTGTTGTACTGAATTTTCGTTTATCTGAGTTGATCAGATTAAAAGCGATCTCGTGTCTTTGAATTTCATACCCAAAAATTAAAATAAAGCATAATGTGTTGCCTTTTCCCGCGCAATGTCGACTCCCCGTTTGAAACTGAACTGACCACTGTTCTATTGCAATGCATGAGTAAAACGTTACTAGTTTGGCCACAAAACGTCATCATGTAGAACGACTGAAGAACACACCACACTTTGGCCCTATTCACTTTAGACAGGACTGAATAACAGACCACACTTTGGCCTGTTTACTTTAGGCAGGACTGAACAACAGGCTACACTTTGGCCTGTTTACTTTAGACAGGACTGAACAAAAGACTACACTTTGGCCCTGTTTACTTCAGACAGGACTGAACAACAGACAACACTTTGGTCCTGTTTACTTCAGACAGGACTGAACAACAGACAACACTTTGGCCCTATTAACTTTAAGCAGGACTAAGCAACAGACCACATTTGGCCCAATTTATTTCAGGCAGGACTGAACAACAGACTACACTTTGGCCTTATTTATTTTAAGCAGGAAAATTTACCCACATTGAATTCAGATGTAGCCTAGATTTGGTCGACTTAAGGGTCGGACGCACACATGAATTAATGTTATGACGCAAGTCAGAACAAGTTCAACGCTCACAAAACATGTATGTTCAGTTCTGAAGCGTGTTAAAGCACTCATAGGCTGGAGATTTACTGGTTATTAACAACACGACTGACCCGATGTAATCCATAGATGCGGCCAGCTGAGGGTCCTTCAGAACATCATCAGCAATTCCCCACCCTCCATCTGCCGCCACAATCTGGACATGGTTCATACCTCGCTGGTCCAGAGTTTTCCGTAACGTCTGCACAAAAAAAAAAGAAAAAAAAAAAAAAAAAAAAAAAAAAAGAAAAGAAAAGAACACTGTCTTATCGTTGGTCTCAAATATGTTATTATCACGTGTAAATATAAGCGTCAAGTCCGACATTCCTATACCATTCGTAGTCCATAAAGGGCGTTCCAAGTCGATAATCGCAAGGTCCATTTCCACAACGTTTAACACTAACTCCCGAAGACAAAGGTATGTAAGAAATTATACAAATAAGAAATAAAGCCGGTAACACACAAGAGAGAAGCTGTCATCAGTTTTCAATGATGCCTGGCAGACAATGAATATTCCAGGCATGAATTACATATCAAAGTTCAAATTCGTAGTCCGTGAATGAGTTCCATGACAAATAACAGCTAAACAAGTATCTCAGTCGCGCTTTAATTGCAACTGTTCATAATGGCATCATGCTGATGTAATTAGCATGGCTACCTTTACGGCCCCTAGCCCCAGGTTAAGCGGTATTAGATACAGTTTGAAAATGACGAGCGTTACAGACCCTAACCGATCAGATTATGATTCAAAAGTAACGGACGATTACGTCTTTCCCGTTAATATGTAAAGATCTCATGCTACAAGAGGCGCCATCTATGATGTTACACATGACATACAAGATAGACGGTTACACTGGGCAACCAGCGCCATCTATGTTGTTAAATACCATTACTTAATGTTACAAACTAACTGTGAAAATGGATTAATTTTCAGAGTAATATTTAAATATTGCATGTAAAAATGAGTCATAATGGACACCATGTGCACACTCAAGACCTTTTCCCCTTTGTTGGGGAGGGAGGTAACCTTGATATGCCATGTCGTTTAGTCGAATATTCAAATTCAGTCCGTATTCAATGAGTATTTGTTTATTTTGATGGAGTGGGGGGTGGGGGTGGGGGTGCGCAATGGCCCGGGAGCGTCCCACGAATGCTGTCGCTGTGAGTTCAGGTCCAGCTCATTCTGGCTTCCTCTCCCGTCATATATGGGGAGGTGTGTGTTTCCCCGAGCACGGTTTCCTACCACCATTATGCTGGCCGGGGGCCCTCCGTGGCTCAGTTCATTAGGGCGCTAGCGTAGCGTAATGACCCAAGAGCCTCTCACCGGATGTTGTGTGTTCAGATCCAGGTTATGCTAGCCTCCTCTCCGGCCGTACGTGGGAAGGTCTGGCAGCAACCCGTGGATGATCTTGGGTTCCCCCCAATAATGCTGGCCGCCGTCGTATAAGGGAAATATTCTTGAGTACGGCATAAAGCACCAATCAATTAAATTTGGCGGGGTTGGAGGGGGGGGGGGCGGTAGGGTGGAGATAAAACAACCAAGATAGCATGTCCTTTAACTGTATCGCATCGGCTGTTGATATCAACTTAGTTTAATATCCACAATAGCCTTTTGGAAGAGGGTCTGATGAGTAGACTCAAACAGTCAAGCTTTTGTAGCACTGTATCTAATCTATAACCTTCTAGACTTTATCAGTGAAGTCAATGGTAATAAGGGTTTGTGGGACAGTCAGGCTGCCATTATATATCAGATGCAACACGTGTTTGCGGACTGCTGTAATGGCACGTATGCAATCATGGCTGTGCCACTGACCTCAGTGTGAAGGTGTGTACAAAAATTAGTCCATCTGAAAGTATCTCCATAAATCCGACTCGAGTATCACCCGACCCGAGTTTGATCCCAGGTTTTCTGACTTCTAGGCGAACGCTCTAAGCACTTGGCCACCGAAGCAGTTTGTAAGATTATATATGATTAATAAACGAATAATACATCAAATCACAGAATAGAGTGTTCCACAGATAACAGGATGAAAGAAACTGGTCGATGTGCAAGTTGCCTCGATCAAACCACCTGGCGGACCCTACCGCTCCACAATCAACCACCCACGGTACCATATTTTGTGAAAAAGTATGACCCCAAGTCTTCCTTGAATCTTTCTTGAATCCTTGTTCAAGTTCCCAAACGCCTGTTCTCGTTTTCTGGGGGGTGGGGTGGGGTGGGGTTGGGGTGTATAATAAACGTTGTTGTTTTTTCGTACGAACGTTGGTGATGCAAAAAAAGTAAGACTGCAGTTTGCTCGGCCATACACATATGAGTAGCATTTACTTGATGATAGTCCTTCTACGATGTCACTCATATACATCTTATGATGTCAGTGATGGAAATCATTCATTTTTCACATCCACTGGCAATTTGGCTATTAGGACTACATGGTGCACCCTCTTAATATTATACAAACCATACTAAGGCATGATCAGCTAAATGATTAGGTGGATTAACCTATATCTCTACTTATTTCTAAAACGAACGGTAATGTTTCAAACTACAGTCGGAATAAAATTTAATGTATGTAGAAAGTCCAGAAGGTTTTGTATTTTGTTCACGCCACATCAGAAAAACAGCGTACGTATGTACATGCATACAATAATTATATTTATAAATGGCTTAAAATAAACAATACATAAAACTTACCTTAATATACGTTATGTCATAGTTTCTTTCATTCCAAATCTGGAAAAATTAAAGAAAGATAAATAAATAACAATTCAAAGCTTGGCACATTAATTTTTAGCATATTTTTAAAAAAAATATAAACTACAGTAATAGAATCTTTGCAGAGTGAACAAACCACTGGCCAGTTAGCCATAAAGCACACCAACCAAAGCAACCACACAAACAAATTATAGCTACCACAGAATTTACGCTCTTCTCACAGAGGAATTTGTATAGGCTACTTTTTCATTTCACAGTGGAATAAAGTAGTGGCCTACAGCCAAGGCTGCTAAAGGAGCGTACAGATGTAATATAACATAAAACTTGAAGTAATTCAAGGGACTTACACCAATGTAGTCCAGTTGCAGACCATAGTAATTTTTGGCGCCAGCAATCCAGCGAGCGATGTAATCGGCTGTGATGCTCGGGGTATTGTACGGACTGTTTGTACCATTACCGATCCAGCCCGGAAATGCCCAGGGTAAGCCATAGAGAAGGATATCAGGGTTACGCTAAGAAAGAGATATAACCATTTGTCATTTATAAAATCTTACCCAATTTCAATGTAGATCATCAATGTCCGAATAAGAACAATACATAATTTCCATTACTAAAGTAAATCAAGTCAGTATTGTTTTTTTCCAAAACTTCTATGTTAACCCACAATCACTGAGTGGGCTATACTGCACGCCACACGTTGTAAAATTATCTTACACTCTAAGCTTTTTTGCATTTATCACTTACAAATTAGTTTTCTTGCGATGATGTAAGCAATAATGGCATTTGTGATGTTTTCTTACCGTCACCACCATACTTGTGGAGTAAACTATGACAGAATATACACAAATCATTCACACCATGATCCGCATAGACTCCATGATCTGCACACTCACTTGTCGACCATGATCTGCATGCTTACAATGATCTGCACGCTTACCATGATCTGCACACTCACTCGTCCACCATGACCTACACACTTATCATGATCTACACACGTACCATTATCTGCACGCTTACCAGGATCTCCACACTTACCATAATCTACACACGTACCATTATCTGCACGCTTACCAGGATCTCCACACTTACCATAATCTACACACTTACTATTATCTGCACGCTTACCATGATCTCCACACTTACCATAATCTACACACGTACCATTATCTGCACGCTTACCAGGATCTCCACACTTACCATAATCTACACACTTACTATTATCTGCACGCTTACCATGATCTCCACACTTACCATTATCTTCACACTAACCATGATCTACACATCTTCCATGATCTGCATACTCACTCGTCGACCATGATCTGCACAAACACCATTATCTACACACTTACAATGATCTGCGGGGCCTCCGTGGCTCAGTTGATTAGCACGCTAGCGCAGCGTAATGACCCAGTAGTCTCTCACCAATGCGGTCGCTGTGAGTTCAAGTCCAGCTCATACTGGCTCCCTCTCCGGCCGTACGTGGGAAGGTCTGGCAGCAACCTACGAATTGTCGTGAGTTTCCCCCGTGCTCTGCCCGGTTTCCACCCACCATAATGCTGGCCGCCGTCGTATAAGTGAAATATTCTTGAGTACGGCGAAAAACACCAATCAAATAAATAAATAAACAATGATCTGCATACTAACTCGTCAACCATGATCTGCACACTTACCATGATCTACACACTTACCATGATCTACACACTCACCATGATCCAAATACTTACCATGACCCACACTCGGAGGATTCCGTGGCTCGGTTGGATAGCGCGCTAGTGCAGCGTAATGACCCAGGAGTCTCTCACCAATGCGGTCGCTGTGAGTTCAAGTCCAGCTCATGCTGGCTTCCTCTCCGGCCCTATGTGGGAATGTCTTGCAGCAACCTGCGGATGGTCGTGGGTTTCCCCCCATGCTCTGCCCGGTTTCCTCCCACCATAATGCTGGCCGCCATCGTATAAGTGAAATATTCTTGAGTACGGCGTAAAACCATCGTCTACACACTCACCAATACACAGATTTGCCTTACCACCGCTAAGCGTGAAGTTAATAATTCCAAATACGTCAAATGTAAGCTGTGAATCAAAGCATGGCGTGTGATCTTCTATGCAATATACCTTTTTCGCCTCGACCATAAGCCACCACTCATAACCTCTGCGGTAATTTTCGTCCCAACTCTCGTGCATGTGCGAGGACTCTGTACCATCTGCAATGCAAGCATAAAGTGTGAATAGCAAGACAGTATCACGTAACTGTTACCAGCTACCACGGGCACTCCATTCTCACAGTCAATTCTCCTTCACTGCTACCTTCACAATCTCATCATCGCACCTGGTTTGGGAATACAACGCCATAAAATCGTTTGAGGAACGTATATTTTAACGTTTATGAATGTATACATGGGTTACATGACGACGGGGATTCATTAGGTATCTTCTTGCTTAGGGCTGCCGCCCCTGAAGTGTATGTAGAAGATACCATATACTGCAACCTACCAGGTCTATTATACTGACACCAGGTCAATAAGTGCCGTTCTTTACCCGTCTAACAATATATCTATCGAACAAGAGGATAAAGCGAGGCAGCAGCAAGTATACAATTTTTAAAGTCTTAGGTATGATCCGACCCGACCCGACCCAAAGGCGGACGCTCTAATCATTAGACCACCGAAGCATTGGAAGATATATTGTCAGATGGGTAAATAGGTGTGAAACCATGCAGTGTATATAATCAAATCATCGATACACTGCCTTTCAATCGCCAGGAGAGACGAGGTATACGTTCAGTTCCTGTCTCGGGCACGGTATCTGTGTTTTCCCCGCTTTCTATTTTGTTGAAACCTTATGCGACGGAGTTCGTATGGCAGAATGTGTGGTTTCGCCATCTACCTATATGATATATTTGTGCCTCGCATGTGAGAAAGTTTGCCAGTTACTTCAGAAAGGTTGACGGCTTACTACCGAACAACCGTTTATAAACAAAAAAATTTACATGCAGAGTATAAACCTTAGTCCAATGTAAAATACATTCAGGAACTCATTTGACTATTTCTTTTGACTATTTCTTCTTGTGCTTAGCCAAATTCACAATAGGGTTTCAAACTTTAAAAAGATTTCAAAAGGCAAATTATAAATAATTCAATTAAATGTTAATGATGTACATACTTACCCGTGCTTTGAGAGTCTCCACCAATCTCCACCTTAAGTATGTGTAGCGAGGCGCCATAGTTTGGCTGAAATAACACAGCATAAAACATAACTCCTTTGGAACAATTTGTACATCCATCCACATGCCACAATTTATCAGTTTTGGAGTCTTCTTAAGAGAAATGTCTGTCCGAAACAAACTAGCACCTGATAACATCGGTTTTCGCCTTTTTGGTGTGAGCATTTATATATGACACAATGAGTGAAATTTTGAGAAATAGTTCTCAAGTTAGTTTAATCATAACATTAGAATTATTGTGGAAACCAGAAAGAGCCCTTGACAAACACACAGCCATCCGCAAGTCTTTCACACGTATATCAGTGATAAGTGGGAATACACATATGCATGTATCTCACAGACTAAACATGAGTAATTACACGTAGTATCTAACGAAATGCTGTTCAAGAATGATTCTAGAATCTATACAGCATACAAAACCATACAGTTGCAAGTCATATATGATTACAGGTGGTTAGCATGGTAGCGCAGCACAATGACCCAGGAGTCTTTCACCAATGCGGTTGCTGTGAGGTCCATGCTGGATTCCTTTCCACTCGTATACGTGGGAAGTTTGTGGGCAAACTACGGATGACCGGTCGTTAGTATTTCTCCCACCATAATGTGGCCCACCGTATTGAAAGTGAAATATTCTCGAGCATGGTGTAAACATTAACGAATGAAATCAATAAAATAATACAATTATGTGAGCAGAGGTTTTGTTACTCTTTACTGAATATACTGTATCAATACTTCGAATTATACTATTGTTTTAGTAATATATAAATGCTGTATTAATTTACTGACAATTACATGTTCGGTTCATCATCTGATTTGACAGTGGGAAAATAAAGAAGCGAGAAGTTTTTTTTGGAAAAGTCATGCTGTGTACTCTAAGCGATAATGTCCATGCAGTCAATGAGGGATTATAATGATTATGCCCCATATACCTTGAACAAATAGTCAAGAATCTCGTTTAACTGCTGTTCTGGATAGTTCATCAGTAGTTTGGAAGTGGCCTGAAACAGAGGACACATTACTATTAACATAAGCATGCACAAAATAATGTTTAATTAGCATGTCTATCTTTCGCCCAATTTATACAAAATTTACACGAAGGCAATCATATCTGTGCCGACACTGGTGGACATCAATTTTCTTCGCCAAGTATTGGAAAATTCAACTAGGTGAAAGAATAGCAGGTATAATTGCCTTAATAATATGTGAATGATGTTTGACAATATCTTGAGTTTTAATCACATGCATATTTTGAACTTACAAGGCCTTCAGCCCACTGTGGATACTGCACTCTACTTTAGCAGCTGTTGCTAAATTGCCCTTGTTCAGGTTAATATATTTCCACTTTGATGAACATTAATTTATAGAATATCTAGAGCATGACAAACTTATAAAGATTCTACGGATAAACTATATTTCTAAAATCAATATTAGACGAATAACATTTTTCCATAGGATATATGGATGGCTTATACGTATCTTATTTCAATATTTAAGAGTTAAAGTTCTGCGGAAGATGTAGTGACTGCCAGGTTACAGGGAAACTCTTCAATGCCGATGGAAGTAAACTGAAAGAACGTTGACATGATGTATGTGGAGATAAAGACGATGTTACTATATGGCTTTATAACTACATAAGTTTATTCTTCAGTCATTGGGTGATATCACTTTGGGCCTGCCCATTTTGTGTGTCTATCAAAAGTCAGATATCTCTTACGGTTAGTACTTCACAACACTTCCTGAAAGGCAACTGAAAGCTCAGTTTCTTTGTTTGCTTGGGATATTACGTTGTTATGTTCTCTAGTTCAGCTGAGCCATGACGGTGTTTCCCTGTAACGTACAGGTCTCCTGTAATCCCATCTCGTTTATATGGTGACGCCTCTTTAGAATGTCATGCCGTTGATACACCAGTGTAACTCCTCGTCCAGTAACAGCTTAGTGACAACCGGCCAAGGAGCACTTTGACCAATTTCTTCCCCATGAGAAACAATACAGGAAGTACTAGCGTTTCTAATTTTAAACGTATCTTATCTTTGACATAATCCGATGTAATGTCAAACCAGTCGTCCTTGTTTGATGCAACAGAGTATGATTTGTTTCGTGTGCAACATCTGGCGGGGTTCAAGACTATATCACTTATATACGACGCCCGCTAAAACCATCCGCACTTTGCTGACAGACCTTCCTCTGTTAGACCTGAGGGGAAGCCACCATGAACTGGACTGAATTCACAGCTATCAGAGCCAGGGGCCCCCAGTTACTGTTCTAGGACCTCTTGCACAAAGCGATCGCGAGCAAATGATTGTAACTGCCGTGGCAACGTTTATCTTGACCGTACGTGTTTGCCATGGTAGTTAGGCCTACAATCAAATTACACTACGATCACTGTGTGAAAAGGGTCCCAGCGATGCTACGCTAAGATTGTCCGTCATACTGGAGGTGTGTTAAAAATGGGCAGTAGAGCACCACGCGTTAAGTATGGCTGCTAAGTAATGCAAATCCTCTTTAGCTATATAATCAAACATGTTTGCATTACAGTTATTTTGTAACACCAGGTATCTCAGGATGTCCCCATGCATGTTAACAGTCCAGTCTTCATGCACATAAACCCACAAACCTAAACATATTGCGGATTATTGTATCAGAGCACTTGACACATGAAAGGCAAAGATAATCCATAAGAAGTAAGAACTTTGAGATAAAACGAGATTGTAACTGGAGATAAAGCTGCAAGTATCTTGTCAATACAACCATGATAACAGAACTCTAAATTTCTTGATTTAGGGAGCATGTGAATTGTCATGCCGTATCCCTGTTGTTTTTTCCATATATGTTATATATATATATATATGTACATTTATTTTCATGGATCATGCATACCCCTTTTCCCAGGGTTCGACCCTTTTCAGTCGAAACAACTATCCTTAGGTTTTGTACAAGAAAACTCTTTGGAATCGATACTGAGATATGTCCTCCAAAACGACTGACTTTAGGGTCTATCTTATACACATAGCCGTTACAATTATATAAAATGATTTTTTTGAATTGTTATTTAACCAAACGATTACGAAATGGTTACAATATACATGTATGGCGGTTTTATAAAGGCGGGAATAAAACCCATCAGGCCTAGATCTATCTCTGAATTCTAATAAAATTTATGTTAATGAATAAGGGGAAATTCCAAAGTAATATTACCTGTGCAACTGTAATTAGAATATAGCAACATTAACATTTATTCTGTACAACCATTATAAATACGTATAATTTGAAGTTCATTTCATGAGATATTTATTTATTTATTTAATTTTTTATTTGATTGGAGTTTTACGCCGTACTCAAGAATATTTCACTTATACGACGGCGGCCAGCATTATGGTGGGAGGAAACCGGACTGAGCCCGGGCGAAACCCACGACTATCCGCAGGTTGCTGCAAGACATTCCCACATAGGGCCGGAAGAGGCAGACGACGTCAAATTAGTCTGCTGACGTCTCGCCCAATATGAGGATTATTGACACCAAATATTTGCGTATCCTATCACTGAGTAACCATTTGACAACTTTAACATTGTGAAGCAATTTATTCCTTTGTCGACAACCTTTTTTGTTTGGACAAAGGCAGGAATGCTCTTCACGCAATGGCCGAGATACAAATCTCGTTGAAGGGTTGACTATCAAGTTGTTCGTTGGTGAATATTTTGAATCCTTTCAACTAGATGTATATAGGTAAATGCTCTGGGTGGTAAAATAATATTTACAAATAAGAGCATAAAAGGTATTTAACTATATGACCAAACTTATAAAAATTTTCCACTGAATCAAAATGTAGTATGTCACAACGTTGGTGGTGAAATGATGCGGTTAAAAATTTCAGATATTTTATTATTTATTTATCTGATTGGTGTTTTACGCCGTGCTCAAGAATATTAAACTTCTATGACGGCGGCCAGCATTATGGTGGGAGGAAACAGGTCATGGTCCGGGTGAAACCAATGACCATCCGCAGGTTATTGCCAGACCTTCCCACACATGGACGAAGTTAAGATATTTTAAGGTTATTATGTAAGAATTATTTTCCATGACATTTGCTTAAGGTTATTGCATATAAGGACAATATTTAATGTAATTGTAGTATTTTAATTGCTGTTGTTTTTTTTTTAAATATTTATAGCTGGTTTAAAAGGCGTGTGTTTCCTCTTTGTTATGATGTTGAAATTTAGATCATTCTTGTGCGTTTTATGGTTCTGAAAATGTACTGGGAATGTAGCTTTGAACACTAATCATTCATCCCACCACTAAAAATTAAGTATTTAATGAAAATCAAAAAAGGTGCTCTTTTTAGAGTAAACTATTAAAGTAAACCTGGTAGACTACCCGTCGCCCACGGGGAAGGAGAAGGCGACGTGGGCGTCATCGACAGCTTACTGTCACCGTCCCCAAGATCGTTGAGAACGGGGAAATCCACATTGGCCATGTCCAAGTCTGGAGCTTTAATCAAGATTATTAAAACTTTGCGCCTGGACCTTCTGTTGCCATATAAAACGTAGCCTACTACTCAACTAATATCAGTTTTATTTACCTCCTTCCCGGAAACCGTTGTCTAGACACCGACCTCCGGGAGGGAAATATGAGTTTTCTCAACAAAGCATCCTGACAAATGCATTATGATTCATATGCTCATGACATACAGAACATAGATCATAGTCAATACTCAGGTGCTCATGTACAGTGGATTTGAAAGGTCTGCATACTGCCTGACTAATGGTAAGTTTATTTACTAAACGTGGCGGATGCCATCAGTAAGCTACATCAGGATTATCAGGCCAGCGTAACGTTACGACCCATTCGAGAAACCGGGCCCCGGACAAGATCTGGTGATCGAGACGTGGAATTATTGATGCCCCTCTCGTTGTGAGCCTCACACACGCACCCCTGACTGTATGTGGCGGACTTACCCCTCCACCGCTGAGGCCACCTATCCCATCAAACCGGCGTCCGTAGCCTGCTGTGTCGTTCACATTATAGACGTTGTCCAGAGAGACGCATTCAGGCAAGAAGACGATCATTAAGATCACAGCCCAGCAAGACACAAACATCATGCTGTCGCTCAGCATGCTCCTCTCGTCGGCTAGTATAACTGCGTTGTGAACACAGTGTTCATTCCTGCCGAACCCACCATTGGAGAATATCTCGTATTTAAATAGAAGCCATCAGCGATCGACAGCCGGAGACAAGGGACGTAACTCTTGGCGCCTACTGACATTGTATACTTTTGCTGCAATGGCTGTAGGGCAGAAGGAGGTTATTTTCACCTCAGGTGATTGTGTGAGTAGCCAGTTCTCACTGAGAGTAGAATGTTAGCCCGCCTTTGTAGTCACGAGAGATTGATCACATGCATGGTATTGTCGGCTACCGTAAAAAAAATAAAGTGCACAGTATAACCAGCTTTCCTTCGTGTGGTTGCCTACATTTATCAATTTTCATACCACCTAAAAGCTAGGACTTAATTCTTTGTCGAAAGTCATTACTCGTTACTATATTGTAAGTTATGGAATCAGATCGTGTTGCCGATGCATTATTTGACACACAACGGGTAACAAGTGCATGTTAACAGCGAAATTTAAGCAGCTTCCGAAGGCCGTAGGTTATACAAATCTTATCCCACACGTCAACAAATGCCCTAAACCGACATATCAGCTGAAAACTTATCCCTACATGTGCCACCTCAAACCTTATCCTCACACGTCAACCAATGCCATACTCCGACATGTCACCTCATACCTCATCCCCACATGTTAACCAATGCCATATCCTGATATATGTCACCTCAAACCTTATCCCCACATGTTAACCAATGCCATATCCTGATATATGTCACCTCAAACTTTATCCCCACATGTCACAACAAACCTTATCTTCACATGTCAACCAATGTCGTATCCCGACATGTCTACCAATGTCGTGTCCCGAGACGTCCAGCCAATGCCATATCCTTACGTCACCTCAAACCTTATTCCCCTCATGTCAACAAATGTCATATCCTTACATGGCACCTCAAACCTTATCCGCACATGTCAACCAATGTCCCTATCCCGATATGTCACCTCAAAGGGGTATCCCCCAGATGCCAATAAATGCTCTCTCCCGATATGGCCAATGCCATATCCCCGACATGTGACACCTCAAATCTTGTCCTCGTGTATCGACTAATGTCTTATCCCGGCCATATCCCCACGTCAGCGAAGGGTGTGGGAAGACAGCTTACAATTAAGTAACCTGTCACGGTACAGACTTTTATATGCATGTTTGCCTCGGATGGATCTGGATCATCTTCATAGACATGAATGAAATGCCGCTAGTAAATCTTTTCATAAATGTATACGCAAATTTTGATCCACGCCCACCTGATTTTTACAGAGCATTGATATTTATAGTTACACCGTCATTCGCAGGACCTACCCCAGCGTCTAGCGCCCCGACTCCATCAAACCGCCTGCCATAACCATTCGTGTCAGTTACATCATACACGCTGTTGTCAGTCCCGAACGTCCGTCCCAAACTCAGGCACACCACAGACAAGCAGACAACTGTGTTACTCCAGGACGCCATGTCACCACTTGTATGCACACGCGTTCACGTCTGAAGTCGAGGTTACAAAGATTCAGCTGGTCGCGAGTTTGGGGACGATTCAGTTGTTAACAGGAACCCGCCAAAGTAACAACATCCTTTTTTTGTTTTCTAACTGAGTTTTATCACGAATGGCTAGGTCCCTCCGACTTATACATGTGTAAAGTTAGATTGTATAAATTGGTTTGTCACCTGTATATGCCAAACACCTGACGAGTGCGAATTTCTGATTGAATTTTGTGTTACAGTCGTAACACGAAAACTATAATAAAATTCTGCCCTCTGCTACCTCTAGCTAAAAACGGAGAGATCAGGATTTTCATGGACTCAATGAACGGTCTTGTTTGACTAAGTATTGTAACCTAGCCATTTTTTGTTTACATTAGATCCAGGTCAGAAGCTTTTTGTCTTTTTGTGGGGGAAGTTAGTTCGTCTGCAACTCTTAAAGTTTTACACAATCCACACATGAAACATGTATTCCTAGGTTTTGCCTGCATGTGTACTTATACATTACTGTGAAACAAATAAACCCAACCATATCAATATGTATCGTATCCTCTGTTCAGTATGGCGAAGTGTTTAACAAATCACCATTAAAATGCATATTTTGTTCCCGATCCTATCGCATAGATTCCTGGCTTAAATGGATTACCTCTCGGGGCATGAAAAAATTTTAATCCTGAAGTTTTTATTGAAAATTCACTCGATCCTGAGTATCCACGATGAGTCTTCACGTAATTATTAATGGTCAATTTAATTGAAGGAAATGATCAGTATTTTGATAGCATGACAATCAATAGGCATGTAGATTGTTATATAAGTAAAAGACCGCGAATTCTATCAAAATCTATCTTAGCAGTATTCAGTGGACACTCCCTGTTGTGGTCTACAGGTGAAGTGTTTGGAGGTCAAAGGTGATAGACATCAGCTTATCGCCAGACAATAGACACATGAGGTGAACTTTGCCCCACCTGCCGGGGTTGACCTGAACAGAAAAATGGATATCAAGTATGGAAGACCATTTGCGGCATAAACTTAAAATATTCAATTTAAACTTAAACTTTAAATAGACCTATGTCCAAGTTGCTTGGAAATAATGTCATATCCGATGAATTATGTAATATTTTCTTTAATCTACACCTGGTATTGTTAATTAAGAATTCAGTGGAATCAGCATTGGCTTCTAAAATGCAAGGTTATTGTTAAAGATGACAGAATCCTTGGGGTTAGATGGCACTATTAATGCCTCAGGTGATTTTTGCGTTGGCTTTCCTCTACTATCAGGTCATTGGTCAGTTCTACACCAGTTTTTGCTGCGGGCTGAAGTCGAGAGGCTTTTCAGATATCTGCTGAAAGTGGGTGGTTTACTCAGGGCACTCCCGTTTCCTCTACCCATAAGCCTGACCGCCGTCATGAATTGAAAACTTCCTGAGTAGAGCGATGAATCAGTCGTTTTGTTAAAAATTCCATGATCTAAATCCGTTTTACCCTGAGTTTTTAAAATTTATTTGTATACTTTTTTATTTATTATTTATATAAATATTTATTTATTTTTAAAGCCATGCTTATTTATTTCACTTATTCCATGGAGGTCAGTTTCATCATAGTTCAAAGAACCAAAGTGACAAGGACAAACCACAGATCTATGGCAAGCTGCTGACATCCTTTCCTCTGCGTGACGTACACACTTACATGTTCTGCTGGAAGACAATTGGTCTTTGACGAACGTAAGACGTAAACAGTAGCAAATTGTACACTTTATTTATTTATTAACCACTGCTGGCTAAAGAACCTACGAATCTAGCGTTGATAACCTCCTGAGAAAGCCAAACAATCAGGTTTGGATTATCTGAATAAATTGTCCAGTGCACACAACGCGTTTTAGTGGCAGGGGCTGTAGTCTGAAAAGAAAAGAGGAATACCTGTTACACTGATTTGCTTGAAAGGTGGGAGTGGGTGGTGCATTCAGAATGACAAATGTCCCGTTACACTATGTACAGCACATCATGCTTATGTTCTATGGTGCAAGCTCAACTGCTAAATCCGGGTTCTAAATACTTATTATGGTTTTCAGGCCAAGTATATCCTCACTTTTTAACAATTTTAGAACAGCTTGCTATTTGTGTTATTGGTTATTTAGAAAAGCCACCGCAATGCCACGCCCAAAGGGAAAATTATTACACAGGGGCACGGCATTCAAGTGTTATTTACTTCGTATAAGGATGAATATGGTATTAACATTTACGACAGGTGTAACTTAATTAATACACTTTTGAACAACCATCCCCAGAATCACACATTTTCCTGTCCGAGGAGCCCTTTCCGTCACCATTTACAAATTGTAACCTCCCAGAACAGTTATTGTGAACTCTGAACATAAAGTCCACTTACCGTGACATAAGTGCGAAAGCAGTTCGCTGCGGACCTTTCCGACGTCAGTCCAGCTGTTGACTAGGAATGCTTGGACAGCAGTGTTCCCCTGAATCAACATGCTCACTCCCGCCGAGTCTACCTTGTTCCCAATACCTACGCTGAAAACTCGAACACCAGCATTAGCAGCTGTAATCGCGTGTTCCGCAGCTTTCACCGGATTATGGAATTTCCCGTTGGTAAGAAACACCGCAACATTGGGTACGTAGTCTCGGTCTCCCAAACAGTCCTTGAAAGCCACAGTGTGGAGTTCATTGAAAGCCTTGTCCACTCTGGATGTGGACCCAGACTTCTGGATGTGGAGAAGGGACTTCATGATTTTGGACTTCTCATAGGAGAAATTCAAAGGAAATTCAAGGACAGCGTCATCGTGGAATTTGACAGCTCCTATCCTTGCCTTATTGTGAGCAATGCGAAGATCTTTGACGAGTTCCGCTGAGAAGTTTTTGGCCAGCTCGAAATCAAGACTTGAAATGTCGACGGAGGAGTCAAATACAAAGACGATATCTCCGATTACATTACAACCTATGGACAACAAGAAAGAACAATCTGGAGTAAATACCAGTTGTACACATATTCAAGGCACATTTAATTATACATTTAATTATATATATATAAGACACACTAAAGTAAACACCTGTGATGTTGTTAATGAAATATGGAGGCACATGGACTGTTATGTTTTGTTAGTGCCATCACCCTATTAACAATGCCATAACTGTTACAAGAACAATCTTGGGTAAGTTTATTTCAGCTATTGCAACATTTTTCGCTGTATTTTAAATATTGTGAATACGGTAGGAATACCGGTTCTATCAAGTTTTCCTCAATCTGACTTACATTGATTCATCTAATACTTACCGAGAAGCCTTAGCGTTGCGCTACTATAAAGTGTGGATGTCAGCACAAACAAACCAATCTTTACCATTAAAGTTTATTTAACTTTTAAATATATGCATAAATTTCAGGTTTGTATGGAAAACAGAAGTTTTGTCACTGAAGACGGGCACATATTGCATGTAGCCGTGCCAGGGCAAGGGATTTCATTGGTTTCAGCCATCGTGGTATCTTGGACGAAAATAACAGTTCCCTTTCACCGACAATCTGGTAAAACGATAAAACCATATTACCAGATTTAAGGCTGGCAGGAGCAGGGGTAACGGTGACTGTTACGGCATTGGTGTTTGGTCGAGTTATATCTGCAAATGGATACATATGCAAATAATGTATAAACGCGTAAATCATAAAACACCCATAAAACAATGGCGTAAACAGTTTTAAATCATTCCTTACACCGGTGACACGTGAGAATTCTGTGAAACTGTTGTGATGAGCTGTAATGGGCACCAAATACAACCGATCCTATTGGCATTAACTTTGAACACACACTAAAACCATAGAAACACCTACCATTACAAGAGGTGTCTTGAAACTCTCCTAGGATTTCCTGTAGCCCATCAAAGTTGTCGACATAGTGGAAATAGCGTTCGTCCGGATCGCTAGAGATCAGGCGTAGTTCGTTCTCATCTGTCCATCCAATACCGATTGCAAACACTCTGACGCCCGCCGCCTTCAGAAGCGCCTGTTCTGATGCAGTTTGGTCTGGGTGAGTAGACCTTCCGTCCGTGATCAGAATAGCGATGTTGGGTATACCAGGTCGGTCCCCATGCTCTGACGTGAAGCCTGTCTCTCGAGCGATTCTCAGTGCAGCGTGGGTAGCGGTTCCTACTTCTGTGCCTTGGAGAGGAGCAAAGGCGCTCACGACTTCCTCCTTCGTATGGTAGGTGTTGAGGTAAAACTCGAATCTCGCGCCGTGGTTGTAGATTATCAGTCCTACTCGAACTCTGTCCTCACCGATTTCAAAATGGCCGATGACACCCAGAAGGAACTGTCTCATCTTTTCAAAGTTCTCCGGTCCGATACTGCTGGATGCGTCCATCAGAATCATAACATCGGCGGCATATGGGCAAGGTTTTTCTGAAAGGTACAGCTGTATTGGCAACGGATTTTGTTTCTTTGCAATTTTCTCTCCAGTCACACTGCACGCTGGTTTTTTGGTAAAACTCGTTCCCATTGAAGCTTTATTATTTGTAAGAATGTCGATTTAGACGAAGGGCTATTTGAGAGGACCATGGAAAGGAAGATCCAAGTTAGATAAGCTATTCATGATTACGATGGGTCATATATGGAGGATAACATCGACAAACTGTTGAAATAACACTCACTTGTTGTAGTTATCGGTGCCAAGGTTGTCGTCGGTAAGGGCGTTGTTGGAATTGGTCGGGTGATCTCTGAAAGTAGGATTATCAAGGAAAATACTGGATTACTAGAAAGAAGATGGTAAAGACGACGACAGTATGCTTATAATACACAATGATATCTTGTTTTACAAGACATTACCCTGTAATTATGTGCGGATAAATCCAAATACAACTTGTCTGAATCCCAGTCTTAGAATGTAAACCGCCCTCGTTTAAAATTTAAACGGAATTGAGGATCAAGAATGACAATGACCTTTCCATTAAATTTACCATGTGGTTCATTCTGCATTAAGCAGCAATTACTACCTTAACAACATGCACTGGCAGCAGAATAAACATTTGTTCCACGGGAAAATGGAAGTTGATGCAATGTGGAAAAACAATGTCTTAAGGGAACAAACATTCACAAGAAGTTGTAGATTCAAGTACCTGGAAAATATAGAAATGTCTACACGCAGTATATGAACGTGCCAAATGAGTGTTTAATATTTACCGTCTGATTCCTTTTGGAAAATTTTCTAACACGATGTATTGAAAATATTAATCGGTTTCAGGCGATTGGGGTTGTACGTGCTCTCTGGACTGACTCACCGGCGCAAGATGTTTGCTGGAATTCGGCCAGAATCTCGTCAAGACCACTGAAGTCCTTAACGTAGTGGAAGTATTTGTCCACCGGATCGCTGGCGATGAGTCGTAACTCTGCTTCGTCCACCCAGCCAATACCGATGGCAAACACCCGGACTCCAGCGGCCTTGAGAAGCGCCTGTTCTGTCGCTGTCTTGTCTGGATGCGTTGATTGTCCGTCCGTCAACAAAATGGCGACGTTGGGGATGTCCGGGCGGTCGCCATTCTCGGCCGTGAAGGAGATCTCACGCGCATATTTCAGGGCCCTGTGAGTGGCTGTACCTTCGTGTATGCCTTGAACATGATCAAATGCCTGGAGAACCTCTTCTTTGGTACTGAACTGGTTTAAGTTGAATTCGACCAATGCTCCGAAGTTGAACGTGATAAGTCCAACGCGGACGTTGTCTTGGCCTACGTCGAAATGCTGAACAACGCCTCTAAGGAAGTTCTTCATTACCAGGTAGTTTTCTGGTCCAATGCTGCTGGAGGCATCCATCAGTATGACGATATCGGCCTTGTATGGACAAAGCGTTCCTACAAACAGAGGTATTAAAACACTGAGGGATTGATGTGGATTTCAATGTACAGTTTGTTATCAAGGAGAAAAACTCTGAAAATCCAGAAAACAGTTCCCTTACTAACAGAATCATCTAAAAGGTACATTTCGGTTGCAATTTAAAACCCGACTGCCGACTAAAATATTCTTAAGCACGGCGTCATGCACCAAGCAATCAACCTATACCATACGGGTTCACAGCTTTATCTTAGTTGTTTTCTCAATATTGTGTAGAAATTGTAACTACACTTGCAATGACCCGTGGTACCTCCATCCCAGACATCGGTTTCATAGTTGCTAGTAGGAAAACATTAAATTATCAAGGCGATTACTACAGTTAGACCGAGGAATGAAGTGAATAAAATTCTTCAAATCTTTCATTTTGTGATATTTCTAAGAATTCTACATCTGTAAACAATCAATTGTGTAATTTTTATTTTTACAAAACTGCAATCAGCCGGTCTTTCTGGCAAAACTTTCTGACATCACGTTGTGATTAATTCCTCAGTACACTTAGACGATGAATGCTGAGCCATCTTACCATCATGATCTGTATGAGTCTTCGGGAACACTTCCGTGAACGACTTCACTGTGCCACCTTAAACAATGAACACAACAATTAGCAGTGTGATTATCAGCATTGTAGGTTAGTTTGTCTCTACAAGAACTCACAGTAAGTGGACGAGCCATTCCATAAGCTCAGAAAGGAAACGAGACGATGTGTCGACAAATGCTAGAGACGAAACCAATTTATTGTGTTAGGGTTTGTACATGTTTTTCACATTGACGATTATTTCCTCCATGAGCCCATCTTTGAACAACGATGTTTCGCTCATATGACAATTGTGTGTCTTTTTAACATGACGATCCCGACACAGTGTGGCTCTATTTCACGACAACAACACAGCGGAAGTTGTTTCAGGAATGGAAATGGCTTCGCTCATATCACCAGGCTTGCACATTGATTGTTTTACATTTCCACAACATCTTTAATATTGTTCCCCAAGATGTATTTTTATTTGAGAACTTACCTTGTCCAAGTGTTGCAATGGCGGACAAGACAGCCCAAAACACCACACTAAGCATGACTCAATTAATAATGACATAACTGTTAAAAGAACAATCTTGGCTAGATTTATTTTGGTTATTGCAACATTTTGCGCTGGGTTTAAATATTGTGAATACGGTAGTGATACCGGTTCTATCAAGTTTTCTTCAATCTGTCTTACATTGATTCATCTATCACTTACCAAGAGGCCATAGTGTCGAGCTACTATAAAGTGTGGATGTCAACACAAACAAACCAATCTTTACCATAAAAATTTGTTTTAACCTTTAAATATACTGAGAAAAATGTCACAGCATAAATTTCAATGAACTTTTGTCACTGAAGACTGGCACATATTGCATGCAGTCGTCACAGGTCAAAGGACTTCATTGTTTTCAGCCATTATAGTGTCCAGATCGAAAACATAATTTCTCTCTGACCCAAAATCAGGAAAAACGATAAAACCACATTACCAGATTTAAGGCTGGCAGGAGCAGGGGTAACGGTGACTGTTACGGCATTGGAGTTTGGTCGAGTTATATCTGTAAATGAATAAATGTGCAATAATGTATAAACGCGTAAATCATAAAACACCCATAAAACAATGGCGTAAACAGTTTTAAAGTTTTAAATCATTCCTTACACCGGTGACACGTGAAAATTCTGTAAAACTGTTGTGATGAACTGTAATGGGCACCAAATACAACCGATCCTATTGTCATTAACTTTGAACACACACTAAAACCATAGAAACACCTACCATTACAAGAGGTGTCTTGAAACTCTCCTAGGATTTCCTGTAGCCCATCAAAGTTGTCGACATAGTGGAAATAGCGTTCGTCCGGATCGCTAGAGATCAGGCGTAGTTCGTTCTCATCTGTCCATCCAATACCGATTGCAAACACTCTGACGCCCGCCGCCTTCAGAAGCGCCTGTTCTGATGCAGTTTGGTCTGGGTGAGTTGACCTTCCGTCCGTGATCAGAATAGCGATGTTGGGTATACCAGGTCGGTCCCCATGCTCTGACGTGAAGCCAGTCTCTCGAGCGATTCTCAGTGCAGCGTGGGTAGCGGTTCCTACTTCTGTGCCTTGGAGAGGAGCAAAGGCGCTCACGACTTCCTCCTTCGTATGGTAGGTGTTGAGGTAAAACTCGAATCTCGCGCCGTGGTTGTAGATTATCAGTCCTACTCGAACTCTGTCCTCACCGATTTCAAAATGGCCGATGACACCCAGAAGGAACTGTCTCATCTTTTCAAAGTTCTCCGGTCCGATACTGCTGGATGCGTCCATCAGAATCATAACATCGGCGGCATATGGGCAAGGTTTTTCTGAAAGGTACGGCTGTATTGGCAACGGATTTTGTTTCTTTGCAATTTTCTCTCCAGTCCCACTGCACGCTGGTTTTTTGGTAAAACTCGTTCCCATTGAAGAGTTATTATTTGTAAGAATGTCGATTTAGACGAAGGGCTATTTGAGAGGACCATGGAAAGGCAGATCCAGGTTAGATAAGCTATTCATGATTACGATGGGTCATATATGGAGGATAACATCGACAAACTGTTGAAATAATACTCACTTGTTGTAGTTATCGGTGCCAAGGTTGTCGTCGGTAAGGGCGTTGTTGGAATTGGTCGGGTGATCTCTGAAAGCAGGATTATCGAGGAAAATACTGGATTACTAGAAAGAAGATGGTAAAGACGACGACAATATACTTGTAATACACAATGATATCTTGTTTTACAAGACATTACCCTGTAATTATGTGCGGATAAATCCAAATACAACTTGTGTGAATCCCAGTCTTAGAATGTAAACCGCCCTCGTTTAAAATTTAAACGGAATTGAGGATCAAGAATGACAATGACCTTTCCATTAAATTTACCATGTGGTTCATTCTGCATTAAGCAGCAATTACTACCTTAACAACATGCACTGGCAGCAGAATAAACATTTGTTCCACGGGAAAATGGAAGTTGATGCAATGCGGAAAAACAATGTCTTAAGGGAACAAACATTCACAAGAAGTTGTAGATTCAAGTACCTGGAAATTATAGAAATGTCTACACGCAGTAAAGTTTTAAATTATTCCTTACACCGGTGACACGTGAGAATATCTGTAAAACTGTTGTGATCAGCTGTAATGGCCACCAAATACAACCGATCCTATTGTCATTAACTTTGAACACACACTAAAACCATAGAAACACCTATCATTACAAGAGGTGTCTTGAAACTCTCCTAGGATTTCCTGTAGCCTATCAAAGTGTACACGCAGTATATGAACGTGCCAAATGAGTGTTTAATATTTACCGTCTGATTCCTTTTGGAAAATTTTTTAAAACGATGTATTGAAAATATTAACCGGTTTCAGGCGATTGGGGTTGTACGTGCTCCCTGGACTGACTCACCGGCGCAAGATGTTTGCTGGAATTCGGCCAGAATCTCGTCAAGACCACTGAAGTCCTTAACGTAGTGGAAGTATTTGTCCACGGGATCGCTAGCGATGAGTCGTAACTCTGCTTCGTCCACCCAGCCAATACCGATGGCAAACACCCGGACTCCAGCGGCCTTGAGAAGCGCCTGTTCTGTCGCTGTCTTGTCTGGATGCGTTGATTGTCCATCCGTCAACAAAATGGCGACGTTGGGGATATCCGGGCGGTCGCCATTCTCGGCCGTGAAGGAGATCTCACGCGCATATTTCAGGGCCCTGTGAGTGGCTGTACCTTCGTGTATGCCTTGAACATGATCAAATGCCTGGAGAACCTCTTCTTTGGTACTGAACTGGTTTAAGTTGAATTCGACCAATGCCCCGAAGTTGAACGTGATAAGTCCAACGCGGACGTTGTCTTGGCCTACGTCGAAATGCTGAACAACGCCTCTAAGGAAGTTCTTCATTACCAGGTAGTTTTCTGGTCCAATGCTGCTGGAGGCATCCATCAGTATGACGATGTCGGCCTTGTATGGACAAAGCGTTCCTACAAACAGAGGTATTAAAACACTGAGGGATTGATGTGGATTTCAATGTACAGTTTGTTATCAAGGAGAAAAACTCTGAAAATCCAGAAAACAATTCCCTTACTAACAGAATCATCTAAAAGGTACATTTGGTTGCAATTTAAAACCCGAATGCCAACTGAAATATTCTTAAGCACGGCGTCAAGCACCAAGCAATCAACCTATACCATACGGGTTCACAGCTTTATCTTAGTTGTTTTCTCAATATTGTGTAGAAATTGTAATCATGTTGTGATTAATTCCTCAGTACACTTAGACGATGAATGCTGTGCCATCTTACCATCATGATCTGTATGAGTCTTCGGGGCCACTTCCGTGAACGACTTCACTGTGCCACCTTAAACAATGAACACAACAATTAGCAGTGTGATTATCAGCATTGTAGGTTAGTTTGTCTCTAAAAGAATTCACTGTAAGTGGACGAGCCATTCCATAAGCTCAGAAAGGAGATGAGACAATGTGTCGACAAATGCTAAAGACGAAACCAATTTATTGTGTTAGGGTTTGTACATGTTTGTTACATTGACGATTATTTCCTCCATGAGCCCATCTTTGAACAACGATGTTTCGCTCATATGACAATTGTGTATCTTTTTAACATGACGATCCCGACACAGTGTGGCTCTATTTCTCGAAAACTACACAGCGGAAGTTGACTTAGGTTTGAAAGTAGCTTCGCTGACATCACTAGGCTTGCACATTGATTGTTTCACATTTCCCCAAATATTTTATATTCTCCTGAAAGATATATGTTTAGTTGAGGACTTACCCTGTCCAAGTGTTGCAATGGCGGACAAGACAGCCAAAAAGGCCACACTAAGCATGACTGGTCAGCAGTAAAACTTCTACACTTGCACAGATCTCTTGATTGGCTGTACAAAACAAAACAATTACGACTGGTAGGTTTTTCTGGTTCGCTTACATCATCCAACTGAGCATCATCTTGTGCCTTCAATACGGCCAGCCTCCTGTGCCGGATGATTAAAGCGTCGTTTTGCTGCAGCTAGCATGTCGTTGACCAATGAGGTCGAGTGTTCGAACCCAGCTCTCGTTTTTTGAGCAGCGGCCTTAAGTCAGGAGAACCTGTTTCTGGCGAAGATCAATGGTTTACTCCGGACACTCCGGTTTCTCCCACGGATAAAATTGACCGCCGTCACATGAGTGAAAACTAGAGTACGGCGTTAAATAAAATACAAGCAAATAGATAAAATTTAAAAAAATGCAGTTACTCTATTACGAAGCCTGCATAGGGATATTTTCAACAATAATTTCCATTTGACCTAGGTTGGTTGTTTACACGAGCCATTCTCCGACCCTAAACTTGACTCCGGAGGACAGATTGCCTGTTGAGTTTTGTCAGATATTAAAATGGAAAGGACTGTTGCGTATGGGCTCTACTTGATTTTGTCCTCATGAAGCTGATCGTCACCAAACCGCTAAAATACTCTTGAGTACGAGTATTGAAGAAATTTGTGATATTGTCGAATAAGTTAGTTTATCTGATATACACTCAAGACATCCATCTACGTGTATAGGCCTAATGCAGATCAATCCTGAAAATGGGCGTATTTCGCTGGGTTTTTTTTTCCGTTTAGATAACTGGCATTTAAAAGCTGACAAAATATTCCAGACTGCATATAACAGACTATACCAGGTAACTAGCGATGGGTAAGGGGAACATTAAATATTACATAAAAATTCACCTATCCCTGTCTTTTCGTTTAGAGACTTAAATTATATAGATTTGTAACGTCGTATTTATTTTGCCAAACTGATGGTTATACAACCTTTCGCGTAAACTTTGTGTTTCCTGACATGGATGTATAATATTCGACATCAAATAGACTCGGGTGAAAAGAAAACAAACCTTTATCACAAAATCTTCCAGACACAAAGCCACATTTGTGCTAAATTCAATCACGGTTGGATTCGATCACGTACTCTCATATGATCCACCAAGTGCCAAAATAAATTATTAAAATGTTATAGTCATAAATAAACGTTATTTCTACCTTCTCACCTTGGTGAAATCCAGGAGAGGTATGGTTAAGTGACCTGTGATCAGATTCCTGACTCCGGTGTAAGGGTTGTGACATGGTACAGGAATTTATAGGCCAACCTGGACCCGGGGATCATGGCATTCCAAACCCCAGGGGGGCATGCAAGGAATCAGGAACAAAATAAATCACCCCTTCATATCGAAATTCCTATTCTTCTAAAACAGCGCACCGATAAGTGAGACGAATGATTGGAAAAGATAAGTCCCAGGTCGAAAACTTTATACAAACCTTTAGGTCATGACACGCTTCTTACGTCTGACCGACGCCATGGGAGTATTATACTGCTGGGTCAGGGTGAAGCTGTATAAAAGTTAGTAGGCATCTGAGCCCATTGCTACGTTGTCAGTCTTATAAAACATTTTCCTGACAACTATCTACGACAACTGACATATTTCCTTTTGAATAAACAAGTCGACGTGGTGTATCCGCCAGCGTCCAAGAACTTTGCCTTGAAGAGAGTTCCCATATCAACAAACCGTCAATATACAATCCCTCTACAAACAAATCTGTGTTACTAGATGGCTACATAAATCAATGCTAAGTCTTCCATATGCTATATTTCTCGATATGTTTTAACAAAAGGATCACTAATGGCAATGCGCATTGGAATAAAACCTCTACGACTCCAAAACGTTGGAATAGGTGTTGCAAATTCAATGCAGGAAGTGGCCAGGGCATTTCTACAATTCCCCGCTTTCACTTTCCCAAGAGCTTTAGTGGCAATAAGCGACCAACGGCGCTCCTGTCGCTTACGCAGCCATACGTTCGTTGAGGACTGGTACAAGCGTTTATGTATTTATTTGATTGGCGTTTATTTATTTATTTGATTATTTATTTTGTTTATTTATCTAGTTGGTGTTTTACGCCGTACTGGAGAATATTTCACTTATACGACGGCGGCTAGCACTGGTGGGAGGAAAGGTTGCTGCAAGACCTTCTCAGGTACGGCTAGTACAAGTATTTACGTGTGACGTGAGAAATTTGGTCAGTAACTTATCATAAGTTCAATGGGTTAGCCCGTGAACCATTGTTTCCGACCACCATGGTGAAAACAATCTTGAGTATAGCATTAAACATAAATCAAACAAATAAACGCCAGAGGGAAGGAAGTAGTCAGCGATTAGCTTATCTTTCTCTGAGGTGAGCCGCAAAATTCTACACTGATCTACAGTCAGGGTTATTAAAGTTTGAACAATGAGATCTGCTCGAGCAATAAGGAGCCTTGTCAATATCTGACGATGTCTTGTCAGGTACTTGACGATATGTCAAGGTTTCTCCCATGTCTTGACAGATACATGACAATTTGCGGAGGTTTTTCCCATGTCCTGTCTGATGACGAGGTGCGGAGATTTCTCCCATGTCTTGTCATGACACATGACGATGTGCGGAGGTTTCTCCCATGTCTTGTCAGACACACGAGGTTTCTCTCATGTCTTGTCGAGGGGCCTTTGTTACTCGGATGGTTAGCGCGCACCCAGGATCCATTTGGTCGCTGTGAGTTCAAGCCCAGCTCATGCCGGTTTCCTCTCCGGTGAGGGAGTGCATCGGGTTTTACGTCGTACTCAATGATTTTTCAGTCACACGACGACGAAGGAATCCTTAGAGTACATGTAATGCGCCTCCTTGTCGCAGAACGGCTTTCCACTGCTCTTTTATATAGTGCTGTTTCACTTTTATATAGTGCTCCTTCACTACCGAAGGCAAGGAAGGCGCCATTATACTGATACGGGTCAACCGGTCATTGCACTATCCCCTTCATGCCTGTAACGTCCTCTTAGGTGTGACTCGACCCAGGATCGATCCTGGATCTACCGCTCCCGAAGATCTAGGCCCGAACTAACTGTGCTATCCGGGCCGGTCCGCTTCCTCTCCGGCTGTAAGTGGGAAGGTCTTCAGCAACCTGCGGATGGTCGTGGGTTTCCTCCGGGCTCCGCCCGGTTTCCTCTCACCGTAATGCTGGCCGCCGTCGTATAAGTGAAATATTCTTGAGTACGGCATAAAACACCAATCACATAAATAAATAAATAAATAAATAAATAAATAATGTCTACATCTACATGAAGATGTACGGAGGTTTCTCTCATGTCTTGTCATCTACATGACGATGTGCTGAGGTTTCTCTCATGTCTTGTCGGATGCGTGGGGACATGGGGATGTTTCTCCCTTGCATTATTAGTTATATGGTTACTCAGTGATGGGATAAACAAATATACATGGCGAGGTGCGGAGGTATCTACCCTCTGATTTGTTAGATACATGACAAGGTGAAGTTGTCTCCTTTATACTGGCCATAGATGTACGGAGGTTTCCCCATGACTCGTTAGATACAGGTCGAGGTGAGGAGGTTTATCCGATGACTTGTTAGGTACATGATGAGGTGTGGAGGTTTTCTCCTAGCATGGTCAGATACATGAGGATGAGCGAAGGTTTCTCCATAGCATTGTCAGACACATGGCGACTTGAGGAGATTTCTCCCATGTCTTGCGAGATACATGACGACATGCGAAGGTTTCTCCCATGTCTTGTCAGATACACGAGGAACTGCAGATGTCTTGTCACGTACATGACGATGTGCCAATGTTTCTCATCTCTTGTACACCAGGCACAACCTATTTCCCACGCGCTTGTGTAGCAGCAACACACCAAATACAACCCGTTTACATCACGCGTGTCTCCCAGTAATACACCAGATACAACCCATTTACATCACGCGGCACACCAAACATAACCCATTTGTATCACGTGTTTCCCAGTAACACACCAGATACAACCCATTTACAACACGCGTGTTTCTCATTGGCACACCAAACACAACCCGTTTATGTCACGTGTCTCCCAATAACACACCAGATACAACCCATTTACAACAGGCTTCTCCTAGCGACACACCACAGCCAACCCACTTAAAACGTCCGAAACACATCCGTCATTCATAGGGCATCCAGAGTGCAGACAAACGAAAATCTTGTTATTCTTATATTTTACTATTCAAGTCAGTGGTTAAAGCCTAATGCTATATGTATGTATGGATTTGCACAATGGGAGTAAAATGCCCTCATATTGGCGAAGTAGCTCCTGTAATTTCACGGCGATTTCACTGTACATCAAGTTGATTGGAGATTTCGATTGCCCCATCCTAATTTGATGTGGACCTCCTTAAACACGTTATTCAAGCTATAGAATAAACACCATTCCTCTTGTACAGCAAGTTGTAGACTTTATTTAGTCATAAATGTAAAAAGTAGACAACCTAACAATTGGAGGTAGACCTGTAAGTCATGATGTCCATCGATTGTCTTGACCATTGGCTGTCCCATCCCAATTTGATGTACACGTATTTGAACAGCCTATTAACACACTCATCTGTAAGTCATGATATCCATCGGTTGCCTTGGCCATTGGCTTGTATGTGTCTTGTTTTTCTAAAGACAGGGGCTGTAGTCTGAAAACAGTGGAGACAATAATTAACACCTCCATCCTAATAAACATCGTTAGGATATCTCTTTTGCTTGGTGGCCTTTCACAGTATTTCGTGTGAGCTAGATGTTTTTTAATTCCCTGCAAATGCTACGGTAGTCAGGTTAATCGTTTCCACTGGAGCTCGCACTGATACCTGTAGGTACCGGTCGAAGGTACAGACAGAAACCATCGTAAACCAAACAGAGCAGTGCAAACTGGCCATAGACCAGTGCAAACTGGACAGAGACCAGTGAAAACCGGTTGAAAAAAGCGGAAACCGAAGAAACCAGTGGAAACTGGCCATAGATCAGCACAAACTGGACAGAAACCAGTGGAAACCGCACAGAACCCAAAGGAAACGGCCCTTTTACCTGACATAACGATTAAAGTGGAGTAGTAGCCGAATCAGCGGGAACTGGACTCGAACACATACATATGAAGCCCTGTGATCTCCTCCGAGAGCTCCGTCTGACAGGACTGAGTGAGAGAGGGAGCTTACCAATCAGTTGTTATTTCGCGCTGGAAAAATACGTCCCGCATACTACTGGGATTAGAAAATAAAATAAATACATTTAAATAAAATAGATTATAGTCAACTACCAGCTTATAAAGCTGATGCTTGCCCAGGTCGTACTCCTTGTGGATTCTACAAAATACTTAATGCTCTTACCGTGACATATGTGTGACAGCAGCTCGCTTCGGATCCTCCCGACGTCGGTCCGGCCGTTGATTAGGAATGACTGAGCGCCGGTGTTCCTCGGAGCCAACATGTCCACTCCCACGGAGTTCACCTTGTTCCCAATACCTACGCTGAAAACTCGAACACCAGCATTAGCAGCTGCGATGGTGTATTCTGCAGCTTTCATCGGATTCTGGAAGTTCCCGTTAGTAAGAAACACCGCTACATTGGGCACGTAGTCTCGGTCTCCCAAACAGTCCTTGAAAGCCACGGTGTGGAGTTCGTTGAAAGCCTTGTCTACTCTGGATGCGGACCCAGACTTCTGGATGTGGAGAAGGGACTTAATGATTGTGGACTTATCATAAGAAAAATTCAAAGGAAATTCAAGGACAGCGTCATCGTGGAATTTGACAGCTCCTACTCTGGCCTTATTGTTGGCAATGCGAAGATCTTTGACGAGTTCCGCTGAGAAGTTTTTGGCCAACTCGAAATCATAGATGGACATATGCGAGGAAGAGTCAAATACAAAGATTATGTCCCCAACAGCATTACAACCTGTGAAGAAAAATTTCAGGCAAGTATTTATAAAAATGGTTTAGCCTCGGAAAACTGCATCGGAGAGTCCGTCTACACGGCATCAAAGATACTTAATACTAAAATAAGTAATAAATTATCTGCCATACAGGTTGTAGAGTTACATATGAATAGTTTAACACCGAGATTCGAATGGGCACACATGCCTTAATATTATCTGCAGAATTCTTTTTACAATAACTCAGTGTACATGTGAATACGTACCAACAGGCCATGGAGTTGCTGTTGCTGTAATGAAAAATCATGAAAAGATCAAAACAATATTTATGAATTAATCACAAAATTAACTCCACCTTCATGTTTTATACCTGCACACATAATTGTCGCCGTCATATGAAATAAAAGGAATTAATAGGAATTTAATTAATGGAAAAGAATCAAATTTTCTGACTCCAGATCAACTGGGAGATGGCAACTACTGTCAATTATTCAAATCTAGCCCCTAATAGCATTGATGTGACCCAGCATTTCAAACGGTTTGTCAGGTACGATATATGCTCTGTTTTAACACAAAAGTATTACATAAATCGTTTTGCAAATAAAGAAATGGCTCCATAATACTTGGCAACACGATCTCCTCGGGTCCTCCATGGCCGAGGTAGTTAACGTGCAAGCTAAGCGTTGCGATCACCTTGAGTTCAAGTCCAGCTCATGCTGGCTTCCTCTCCGAGCGCACGTTGGAAGATCTGGCAGCAACCTGCAGATGTTCGTGGGTTTTCACGGGGCTCTGCCCGACTTCCTCCCACTTGGCATAAAACACAAATCAGATAAATAAACCAATAAATACGATCTCTTCTTCGGCAATCTGAGTTTCCTGCACGTGGCAGGAAGCAAATTCCAATACCAAAACTGGAAAATCTTACCATTGCAGGTCTTTCTCTGCAGCTGCGCCTCGATAGTGGCCAAACCGTCGAAATTTGCCACTTCGAACACATAGTCATCCCTGCTGGCCAGAACTTTCAGCTCAGCTTGACTGATCCATTTGCCGATGCCGATAGAGAACATCTGAGCCCCCGTTGCCTTCATGAGGTTGGCTTGTGCTATGGTGGCGTTAGGATCACGAGATTGACCGTCCGTGAGGGTGATGACAAGCTTTGGGCTTCCCACCCTGGCCCCGTTCACTTCCGTCAGCATCACCTCGCGGGCCGTTTTCAGAGCCTTATCCGTCCAGGTTCCCACGGCTGTCGGGTTCAGATTGTCTATGGCAGCAAACATGGGTGCGTGAGTATAAAAGGAGTTTAGCTGGAACTCAATGTGGGGGTTGACATTGTAAGTTAAGAGTCCGACACGAACTCTTTCCTGACCGATGACGAAAAACTGGAGAAAATCTTTGACAAAGTTTTTCATTGTGGTGTAATCTTCTTCACCAATGCTACTGGAAGCGTCCATGATGATAATCATATCGGCCACATGGCAGTAATCTGAAACCAACAATTGCAAAAGTTCGATATTACTTGAACGAATAGGGTTTTGGGCCACATTTCTATGAAGCGACAGTCTAAATAAAGTAGCTTTATTATACGTAAAAGGAAGCTGTAGACTACTAACTGGCCTGATTATGATGTTATTTAGGTCTGTAGATAAAGTTACGTTTTTTTTGTTTAATCTTTTGTTCAAAATATTTCCCATTCTACAGTGTAGTTTAATATTTTCTTTGTGCGTTCATGAGTACAAACTTACCACAGGTTTTGTCCACTACTGAATCTTTGATGGCAGACAGCGCGTCGAAGTCGTCGACAAAGAATGAGTGCTGGGAGTTGGGCTCAGACGAGATCGTGTCTATCTCTGTGGTGTCAACGTTACCAACACCGACGGCAAAAACAGTGGGTCCTTGGGCTTTCAGTGCAATGGCGGCGTCTCTTGTTAAGTCTGGTTGTCTAGATCGACCATCAGTGACGACTACTACAATGTCCTTCACGTCCGGCCTGTCCGAGGATGTGCCGAGCACTCCAGTTCTGACCTGATCCAAAGCCTTATGGGTATTTGTTCCCACTTGGATAGTCGTGATGGACATGATGGCAGATATCAGTTCGTCTCTTGTGGTGTACGTGTCAAGATTGAACTCTATCCTGGAGAACAGATCGAACGTGATGACGGCAACTCGTACACTGTCAAGCCCGATGTCGAACTCGTACAGAATGTCTATGATGAACTCCTTCTCTCGCTGAAGGCCGGCTGGACCGACACTGGATGAAGTGTCCAGGACGAAAACAACATCTCCCTTTGACAAACACACTAGAAAAAATCAAGCAGACTATTACATCATTTGCTGACCAATGTCTAATAAAGGTCTCCCACTCACCCCTTTCATATCTCGGACGTACCACGTTGGCCTGATATATTTGATAGGTGTTTTACGATATACTCATAAATATTTCCCTTATACGACGGCGGCAGTATTATGGTGGGAGGAAACCGGGTAGAGCCCCGGAGATACCACATTGGCCGGTCAAATGGAGCTACCAATCAGAAATCTCACCAATTCGGTCACCGATAGTTTATGTCCAGCTCATGCTGGCTTTCTCTCCCTAGGTGAAAAGGCCTGTCTGTAACCTGCGGACGATCGAGGATTTCCCCTGCGCTCTGCCCACTTTCCTTCCATCATCATGCTGGCCGCCCTTCTATAAGTGAAATATTCTTGTGTACGGCGCAAAACACATAAATCAAACTATGCATAAATAAATCAATCTTTACATGTATCACAGCATTTATTTACAGAGTTCACAGCAACAGCAGAGCTCTTTATTTGCAAAAACTCCTTCTGTATGTATTTACAGATACGTACGGACTAAATTTAGTCTCGTGAATGTCCAAAAACATATTATTGGTTCTGCACTGGTACAAAAATGACATAATTTAAAGCTAGTCGCAATAAGTCAGATTTGCGCAAACAAAGAAAAATATTACTGAAGCTAAGGTACTTACGATCTGAGCGTCCAGGTTTCAGCTTAGCAGGAGGAGGAGTGGGCTTGGGCGTTTCCACATACGTAAGGGGTCTGGTTATATCTGCAAAGTTAAAATGACACACTTGTTAAAACTGGAGATTTTATTTTCCTCAGGTAAACAATTTTTACCCACGAATCTTAAAGATAGTGCTAGAATTGATATACACTGTAATGTATTTCTATATTATTTGCCTTCGGATCCACATTTATCTGGGACTCCTTGTTTCTGTTTCTGGTGAAATAAAAAATTCCATCGTGGCCTATTTTTCAGGTAGTGGAGGGGGCGAGACAAGACATTTTAATACTTTTTGGTCTCTACTTTTTCGGGGCTGGTGAAATAAATCATCAAAACGACCCAAAGTATTCAATCATCAGAGTATGAGTATCCAAAAACGATGACATACCATTGCAAGAGGTGTCTTGAAATTCTCCCATGATATTTTCCAACCCATCAAAGTTCTTTACGTAGTGGAAATACTGTTCGTCCGGATCGCTAGCAATCAGGCGTAGCTCGTTCTCGTCTGTCCAACCAATACCGATAGCAAACACTCTGACGCCCGCTGCCTTCAGAAGCGCCTGTTCAGTTGCAGTTCTGTCTGGGTGAGTAGACCTTCCATCCGTGATCAGAATAGCGATGTTGGGTATACCAGGCCGGTCCCCATGCTCTGACGTGAAGCCGGTCTCTCTAGCAATTCTCAATGCTGCGTGGGTAGCGGTTCCTACTTCCGTACCTCGAAGCGGGGCAAAGGCTCGAATGACTTCTTCCTTTGTGTGGTACGTGTTGAGGTAAAATACCTGTCTTGCGCCGAAATTAAAGGTAATAAGGCCTACTCGAACTCTGTCCTCACCGATTTCAAAATGGCCGATGACACCCAGAAGGAACTGTCTCATCTGTTCAAAGTTCTCCGGCCCAATACTGCTGGACGCGTCCATCAGAATCATAACATCAGCGGTATACGGACACGGCTTTTCTGAAAAGAAGGAGGGTTTCTTTATCGCCCTTCTTAATTCATAATGGAAGTAGTTTACTGGAGAGCATAAGACTGAGTTGATTTATTTCATTTCTAGAGGTATTCAATACATGACGCCTAACAAAATGCAACTCCTTAATACGCGGTTAAAGAATGTAAGTTGATATCAACTGAAGACAAAAAGTACTTAAAGCAGGGATATATAACCGTTCAAAAATATCTTTTCCGCTCTCTATGGTGACAGTACGTACTTGTTGTTGTTGTGGGTGCTAGCGTAGTGGTGGGAACTGGAGTTGTTGGTAGAGGTCGAGTGATCTCTGAAAGAAAGATACGTCATTTACGCAAGTCAAAGATGACCCAACTTTTCAACCATATTTATTTATTTATTATTTACTGAACTCCGTAATCAAACATTGTATGACCGCAGTAAAGTTAACAACACGACGAAACCGATCAGAATTTTTTGAAAAGCAGCACTATTCTTCAGAAACCTGGATAAATACGTGCAATAAAAAGACATATAAAGTCGCTCATGGCGAGACCTTTTTCCGATGCAACCATTAGGTGATCAGTTACAGCCCGCACTCAAGTGCTCATTCATTCCTGCACAGGAGAAAGTATATAGCAAAGCACGACCACAGGACTTAAATCACCCGTAAGAAATGAATCGGCGCTAAACAACAATCAGATAGACAAATAAATAAAAGAAACCTGAAAGCCTTAATATGGAGCATACGATTCCTTCATCTTGGTTGTAGAGTAATCTTGTCAAAAATTATAAGGGAAATAGGGCCTGCATTAGGCCTCGCCAAGTACCAGTTAAACTTGCTCACCGGCGCAAGATGTTTGTTGGAATTCGGCCAGAATCTCGTCAAGACCACTGAAGTCCTTAACGTAGTGGAAGTATTTGTCCACCGGATCGCTGGCGATGAGTCGTAACTCTGCTTCGTCCACCCAGCCAATACCGATGGCAAACACTCGAACTCCAGCGGCTTTGAGAAGCGCCTGTTCTGTCGCTGTCTTGTCTGGATGCGTTGATTGTCCGTCCGTCAACAGAATGGCGACGTTGGGAATATCTGGGCGGTCGCCATTCTCGGCCGTGAAGGAGATCTCACGCGCATATTTCAAGGCCCTGTGAGTGGCTGTACCTTGGTGTATATCTTGAACATGATCAAATGCCTGGAGAACCTCTTCTTTGGTACTGAACTGGTTCAAGTTGAATTCGACCAATGCCCCGAAGTTGAACGTGATAAGTCCAACGCGGACGTTGTCTTGGCCTACGTCGAAATGCTGAACAACGCCTCTAAGGAAGTTCTTCATTACCTGATAGTTATCGTGTCCAATACTGCTAGAAGCATCCATCAGTATGACGATATCGGCCTTGTATGGACAAAGCGTGCCTACAAATAAAGGTTATATATGAGAACATTGCTGCTGTCCACTTTAACTAATTTATAGGAAAGAGCGTGTGTCCGTAAATTTATTTATTTATTTATTTGATTAGTGTTTTAATCACTAGTCAAGAATATTTCACTTATACCACGGCGGCCAGCATTATGGTGGAAGGAAACCGGGGAAAGCCTGGGGGAAACCCTCAACCATCCCAAGGTTGCTGGCAAGCCCCCGGCAGGGCCGGATGGTGCCCGTAAAAAATATCATCCGTGAATAAAGCTGAATAAATCTGCTTTACCTCCCACTATCTGTACTCCGAATAAAACAATATCACGTGAGCTGTATCAACAAATACCACGTACTGGCTAATTAAAGCACCTATACACATGCACCTCTGACACGTCTCGTCGCCTGAACAATTTTTCTTCTGTGTAGAATTTATACCCTAGAATCTTACTGCATGACAAAAAGGGCCGCTATCTTTTTCTCAAACCTTTCTCATTTCTTCAGTAAGGATTCCCTTACCGTCGTGATCCGTGTGAGCCTTCGGCACAATCCTCGTCGAAAACTTTACCGCACCACCTACAAAAATGAATGAATGCTTGGCGTTTAACATTATACTTAACAATTTTTCTGTCATATGACGACGAGGAATCATTGAGTGTGAGTATATACTGTGTCTTCATGTGGCAGGGTGAGTCCATGTCGCCAAAGTGACGCCCGCACTGAAATATCATGCCGAAATACCAGAAATAACACCACACCCAGTTAAGTTATACTGACACCAGGCCAACCAGCCCTGTTTCCTTGCTCTAACCGCTCAGTGCTAAGCGCCAAACGAGGCAGCAACAAGTAGTATTTTTAAAGTCTTTGGCATGACCCGACCCGGGTTTGATTGCTTTTTGACGCCGTATCAATTAGGCCACCGAAGCAGCCCTTACAACAATGAACACAACAGTTTTTTTTTTGTAAATACTGGCACTGTACCTTGTTCGTCCACAGTATGACAAATTGAAGATCAAAACACCGTGCACGGATAGTATGAACATTTGGCAAATAATAGAGCTTCCTCTTTTCAGTTCCACTCGGCGAAGTTCTCTCTTTACGCCATCAAAAGTCCCAAGTCACAAACTCCCAAATTTATTTCAATGAAATCGGAAAGATATAAATTATAAAACCTTTTATTTCGAACCTGTCAATAAATTTGTTTCATGTATACCTAGTTCTGGACTACGTAAGCCCTATATAGCGGCACGATATCTGTCGTATCTCTGTGATCTTTATATTTACCAATACCTAATGATGAAGGCAATATTTTCAAAGAATGAAATTAAGGCAAGCCTTTCAAAGAATGAAATTAAATCTGACAATGAAAGTAGACGGAGCTGTTTCAGTTGTGTTATCCTTTCCGGGATTAGTTATACCTCTCCACTTCATTGGTGTGGATTTTGTCAAACCCAAGTAGCGTGACAACTCTCCATAAACGAGGTAAAATTGTGCATCTGTTTGATCAAAGTGTCACCTGCAAACCCCATGAGATGTGTCATAATGTGTACATCCAAATTCCTATGATGGAGCATTGTTGAGATTCTTTAAAACAAACTTTCAAATATTGAAAACCAAACATGGAAATTCGGCCTGGTTTCCGAATGTTAGGAGCCGTAGCTAATATATACATCTACTTGCTCTAGCAGCATCACAAACCACATAACTCCTCTTCACGGCATACGCTATTCAAGCAACGTTCATGATAAACCCGAAATAATGAGAAACATGAGTTTTAGTCAGCAAAGACTTCCTTTAACCATAAATTTTCCTCATTCGTGACTCTCGTCACTCACCATCCAAAACCGCAGATTTACGCGTACTCACGTTGTTCATGTTTGAGAAATCAATCACAAAATCACCTTGTCCAAGTGCTGAATCACCTTGTCTAAGTGTTGAATCACCTTGTCCAAGTGTTGAAAGTTAAGCAGAAAACGTACACTGCCTTGAAAAAATATTTAAAATCTAGCATAAACTTACATTGTCGAACTGTTGAGGAGTTTGCGCAAAGTCTTCTTGCCAGACTGTTGAGAATTCAGGAAAAGTCCACCTTTTCTTAGTAATGATGATCGATATAAACTCTAAGAATCGAACAGAATCTCACCGGCTACAAACGTTCAGGTTCAAGCACAAAAAAGACTTTGTCAAGCCATGAAACTCCAGCATAAAGTAATCTTCTTCGAGTGTTGACATTGTTGAGAATCGAGTAAAATCTCACCTTTTCCAAAGGTTGAGAATCAAGGAAAAATCCCCATGACCAAGTGTTGATATTTGAGCGGAAACACGTCACACAAATGACACTTTGCCTTATCCAAGTGTTGATAATCAAACAGAGGTTCACCTTTTCCAACAGCTGATTAATTCATTTATTAATTACAATAAAAGAGAAACTTACCTTGCCCCAGAATTGCAAGGGCAGATATGACTGCAAAGCACAGTACACCAAACATGATTGCGTTGAACAGGCCGTATCGCACTATCTAATGTTTTGGCTGACTGTAAAAAAAAACAAAAAAAAAAACAACACATAAAATCTACTTGGAAAAAATGTTATTTGAGATCCCGACAGACAATCACAGCAATTATGAAATACACTTACGAATTGTGGACTTTAAATTAAGCCTGAAATGTGAAAAAGCAAAACGCAGGGAAATAAGTGTAGTACAGCATACGGTCTATAAAAGATAAAGGGTGAAATCAGATATGTAACCCTAATTTAAGTCTCCGAAAAACTGAGGAATAAAATATTTATTGAAATCTAAGCAGCGTCATTCAAAGAGATGCAGTTCGCTCTTATATATATAATTAAGAAAACCTGGAATTTAACGACATTTAATTTAGGTCTCTAATTTTTTTTTCCAGATTATCTATGGATATCTACACAATTTTTAAAATGTAGGTCTCAACTTAGTAATGGATATACGAGATCGTGAAAAAGTATCAGGCAAACATACCCAAAATATAATAGAAAAATAATTACAAATATAGCTGTGAATAAGAAAAAAGGAAAATCAATAATCAACAACAACTGACTTTAAATGACATATTAAATTTCAGAGATTCTCACCTTGTTGGGGACTATGAAGGAAGAACCGTGGGATATGAATTCACTTCTGCTTCACATACAGGCTGATACTGGTCAGACGAGGGGTTATATACACCTGTCGGGTCCCAGGGGAGATGACATTAGACATTCCCTGGAGGCTCAGTGGGAAATTTACAAGTCGATACCATAAGCAAATATACTATATCAAACAGGTGATTCATTGTGGAATTTTTAGCTTTCTGACAATGATTACTTAATCTGGAATCAATGTGATGAATATAAGTTATCATAAAATGATCCAGGTCCAAAGGTTTGAAACAATTTTTAGGGTCATGACACCTCTAACATTTGGACCTGTCCCTGCGGGTGGGAATGACCTTTTGCCAGGGTCAAGCTATATACATTTCAAGCTTTCTAATAAGGGGCTGAGAGTTCCTTGAGCCGATGTCAAGATTCTAAAATTTATACCCCGAGGATAGCGATGAAAATTAAATTGATGTCACTGTTACGTTATATATTTCCTACATTGCAAACAAATAAGTGCAATAAAGTTAGGGATATGATTATCAATGTCCTCGACAAATGACGAGTATAGGCATGTGTACAAAGAGAAAAAGTCTGCTATTTAGCGTTTCATGGCCATTTTTTGATGAAGAATAAATTTTCTAACAATTATTTTTGTTTTATTGTTGTTGTGTTTACAACCGCGCTTTCTTGTTTAAGACCCTATAAGCATAAGCGGGTGGATTGTGGCATCGGCCTTTCAATGGCTTGGTCAGAAGATGTGTTTGATTCAATCCCAGCCATGCACAGAAGTTTTCGGGTTTCCGTTGTTTTCCAAACCTTAGTAGCCATAAGCCGTCGACATGGCTTTCATCGCCATTGAGATGTTCTCACATGAAGTTTGCTGCAGATAACGTGTCTTACCAAATGACAAAACCATGCTCACAGATTTCCCTCAGCAGTTATACATCCATTTGTGGGTAAAGCTCTTCAATTATCTGACGAAGGCATGATTTGTTTGGAAATAATTTCAGAAGGATTGTCAAGACGTGTGCTTATAAAAACCCTCAAAAGTTATATTGTTGCACTCCTGGACATGATTTCCCTGAAACGTTTCAAGTTGTAAGGTCTCAAATTTTATGGTTACCAACATGTGAATAATAAGACACAGGTGGTATGACTAGGACCAAATTTGAATATACTCGACTTGGGGATCACCAACCTTGTTGAAAGCATGTGTCAGTCTCATTCTAAGACACATTTCCTGCAGTTAGCCTGTTATTACACCTTATCCAGTGTATGAACTCCGTCATTATGATTGTTTGATTGGACCTTATGTCTCACCTTAAGTCACATTTCCGTCAGTTAGCGCGTTTATTAAAGGTTACGTTCCACACGAAGTCAATCGGCATTATATTTTGATTTTTGAGAATTTCATAAAATGGTGTATGCATGACGAGACTTTGATATGGGGTTTAGCACAGCCACCATGAAGAACTTTTTCTGTTGTGGAAAAATAGTGTTTGGGCGGGCGGGTGTCCATGTAATTAGGATAAAACTTACAAATTTGCTATCCAAAGTAGGGTTTTGATCCCGAACCTCGTGGGTCCTAGCAATCGGAAACAACCTCCACTATAACCACTAGATCACAGCTAGCACCCCCCCCCCCTCCCCCTGCCCCCACTGCTTTTTTGCCAGCACAGACGTTTTACCCATTCGATCATAATGTGCGGAAAAGATAGAGAGAAAGTGTTGAAGGACTAGACACAAAACATCAAAGTCTAACTTTTGCGGGCTTGTCAGTCTACTGTTGACACAAACCCGAGAGCCCTGTCAATGGATATGACACGTTCATAAATAATATTGTATATTACACAAACAGCAATTTCATGACGGTTTATTTATCTTTCTCTGTTTCCTTCAGATGTCAGGTTTTCCATGCTTTCAGACAAATGCACACTGCGTCATATATCATCCAGAAGCCCCAGATGTATAATGGTGGGAACAAGAGGTTTCTGCACGGGCTGTTGTAGAGCAAAAGGAAATAATCTGTTTTGAACATTAAAGATGATATAGAGGACATATTTGGCAAAAACCGATCTGCGCAAATTTAATGCTTTTAGTTTAAAATAACCCAAATAATTAGCATTCGTAAAATATGTCTCGTTTGTGAACGTCTGATCGTTGAAAAAATCGGTAATAAGGTTGAAATAAAATTTATAAAGTTGGTCACATTTTAACTTTTTCAAATATTCGAGTCATTTCCACACTGCATAAACCATGCAGGTATACGTGTCTGATATTGGCAATAATTTGAGCTATTCTTGGTAAACACAGAAAATTTTATCTGATTTGCAAATATGGATTATTGGCTAAAAATCTTCGGGATAAGCCTCTGTAAATCTAATGCAGTGACAAAAGCGCCTATAACGCTGCCGAAAACATCCCAGCTCTTGGAAGACCAGGTCCCGGAATCTTAGATTGGAGACAAAATTTCAATCACTAAATTTGCTATGTTCCCTTTCCGGTATTTGAGCTGGAATTTGTTTTACAACTTACCCAGAATTTACGTTGGCATGCAGTTTTTCGACTTTGCTACGTAAGAAATATATATTTTAGCGTGATTTGAAATTTTGACTTGAGTCTAAGATCGCTTCTTGATCCCGAGGCCTGGGCAAAACGTGGTTTTGTTTAAGAGATGTAACAGGCGTATAGGTTTTTCCTTTATTTATCGGATTTATGTTTTACACTGTTCTGAACGATATTTCCATATCAAGATGTCAAAGTCATCTTATTGTAACTTTTTTCGCAAAAATCTGTCTTCGTTAGAGGTGTAAATTAACGGGATTTACGAGAAAAGTTCAGAAAAATGATTTCACAAGTTCTGTGAAGGTGGGTCCAGGTTTTCACGTGGAAGAACCCCGCCCTTCTCCTGGGACCGATATCACAAAGTCATTTCAAAAAATAAAACCTCTTCACTATGCTTAGTTTTTGGTACTAGAACGTGAAATTTTGACACACTTGTTTTAAGATAACACTGATGAAAAGGTTTAAAATGTTATGGTTTGACTTCAAAAAATTTTAAAATCGTATAGTTTGCGTCAAAAAAAGACTTTCTCAAGTCAACCATGGGTAATTCGTGATTAACAGTGGCTGGTCTTATGATAACATTGAAGAGACTTTAAGCTTTAAGCTCGTATTTTGACTTGCGTCGACTTTGAAGTTGACTAGAGGTACCTCCGGATTAACAGTGGCTGTTCTTATGATAACATTTATGAGGAGGTCAAAACTTTAATTTCCAGGGCCAAAAGAAAAGTTATAAAATTGCATCCTGACCTGGGCCAGAAAAGGCTTTGTGGAGCCGGCCTTAGGTACTTCTCAAATCTCATAATTAACAGCTGCTGTCTACCGGTCGAAGCTGGAATCTAACAATCCACAGCATCGGTGAACGAGGAAGTGCTTGGGGTTTAACATCGTACTTAACAATTTTTCAGTCATATGACAACGAATATGACTCCTTAGAGTGCATTCAATTTGCCTCCTCGTTGCAGGACGGATTTCCATCGCTCTTTAATCTAGTGCTGCTTCACTGAGACGACTCACTGAAGGCAAGCAATCCGTACCGTCCGAGCCATTATACAGATACGGGTCAACCAGTCGTTCCACTGCGCTCTAAATGCTGAACGCAAAATGAGTGCGAGTGAGTGCTTGGGGTTTAACGTCGTGCTCAACAATTTTTCAGTCATATGACGACGAAGGAATCGTTCGGGTGTATGTAATGTACCTCCTTGTTGCAGGACGGATTTCCACCACTCTTTTATCTAGTGCCGCTTCACCGAGACTACTCACCGAAGGCAAGTAATCCGTACCGTCCAAGCCATTATACAGGTACGGGTCAACCAATCGTTCCACTACGCTCTTAATGCTGAACGCCAAATGAGGAAGTTACTTTCTCATCTATGGTCTTAGGTGTGACCCGACCTTGGACTGACAACGATATACCGCCCCCGAAGTGGACGCTCTACCAACTGAGCTATCGGGGCCGGTCACCTCAGCATTGATGTATGTCTATTCGTTAGCATCGAAAGACATGCATCTGACGAAGAAGACATCATGGGCCCACTAATGAACACAACGTCATGCATTCTAGTAAACGTTTATGCCAGTGCAACGTGCTGTTTACTTAGGGTTAAACGTGGCTTTCAGCAGTATTTTGGTCACATTACAATTGTGTATCTTCCTAGTAAACCGGGGACCTCCGTGGCCGAGGAGGTTAGCACGCCAGCACGGTGCGATGACCCAGAAGCCTCTCACCACGCGGTTGCTGCGAGTTCAAGTCCAGCTTATGCTGGCTTCCTCTCCAGCCATACGTGGGAAGGTTTCCGAGCAACGGCCCTGTTTCCTCCCACCATAAGGATGGCCACCGTCGTTAACTGAAAAATTCTTGAGTACGTCATAAAACACCAATCAAACAAATAAATAAATAAATAAATCCTAGCAGACCGGTTCCAATCAATATTGTCATAGTTATGGTGCTACCTCACTGAAGAGCTATGCCGAAGACAACTTAACGCCTACTCAGTCACAGCAAAGCACTGGCCAGTACTGGATGACTAGGAAAATATTTATGTAGAAATGCTAATCGAGAAGCGAGCAGACTTGGTACCAAAACTGGCAACGTTAACGTTTTCGGTCTGACTCTAACACAGAATGACACAGAATTGCGAGGCAGATAATCCCATGGCATGACACTGTGGATGTGCCGATACATAATCAATGATATGTACCACCATAATCTCTACTGCACTTATTAACGCGTGTAGATGGCGAAAAGCAGTGATTTGTCCGTCGTTGTATATTACAATTCTTTTAAGTTTCAAGGCAGATATTGGTGGTGCAGAAGCATTCTCAATTCTCAATTTTTCAGAAAAGTGAAGATATGTATATATATTTATTAGATGTACTAACCATGTGGGAAAAGACAACCTGCGAAGTATCACATGAATATTGGATAAAAATGCAAGCCACTCCAGATGTCCCAAAAATTAGAAGTTCATTAAGAATTACAGTATACAAAATATTCTTCAGTACTGCGTCATACACCAATCAAATAAAAAAAAATAAAGGAATAGTACTAACATACTTTATACTTTGCCTGATACTCGAAACACATTCCTATGCCCACACAAATACAGAAATTGCTACAACCCACAGAGCATGAAGTTGATCTGTTTCTGTACAGCACAAATGATAAAAAAGAAAAACATGTCTCCTAAATAAAATATAAAATTATACTTTACACTTTCTTTTTAGGAACTTAAAGATCTCATATTCACTCTTCTCTTCACTCTTCTTGGACAAATGGTCCACTATCACAACCTGCAGCCTTTCCACAAACACCTGCAGGTCATTGCGGTCACAGTCAATAGCACTGGCGCACAGAGTTAACAACCAGTCATAAGACCGATGGTGACGTACAGACAATATGGGAGAGTACAACATATACTGTTCATAGGCCTTCTCAAAGTTTGCCATCAGTTCCTGTTTATTGAACGATGCTGAGGATTTGGACATCTTAGTTTTGGAGACGACTTGAAGAACTGCCTCTTTAGCACGATGACGCTTACGCTTCTTGCGTCGGCGTCCCGATGAGGAAAACAAGATTGCATACTCAGTATCAGAGGCGCGAGGAGCTGGAGGAGAGAATGGGCTAGCAAAAAGGTCCTGCGAGAGATTGCCTTCCTCATCATCGTTCTCATCCTCATCCGAAGAACTCTTACAAGAGGTGTGAATAGTAAAGTCTGTAAGCCCTTGTTTGTCCAGTTCTTCCAAAAAGTTCTGTTGATGGGTTATGTACTTAAGTGACGTTTTCTTGAAATCGACCGTGGGCATCATTTCAGATGATGCACATGCCGGCGAGGATCTCTTTGGGGAGTCTACCAGGAACTTGATGGGGTCTTCTTCCATCAGCGTAGCTGCAGAGGATGGGTCATAAACCTGGGGTGCTTCAGCTATAACCGTCTTGTGAGGGTTCCTTTCCTTCCACTTCTCTTGAAGCTGACTGAAGCACTTTTCAATGGACTCCCGAACATTCTTAGAATACATAGGGCCTATAAAACAAAAGATTAACATCACCAAGTTAATCTTAATGTAATTTTATCCTCAACAGCAGGAAATTTCTTGCACGACACCAGTGGCAGTGTAACTGTTAGCTGGCAATTCTGAGAATTTATTTAGCATGCTAAATATGCAAACGTATGCATGCAACAAGCTGGTTTCCGATCTTCGTCAGTTAACAACATGAAATTGAACTCAAAATTTTATTAAAATCTGATAATATTTTAAGAAGTTCAGTAATCCAACACCAAGCAGAATAAAGGAAATCGTTAAAAATCCAAAGCATATGAACGAACCTGGGTGGTTTCAACTTGCGCTGAGGTTACCCTTAACATATTCCTGAAGACAAAATTTTGTCAAAATCGAACACTCAACGCGGTCATTTTATTTATTTGATTGGTGTTCTACGCCATACTCAAGAATATTTCACTCAAAATTATTATATTTTTATCAAAATCGTGCAACATTTGGAGGAGCACGGAAACTAATTCGTAACAGAGGGACTGATAGATAGACAGAAAATATGTTCTTCAGAAATAAGCTCTTAAAATGGTAAGTATGTATAACCTGTTACAAAGCTGTAATAAGTTCGAGGTCATTTGATTATTTTTCACTATCTATTTCTAGCAACTAGGGCAATAATACCTTATATTGTATCCCAACTTCGACCGTCTTGTTTTTGGTCGGCAAAAACCGAGGCTTTGGCGCTTTTGCTCGCACCACCACGCTTACTCGCTCACACACAGTTGTGAAAACATTGTCTATAAACAACATGTCGAGTTAATACAAAACTCTGCTTCGCGGCCTTTGTATGTCCAAATCCAGGTTTTGTTGACGTCCCCAACTTATATTTGCTGTGTACATTAGTCTGAGGTCTTACACACTGTATTCTCTGGCTATTATCGACTGTACTTCTTTGAATATCATCCGTTGCTGTTCTTTTCTCTACGCGTTTCCATGTTATCTTTTAACACGACAGTTACCATGAGATCAAATCTCTAGAAATTGGCCAAGTCAACCATTTTTTTTTTGAAAAAAAAATATTAAAATCTTGATTTCATGAAAATGTAAAGAAAACTCTCGGACCTCACATACAATGAATACTGAAAGTCAAAAATCTGATAATTTTGAAAAAAAAATTCACATATCGTTTTAGACTTAAGAGGACTACATTTTGAAAGCCTATTCAACATGTTCATAAAGTTTCCTGACGACATGGTGAAAACTGCGCGCCCAATCGATCCACACAAAACATCTTCCTCAGAGGAGACATGTACGGATAGGTTAAGTCTGAGCCCTGGAAATTTATATCATATATAAACTCATCAAAGCATGTTCATCAACATGATGCACTGAACACTATACATCAATATAAAACCTCTGGGATCTTCACTAACCGGAAAATGTGACTTTAACAAAACACCTTACCCAGTCACCAACATTCATTAAATGAGCATAAAATGTCTCTGCCAAGAGACAGGCAAATGAACAAAGGTAAAGATGGATGAATGGAAAGGCATGGACATCATCTGTAAGTGCTCCCAACTTTTCAGATGGGGAACAAGAAGCGTCATACTCTTCTTTTTGCATAGCTCTGCTGATGTGTGATAAAGACTGTATTAGCGATAGATTTATTCATTTTCCATATTGGTGTTTACTGCAAAGTTCAACAATTTTCACTCATCATATCAGAACTGTGAGGTACAAGGGTGTTGGGGGTGGGGAAGTGGAGTTACCAGACTGGCCTGAATGCATAAGTACCTTTCATCAGGTGCCTCTACCTGCATTAAGCATGCAACCAAATGTCAGTAGGACGTGCCCAAAGAAAATAAATATTCCTACCTCTTGTTCCAAGATACTTTTCATCATGGCGACTTCTTGTCCAGCTGAACTCTTTCAGCTGATTTGTTAATGTTCTCACATCTCGTACTTGTCGAACACTGCTACAAACACAAGGGCAGAAGAGTGATAATCATTAATTTTTAAAAACCGTCATTCTTTCACTTCAAATGTGTGTTATGGTGAACCACTGACCAGTTGGTCACAATGGGATTAGTGTGTTTATGGTGGACAACAGAAAAGTCAGTGATAATTTGATTGTTGTGTTATATTGGACAACTGACCTGTCAGTGACAATGTGATTGGTGTGCTATGTTGGACCATTGACCTGTCAGTGACAATGTGATTGGTGTTTTATACTGGACAACTGACCAGTCAGTGACAATGTGATTGGTGTGTTATGTTGGACCATTGACCTGTCAGTGACAATGTGATTGATGTTTTACACTGGACAACTGACCAGTCAGTGACAATGTGATTGGTGTGTTATGGTGGACAACTGACCAGTCAGTGACAATGTGATTGGTGTGTTATGGTGGACCACTGACCAGTCAGTGATAATGTGATTGGTGTGTTATGGTGGACCACTGACCTGTCATTGACAATATAATTGTTGTGTTATACTGGACAACTGACCAGTCAGTGACAATGTGATTGGTGTGTTATGTTTGACAACTGACCAGTTAGTGACAATGTGATTGGTGTGTTATGTTGGACCACTGACCTGTCAGTGACAATGTGATTGGTGTGTTATGCTGGACAACTGACCAGTCAGTAACAATGTGATTGGTGTGTTATGTTGGACAATTGACCAGTCAGTGACAATGTGACTGCTGTGTTATGTTGTGCCATTGACCTGTCAGTGACAATGTGATTGGTGTGTTATGTTGGACCACTGACCTGTGGGCCACTGACCAGTCAGTGACAATGTGATTGGTGTGTTATGTTTTGACATTGACCACAGACCTGTGGGCCACTGACCAGTCAGTGACAATGTGATTGGTGTGTTATGTTTTGACATTGACCTGTCAGTGACAATGTGATTGGTGTGTTAAATTGGACAACTGACCAGTCAGTGACAATGTGATTGCTGTCTTATGCTTTGACATTGACCTGTCAGTGATAATTTGATTGTTGTGTTATGTTGGACAACTGACCAGTCAGTGACAATGTGATTGCTGTGTTATGTTTTGACATTGACCTGTCAGAGACAATGTGATTGGTATGTTATATTGGACAACTGACCAGTCAGTGACAATGTGACTGGTGTGTTATGCTGGGCCACTGACCTGTCAGTGATAATGTAATTGGTGTGCTATGCTGGGCCATTGACCTGTCAGTGATAATGTGATTGGTGTGTTATGTTGGACCATTGACCTGTCAGTGACAATGTGATTGGTGTGTTATGCTGGACAACTGACCAGTCAGGAACAATGTGATTGGTGTGTTATGTTGGACAACTGACCAGTCAGTGACAATGTGATTGGTGTGTTATGGTGGACAACTGACCTGTCAGTGACAATGTGATTGGTGTGTTATGTTGGACAACTGACCAGTCAGTGACAATGTGATTGGTGTGTTATGCTGGGCCACTGACCTGTCAGTGATAATGTGATTGGTGTGCTATGCTGGACCATTGACCTGTCAGTGATAATGTGATTGGTGTGTTATGTTGGGCCATTGACCTGTCAATAACAATGTGATTGGTGTGTTATGCTGGACCATTGACCTGTCAGTGACAATGTGATTGGTGTGTTATGGTGGACCACTGACCTGTCAGTGACAATGTGATTAGTGTGTTATACTGGACCATTGACCTGTCAGTGAAAATTTGATAGTTAAGATAAGATGAAAACAAAGATGAATAGTTCATTATGCTCTTAGAAGAGCAAGCCATGATCCTACATTTTAAGTAGTTTTCAAGATTATGGGAGGGAGGAGCAAAGCTCGAACCAGACTTACTGTCGATCATCCAGGACAAAAGAGTCCCAACTTTCAGTTCTTGTCTTCTCCATATGCTGAAACCAGTCTTCCCAGACAAATAGGGGCTGCTCTAAAAACAGACAAAAGACATGATTACAAACGATAAAATCAGTAGGGACTTAACAGAAATAAGTTACCATGCACAATAGGAATTGTTTTATATTGGCACAAACCAATTCCAAAACAAGAGAACATGTGTACTATGGGCAGCTCTGCAATACTTCCACCACTTCATTCCTTACTGATATTTTTTCATCTCCATCTCTCCCTCTTTGCAATGTTGTAGGACAAATGTTGTAGGACAAATGAGCAAAAAGTGTTTATATAAGTGCTGCATGCTATATGAATACAAGTAACTATCCAGTGACTAGTACTTGTATGGGAGTGGACAGTTTCATGCTGAATGTTGATTGTAAGGTAATTTAGTATGATATCCTTGCTTTCAATGAATAATTACATGATAATTAAAATTATCTTTTGAGTGGAAAGAAGAAACAAAATGAGAACTTTAATGATTTATTTTATTTAGTTGATTGGTGGTTTATGCTATACTCAAGAACATTTCAGCATTGTGGTGTGAGGAAACCAGACACAGCACTGGAGGACACCCAAGACCATGCGCAATCCGTTGTGGAGCAACAAATTGGTGAAATGTTTGGTGGGGTGGTGGGTGGGGGCTATGTGTGAGTAGGTCATACTGAGCCAGCTGTTGTTTCGTGTTACAATGAGGGACAGGTGTATACTAAAGTTTTACCAATGTTAATTAATGAAGCTTTGCCCTAGCATTTCTCAAGCAACCCCAGAAACTTATTAGCAATTTGGTTGCAGGGTATTCCAATTAAATCCTTTAATACATACTCAAAGAAACGACCTTCATCATTTTTCTTGCATAGGTTGAAAGCTTCCTACAATTAAAAGAGAAAAATAACCCTACAGTATGAACACACACACAATGAGCAAAGCAGGTAAAAACTCCCTGACCAAAGCTGGTACTGAACCTACAGTTTGTGAGACTGGCAATTAAAAGAAAATCATTTTTTTTACATAATATTATCATTTTACAGAAACTCCAAGACTGTTATGCAGTTCTGACGCCCCTAGATTGCCAAACAAAAATCTCCAGATTCAAACTCAAATATGTCCTTCTGCCCACAAAAAGGCTGAAAGGCTGCGATTGTACAATCTGTTAACTCTACTGGCTGGTTTCAGGTAATACAGAATAAAGGTAGGGCCGAAGAAAGTCAAGGGTTTGATTTGATCGATCTATCTTTCAACATACATTTATGGCATCGTCAACTCAGGTTGACACATATGTGTCAGAATATAGATCTGCCACAATGAAAGCCTTGACTTTCTTCAGAGTTACCAATTCTCTATGTGATTGTTCAGACAGACATACCTTTCTGTGCTATCATCCAATCCCAGCAGCAGTTTTAGGGTTACTATGATGTAACCCATGGCAACAGTGTCGTAGCTTGTGATTGGCTCAGCTTTCTCTTCAGCTGAACTGTTTTCCAGGGTTAGTGGTTTGTGTTTGAATAGTTTAGCTGTGATGCCATGCATGTCAGCTGAAAATGATGGGCTTACTCGTCAAAAATATTACAACAACAGTACACAAACAGGTATCACTAACTACATGTGAACAGTATTCATCAGTTTACCCTTTTCACAGATAAAAATTTATCTGTTAAATTTAAATCACATTTCTAGGCTTACCTTTGCCTATCCTAACCGGCTGAAAATTCTGCCACAATTCCCAGATCTAAGATAATGCTGGAGTTTAACAGGCAGAGTCTTTACCGGGTTTTTGAAGGTCTGGAAGTCCTGAACCATTAACCTGACTTTCATCCAATATGTGAAATATACTGGAGTACAGAATACAACACCAATCAAATCCCAAAGGTATTCAATTCAATACAAGTCTTTCAATGAGCAATTAAATTTTGCATGATTATCATAGTATGACTTCCATTTCATAGTAAAAATTTTCCACTGAAAAATATGTACAGGTGATGTGAATGAACATGGGGAAAATAACAGCAACTTGCATATTTTTGTTCTCTTATCTGATTGCTGTTTTTTAGCTCATGTAAAGAACTTTTACTAGTGCACTGAGGGCAAGTTTTATGGGTTGTGGAACTGTAGCCCAAACAACTGGCCTGTAGACTGCAGTTTGTTAACTGACAATGCTCACCTGCCTGCCAATATACAGACCAGACCATATGTTTGCACCAAAAAAACAATAGTTAACAAATAGGTCACCTTTCACCTGAAAGTCCTTACATATGTCATATGTTGTGTACATGTATGTACTCAAGAAACAACAACCCACCTGGCAGCTGTAGAGTTAGCAAGTGTTTATGAATCAGAGTCCTCATGTTTGGCACTGGCAGGCTATCCTTTATTTTCAGCAACGCGGCCAAGTTGCCTGCCATTTGACGGAGTTTGCCTGTTGATGGAACTACCTGAAATACAGCCATTTCAAACAATATAAATGAAAAAGTTGTTTGTACACAACAGCTTTTGAAGGAAATGAAGTCTGAAATAAGATAAGTTAAAATTTTTAACTGCATTGATAGGGTAACAGAAATCGTGTAGTGTGCCGTGTTAAAAAGATTAACTCATTTTATTTGCCTGTTGTTTTAATGACATACTGAACAATTTTTCACTTATATGATGGCAGTCACTTTCAGGGGGTGGAAGAAAAAAAGACAACTAAAGGATAACTCATTGAGCAAGTTAATACAGACATACATCCCCATGTGATGTACAGGCATACACACCATAATGGCAGAAGAAAAGTGGTCTTTTAGAAATATAAAATGGTGCAAACAGCCACAAAAGCAGGTGACAATGTCAAATATATACATAGCCATACATATATAGTGCAGTCAAACGTGCAAATCTGCATGTGTAACTTGCCACAAGTTGGTGGTTTATCCCAGTCACATGGTACCACATTTTTCCACAAATAGACATGACCACTACCGTATAATACAGTGGAAAAATATGTGTACAAAAGTGGGGTATAGCATTAAAGAGTTTCACTCTTGAAGGAAGAAATTTCATTCATAGCTGTCTACATGTAGGCTATATAAACAGATGAATGGAAGTTAAGATGGTAGTTAATACTGCTTGGATTATGGAGAGCGAAAAAGTGATCCGAACCATCCACAGGTTGCTGGCAGACCTTTCCACTTATGGCTGGAGAGGAAGCCAGTATGAGCTGGATTTTAACTTACAGAGGCACCTAGGTCATTGCGCCCTGCTGGCATGCTAACCCTTTGGCCATGGGAGCCCCCCAACTATTTAGACTGACCTCATTCACAGGAACATGCTGTCCGCACACACAAGGGATTAATTTCCACTTCATAGTTTACAGTTTACTCCAGTTAGCAAGACAGCAGTAGATACAGATTCAGACATGGGGGAACATCTAACACTTGAAATGAAGTTATCTTTACAATAACTATCAATGGTCAGATGTCATTACAAATTCCACACAATTACCTCCCTTTAAACAAATCGTACCTGTGTTGCGAATGTGCTAGTATCATAATTGTAAAACTTCATGCTTTTCGGCAAGACGGATGAGGCAGAGTAAAATGGTAGTTTGCCTTGTTTCACCCATCTGTTAAAATATAAAGGTATAACAGATCACAAAATATCAAATGCATCATGTATAACTCACGCACTTACATGTACCGGTAAATGTTGCATTCAGCGAAGAAAATCATTTAAATTTAAATCAGCTGAAATTTCTTCTATCAGCTGATTGAGGTCCCACTGGTAAAACAATTATTTCTGGCCATATTGGTAAAAGAGTATATACTGATTTCCCTTAAAATCAGCTGAAATCAGTTGATCAGCTGAAAGATCAATTTGCTGATCATTAAGTGATCTCTGATGCATCAAACTATAGGACAATATTTTGTTCTGTTTCTCTGCTATATATTGAAGTAGATAACATATCATAACAGTTTCATTCAACTGTTTACTAATTGTTCTGGAGCAACAATTACAAAACATTCAAGATTGAAGTGAATCACACTAAGTCCAATACTAAAGAAAGCAGTATTAATTAATGGATACATGTATGCAGGCCCAGGCGGGAATCTTACCTGATTAAATCGCCAGGTCCACTTAACGAGCCTGTGTACAGGAGACCCAGGTAACACAGACCTAGCATAGTCATTAGCTTGATACGAGCCACATCTTTATAGTAATTCCGCACAGAGCATACAACAAGTCTCGCATTTTTCTGCCAACATATCAAACCAGTGGATAAAATTTGGTGAAATTATGATGCAAAGTTTACTAAAATTACCTGTTCTAATAAAACCAAAAGCAGTTCACTCAGGTAAGAAAAACAAGTAGCTGATTGCCATAAATCAATACATCTGGATGCACAAATTACAATTAATGTTGCTGTCTAGAAAGGCAGAGGAGTCATGAAGTCGGACTTTTCTCAACAGTTATTTTTAAAAGTATGACAAATATTCACACACATGTACATGTGGTGATAATTCTTTCAGAGCATTTATACGTCTGTTGTAAGCTTTAATATTTGAGGGTCAGACACACTTTGAAGAACGAATTCAAGAAAATAGGTAGTTGTGTGTCATAAATCAATATATTTGGATTCACAAATTGCATTTAATGATGCTGTTAACTAGAAAGACAGACAAGTTATGAAATCTGAATTTTCTAAAGTTATTTTTAAAAGTATGTTGAATAACCCTTTACACAGGTACATTAAATCTTCAACCATGTCAACCTCTAAAGCACTTGTTCAGTGGAATTTATGCATTCATTTATTATAAACATGGTGGTAATGATTCGTTTGTGTCACGAACGATGTACGCTTTATAAAACTGTGCAAATCAGGGCCTACTTGTAATACACCTCCTTGACATTATGAGCATGCAACTACCAGGGCAAACACTGATGTCGTCATTATGTGGCCATGATACTTATGAGCTTCATGCAAGTGAGCCAGTATCTCTGTGGAACTCAGAATGTTCTCAAATCTTGGATGCAGGGCTGCTTGAATGGCTTGTAGAATAAGGGCAGTTCTTCTCAGCAATATTTCTGCAATATCGTGATAAGATCCTCTTTAAAACAAGTGTCAGTGTAGAGACATTTTGAAGTCCATTTGGGATAAGCCTACATGGTAAACTGCTAGCACTGTACCTGTCCCGGAGCAGGCTGACATCCCTCTTTCCATCCAGGTATGTCATGGGCATTCCACAGCAACTCATCCTCATCACCAGAACCCTCAGACTCCTCAGCAGGGTTATCGCCCTCGTAGAACTCTTCTGTTCCCAAGGAACTTGACAACTGTGATTTTTCCTGATAACGGATAATCAAAGTGTTAATTGAAGGCCTTGTAATCACATCATATCCAGAAAAAAGTGTCAAAAATGGAGCTGACAAGTCTTTTTAATACTGTATTTCCTCTCAATTTAGCATGAAAAATGCACTTTCAGAGACACATAAACAAAGTTAAGCTCTTATAAATCCCAAAGTGGCTTTGAGCCAGTTTGACATCGTTCGTGTAAACACAAAGTGAGGCCATTTAATCCGATTCATTTTCCCTTGCATGCAAACGTGGCTTTAATCCCGTTTCAGGTCTTGAGCGAGTTTATCTGTGTTGTGTGAGTGCTAACTGGATTAAATGCCCTGGGTACGTGGAGGTCAGGATGACGGCGTAATTACTAAACTGGCTTAGACCGTGTGAACGGGCAAATCCCTGAACTGGCATGAAACAGGCTTGGACACATGGTCATGTCAACGCACACATTTTTAAAACTGGCTTCGATTTAAACCGGTTCAGACTTGATAGGGTTTTAAATTTTGGTTGTGTAAGCAGGGTGTTACATGTAAAGGCTTTAAAAATGTTGATTTAAACTTGCCCATGTGTGACTACCTCATTTATACTCATTAGTCATTTAACGTCTTTTTTTCGACAGTGCTTCCTGGATATGACAAATGACTGAGTACTTCTTTTGGACACTATCTTGTTGCTTAACACTATAGTCAAGAATCTGTCACCTAAAGGTTGGTTGTCAGATGTGTTGGTGGAGAAAAATGGTCTGCTGAGGGCAGACAGCTGAACTTTGGCAAGTAAACTTTCCCCGGTGTAACAAGCCTTCAATGACTGGAAGACTGTGTAAACATACTGATGCCACAGTCTCTATGAACACTAACTGCAGGGTAATCTACAAATTCCTAGTCCAGGGCAGGAGTTGAACTGTGTACCTTAAACCTACCATGTTCATGCCGCTTCCCTCTCTGGATATGTGATCACTATGTATAAACTCTTTAAAAAGTCACATTTGTTTTGGGCATATTTTAGAAATATGATGTAACCAGTCTATCTACGACTCTTGCCAGTCACCAACCAGCTGTTTTTTCTATACTTTTTGCAGGGTAAAATGTGACAACTTTCTCTAGACTAACATATAGCTCATCAGTATCTCATCAGCTGTCGCACTTTCCCTCCACATGATTTAACCAGTTAAGCCTGACTCGCTAACTCAATTGTATTTGAGACTTTGTGATATGACTGACACGTACATTAACATGTATTAAACTTACCAACTGTTTTTGAGACTTTTTACTGGACACGAGTCATGTAAGTCAATAACTAACTGTTTTCATGACTTGTCGTTAGACTGACACATATGTACATGTTTAAACTCACCAACTGTTTTTGAGACTTCTTACTGGACATAAATTGGCCACCAAACTTCAGTTGCATACTAGTCCTGTAACGGAAGGGTCTCACCTTCGGATTTTCTATGCTGCCTGGATTCAAATCTCTGAAGATGGGAGAAAAATAAAACAAATCAATGTTAGTTAGGTCACACACACCTCACAGCAAAGTCCCCCCCCGCCTCCCACTGTCAAAATACAATGGTCAAACCATCTTGGAACCAGCATTCATTTTCCTTCAAAACCAGATAACATTTTCAGGTTAAATATACGTGGTAGAGACTGGTTACTTGAATTTGACCATAAATACACCGCTTTTACTTAAAATATTATCCAAGCTCAACATTTTGTTGGCTCTCCCCACAAGTCCATTTCAAATGTCAGAAAGTGTATTGTGGAAGTGTGTTGGAATGCAACTTGGATCATTCAGCCAGGGATTACAGAAATGTCAGTGAGTGACATAACAAATGCATGCACTGACTAGTATCTAGGGGTAACGTATATAACCAAGGGTTACACCTGCACATTGTACATGAGGAAACGCCAGGTAATATAAAGAAGGCATGCACCTACCAGTGTCTGGGGCAGCATATATAACCACTCAGGCAAGGGTTGCACCTGCACATTGTACAAGAGGAAACGCCAGGTAAAACAGAAAAGGCATGCACCTAGCAGTGTCTGGGGCAGCATATATAACCATTCAGCCACGGGTTGCACCGCACATTGTACATGAGGATATGTCAGGTAACATAAAGAAGGCATGCAAATACCAGTGTCTGGGGCAGCATATATAACCACTCAGGCAAAGGGTTGCAAATGTCAGGTAACATAAAGAAGGCATGCACCTACCAGCGTCTGGGGCAGCATATATAACCACTAAGTCAGGGGTTGCACCTGCACATTGTACATGAGGAAATGTCAGGTAACATAAAGAAGGCATGCATCTACCAGTGTCTGGGGCAGCATAAATAACCAATAAGTCAGGGGTTGCACCTGCAGATTGTAAATGAGGAAATGTCAGGTAACATAAAGGCATGCACCTACCAGGGTCTGTGGCAGCATATATAACCACTCAGGCAAGGGTTGCACCTTCACATTGTACATGAGGAAATGTCAGGTAACATAAAGAAGGCATGCACCTACCAGTGTCTGGGGCAGCATATATAACCACTCAGCCATAAGTGGCACCTGCACATTGTACATGAGGAAACGCCAGGTAACATAAAGATGGCATGCACCTACCAGTGCCTGGGGTAGCATATATAACCACTAAGTCAGGGGTTGCACCTGCACATTGTCCATGAGGAAATGCCAGGTAAAATAAAGAAGGCATGCATCTACCAGTGTCTGGGGCAGCATATATAACCACTAAGTCAGGGGTTGCACCTGCACATTGTACATGAGGAATCGTCAGGTAACATAAAGAAGGCATGCACCTACCAGTGTCTGGGGCAGCATATATAACCACTAAGTCAGGGGTTGCACCTGCACATTGTACATAAGGAAATGTCAGGTAACATAAAGAAGGCATGCACCTACCAGTGTCTGGGGCAGCATATATAACCACTAAGTCAGGGGTTGCACCTGTACATTGTACATGAGGAATCGTCAGGTAACATAAAGAAGGCATGCACCTACCAGTGTCTGGGGCAGCATATATAACCACTAAGTCAGGGGTTGCACCTGCACATCGTACATGAGGAATCGTCAGGTAACATAAAGAAGGCATGCACCTACCAGTGTCTGGGGCAGCATATATAACCGCTAAGTCAGGGGTTGCACCTGCACATTGTACATGAGGAATAATCAGGTAACATAAAGAAGGCATGCACCTACCGGTGTCTGGGGCAGCATATATAACCACTAAGTCAGGGGTTGCACCTGCACATTGTACATAAGGAAATGTCAGGTAACATAAAGAAGGCATGGACCTACCAGTGTCTGGGGCAACATATATAACCACTAAGTCAGGGTTTGCGCCTGTACATTGTACATAAGGAAATGTCAGGTAACATAAAGAAGGCATGCACCTACCAGTGTCTGGGGCAGCATATATAACCACTAAGTCAGGGGTTGCACCTGCACATTGTACATAAGGAAATGTCAGGTAACATAAAGAAGGCATGCACCTACCAGTGTCTGAGGCAACATATATAACCACTAAGTCAGGGTTTGCACCTGTACATTGTACATAAGGAAATGTCAGGTAACATAAAGAAGGCATGCACCTAGCGATGTCTGGGGCAGCATATATAACCATTCAGCCACGGGTTGCACCGCACATTGTACATGAGTAATCGTCAGGTAACATAAAGAAGGCATGCATCTACCAGTGTCTGGGGCAGCATATATAACCACTAAGTCAGGGGTTGCACCTGCACATTGTCCATGAGAAATCGTCAGGTAACATAAAGTGCACCTGTACATTGTCCATGAGGAATCGTCAGATAACATAAAGTGCACCTGTACATTGTCCATGAGGAATCGTCAGATAACATAAAGAAGGCATGCACCTACCAGTGTCTGGGGCAGCATATATAACCACTAAGTCAGGGGTTGCACCTGCACATTGTCCATGAGAAATCGTCAGGTAACATAAAGTGCACCTGTACATTGTCCATGAGGAATCGTCAGATAACATAAAGAAGGCATGCACCTACCAGTGTCTGGGGTAGCATATATAACCACTCAGCCAGGGGTTGCACCTGTACATTGTACATAAAGAAATGTCAGGTAACATAAAGAAGGCATGGACCTACCAGTGTCTGGGGCAGCATATATAACCACTAAGTCAGGGGTTGCACCTGCACATTGTACATAAGGAAATGTCAGGTAACATAAAGAAGGCATGCACCTACCAGTGTCTGGGGCAACATATATAACCACTAAGTCAGGGTTTGCACCTGTACATTGTACATAAGGAAATGTCAGGTAACATAAAGAAGGTATGCACCTACCGATGTCTGGGGCAGCATATATAACCATTCAGCCAGGGGTTGCACCTGCACATTGTACATGAGGAATCGTCAGGTAACATAAAGAAGGCATGCATCTACCAGTGTCTGGGGGAGCATATATAACCATTCAGCCAGGGGTTGCACCTTCACATTGTCCATGAGGAATCGTCAGGTAACATAAAGAAGGCATGCATCTACCAGTGTCTGGGGCAGCATAAATAACCAATAAGTCAGGGGTTGCACCTGCACACTGTCCATGAGGAATCGTCAGGTAACATAAAGTGCACCTGTACATTGTCCATGAGGAATCGTCAGGTAACATAAAGAAGGCATGCACCTACCAGTGTCTGGGGTAGCATATATAACCACTCAGCCAGGGGTTGCACCTGTACATTGTACATAAAGAAATGTCAGGTAACATAAAGAAGGCATGCACCTACCAGTGTCTGGGGCAGCATATATAATCACTAAGTCAGGGGTTGCACCTGCACATTGTATATAAAGAAATGTCAGGTAACATAAAGAAGGCATGGACCTACCAGTGTCTGGGGCAGCATATATAACCGCTAAGTCAGGGGTTGCACCTGCACATTGTACATGAGGAATCGTCAGGTAATATAAAGAAGGCATGCACCTACCAGTGTCTGGGGCAGCATATATAACCACTAAGTCAGGGGTTGCACCTGCACATTGTACATAAGGAAATGTCAGGTAACATAAAGAAGGCATGGACCTACCAGTGTCTGGGGCAACATATATAACCACTAAGTCAGGGTTTGCGCCTGTACATTGTACATAAGGAAATGTCAGGTAACATAAAGAAGGCATGGACCTACCAGTGTCTGGGGCAGCATATATAACCGCTAAGTCAGGGGTTGCACCTGCACACTGTCCATGAGGAATCGTCAGGTAACATAAAGTGCACCTGTACATTGTCCATGAGGAATCGTCAGGTAACATAAAGAAGGCATGCACCTACCAGTGTCTGGGGTAGCATATATAACCACTCAGCCAGGGGTTGCACCTGTACATTGTACATAAAGAAATGTCAGGTAACATAAAGAAGGCATGCACCTACCAGTGTCTGGGGCAGCATATATAACCACTAAGTCAGGGGTTGCACCTGCACATTGTACATAAAGAAATGTCAGGTAACATAAAGAAGGCATGGACCTACCAGTGTCTGGGGCAGCATATATAACCGCTAAGTCAGGGGTTGCACCTGCACATTGTACATGAGGAATCGTCAGGTAATATAAAGAAGGCATGCACCTACCAGTGTCTGGGGCAGCATATATAACCACTAAGTCAGGGGTTGCACCTGCACATTGTACATAAGGAAATGTCAGGTAATATAAAGAAGGCATGCACCTACCAGTGTCTGGGGCAGCATATATAACCACTAAGTCAGGGGTTGTAACTGCACATCGTACATGAGTAATCGTCAGGTAACATAAAGAAGGCATGCACCTACCGATGTCTGGGGTAACATCTGAACGCTCTGGGATTCTCCACTGCCTTATCTGTCTTAGTAAAGGCCACATCTACTTTTGACAGGTACAGCATCCATAACCTCCATACCACCTCCTGATAAAGCATAAGAAAACCTAAATTATATTGGCATTCATTGTGCACATGGTAGTAAGGTAACTCAGACTGCTTTGGTTCCTCATATGGATGTAAGGTCACAACCATTACACCTGGGTTTGACAAGTCATTTATTCAAAAAAAAGAAGAACGCATTTTAATTTGATCATAGCTAGATGTGCATAAGGGACGACTTTCACAAAACTTTTTTGTCACTTTTCTCGTAAATGACGTCTCCTTATAACACTATAACCCAGACGTCTTTCACTAAACAAGTGATGAGAAACGTGACTTATAAAGTTTTGTAAAAGCGGCCCTTGAATTTTTTGTTCAGTTGAGCAAACAACTTTTATCATGTAACACATGACTCAGCGACATTCAGCTGGGAGATATTTGTGAAATTCCATTATTTTTGGCACAAGTGCCTAAAACTCATTTGAGTATTCTGATTGGAGAAAACAATCACATGACCTGTCAAAATTGAGGTCCCAACCCTTCTGGGTAGAATCCCCTATGTCAGAATATTAATTTAAATATTAAACTAAATGTGGAAAAAAAAATAAATAAATAAAAAAGTACTTTTTGGCCATTCAAGATTCCTGAAACATTGGTTTCTCCAAAAGACCAGATTATGAACTTTCCCACACTGTTCCTTAAGCATCGCATATACATAAATGCACATGTATACATGTATATATACTACAAGTTCTGTCATGTGGTAACCCACATGCCTGATGTTATTCCCATGGGTACAGGAAGCTGGACTGGCTACAATAACCATATACACGTGTATCTCCTTCCTCAAGCCAACCCCCGTGACTTAAAGCGACAATCACAACAGCATAAAGTAATCACAACACAATCACAGCAGCATAAAGTAATCACAACACAATCACAGCAGCATAAAGTAATCACAACACAACCACAGCAGCATAAAGTAATCACAACACAATCACAGCAGCATAAAGTAATCACAACACAATCACAACAGCATAAAGTAATCACAACACAATCACAGCAGCATAAAGTAATCACAACACAATCACAACAGCATAAATTAATCACAACACAATCACAGCAGCATAAAGTAATCACAACACAATCACAGCAGCATAAAGTAATCACAACACAATTTTTTTTTTTTTTTTTTGATTGGTGTTTTACGCCGTACTCAAGAATATTTCACTTATACGACGGCGGCCAGCATTATGGTGGGAGGAAACCGAGCAGAGCCCGGGTGAAACCCACAACCATCTGCAGGTTGCTGACAGACCTTCAAACGTACAGCCGGAGAGGAAGCCAGCATGAGCTGGACTTGAACTCACAGCGACCGCATTGGTGAGAGACTCCTGGGTCATTACGCTGTGCTAGCGCGCTAACCGACTAAGCCACGGAGGCCCCCACAAAACAATAACAGCAGCATAAAGTAATCACAACACAACAACAACAGTATTAAGTAACACATGCTAAATTGTATACATGTACAGAGTATATGATGTACAGTATAAAGATACCTTTATGTTTTCTCTGGCTCCCAGTTTGATGAGGGCATTCACCTGCTCCAGTAAGATGTATTGAAACCCTTCATGGATCATCCACAGGCGACCGGGTTCCTCCACTGTCAACAGACAATTGCATGTGTCTGCTACAGAGTCATGCTTTACACAAGTACCAGTGTAAAGGAGTCCTTTCTTTTGCTTATGGGCAGAGAAGCTTATGGGAAGTGCAACGTATCAGGGAAACTATGTACATTGATACCAAGAGGTATTTGGCATTTGTCCTCAATATAGCCATGATTGAACATTTCTAAGTGCTTAATTTGCAAAAAAAAAAAAACAACATCACTTGTCAACATTTAGCAATGTGGCCTGTACACAATATTTCCAGGCCGATTAAATTCAAGCATTGATTGGTGCATATGATCAAACTGGTCATCACTTTTATATCATTATCACACTAATTACAGGACATCGAGACCTACTGCCTACTACAGAAAAATAAGATCAGTATTTCAGCTCAGAGTTACATCGTTTCTCTTTCAAAAACATTTTTAGTCATTTATTTTCACTCTGATCTGAAGTGTATACCAGCTAGATTACATATAATATCATTATGTGTAGATGTCTAATGTACCTTTTTTTGCAGCTGCAGACTTTGCTTTATGAACTACAGCATGACTTCCGGTGCTCACAACATACTCAGTTTCCTCCACACGAATGTCCTGTAATAGAAAACATTTATCTCAACTGACACCACATGACAGTGGCTATAACCTCTTACATAAGGAGCACATGACAAAGAGCAGAAAATAGAATATATTACATTTTAAGTCATTAATAATGTACTATCAGAAATGATTCACATATTCTACATGTACCTGTATGAGATATCCAGGTGAAATACAAGAAGTACAGCATTTATACAGTGGCATCCAAACTTATCCCTATAGATCACAAAGCATACAAAAACTCAAGCATATATGTATATGGTACACACTTGTGACTGTGTTTGACACAGAGAACAGTAGAACAATCCATCGATACAGTCAAACTCATTCTCTCCACACTGCAAGCAGGTCGGCATTATTCAAATCAAAGGCAGTACACCTGAAATTTAACAAAAAAGAGGAGCACTCAAGTGTAGTTCAAAGTCATGCAGATTTTGATACCACGATGTTATGCATGCATTGATTTTGTTGAGACTAAAATACAAAATAATATTATTTTCAAACAGGGCAATGGGATAAACATTTGGGAACCATCCCCTAGAACCAGACAAGAGCTACATGCATTACTGAACATTTGTGCAGACGGTCGTGGATTCCTTAAGGGATCTTCTCAATTTCCTGCCTCCATAATGCTGGTTGCCAACATCTACATGTTCTGGGTTTGGTCTTGACTGGTATAAGTGAAATATTCCGCGTATGGCATAAAACACCTATCACATGACCCAAATACAAAAAAAAAATTAAAACAAAACATTTCATTTTTAAGAACTAAACTTTATGGGTTTCAGTGTGATCTGTGTTACATGAGAATATAATTATATGTGGATGAATTTTTCATGGATTGGAATATACCAGTACCAAATTATATGTACAAGTCCAGTCTCTAGCTTCATCTGATTAACAGAACCAACACTAAGGATTTATTTCATTGCGCCGGTACCTATATGTACAATATATGTACATGTAATTCATATTTAAATGGCGGCTACCGTACTGACTTTGTTTCATCTAATTTGTCTATTTGAACTCACTGATGTACGGGCCTGCGCAAGAACACCGTACATCAAAGTGTAGTTCGCATTTCAAAAGATGACAGTCCGCAGTAGGCCTACATGACCAAATTACTTATTTTTATACTTTCAACCTGATATGGCGATGTTGTTGACGTTGTTGTTGAAGTTGTGGTCCCGCGTGGATGAAAATAAGTTCTATATTGAACTTTTCCGAGTCCAGTTTAATAAATGCGCCTTCTTAGAAACTTAGCCTCATTGTAATTAGCTTTTCAAACA